>NW_008825498.1:9173934-9202098 GCF_000699105.1 Pygoscelis adeliae
GTAAAGGCAGTATAAAAAGAAGCTTTTGGAAGGGCTGATCCTAACAACATCCTAAATACAGACAACATTTTAAATGCTGCATTTATCAACCAAGAAATCCAAATCTTTAGGAAACTAGGCTTCTTTAGTTCTGACACTCCTGAAATTGCTTGTAATATTTAGTTTTATTGCCTATAAAACCAACATGGTGCAGAAAATAAAACTGTACGCTGTTTTCATCTGGCTCACTGCCTGCAGAAAATGCATTGCGAGCAAAGCGTAGACCGGGAACACTTTCTGCAGCCCACCTCACCCAGCCCAGTGACCCACACAATCAAAGAAGAACAACAGGGTGGTCAGAACAACCTAAAACCAGACACGGCATGTCAGACCACAAGCCTCCTTCCCTAAGTCACACAGTGGCCAACAGCAGATACTCGGAGAAGAATACAAACCCTGTGACATTGCTGTACTAGTAATTGTCCAAAATATTCTTCCAACTTCCACTGATCTGCAGCTCAAGGCTCATTCAACAGCAACCATAAATTTATCCAGCTGCTTTAGAAACCACCTAAGCTTTCGGCACGTCTGTGTCCTGAGAAAGGAGTGCCACAACCCACCTCACACTTGCAGTTATCACCTTTTGTTTGCATTCAGCATGGCCCCTGCTAATTTCATTTGATGCTCCTCAGTTCTTTTTCCACAGAAGACACGAACAGCTATCACCTTCTGCCCCACGGTATTTTATGGACCTCAGCTGTCTTACTCCCAGGCTGAAGTCTAGTCAACATAGTTGTTCTTTACATAGCAGTAGTTGTTCTACATCTTTGATCACCCTTACTGCTTTCTCTGTGTTTTTTCCAATTTTAATATCTGTTATTGCAGAAAAGAGAGGAAGGAGACAAACTGCACATGACCTTCAGGATGTAGATATACTAACGATGCATGTGCATGGCAGAATCGTGTTTTTTGCTTTGGTCTCTGTTTTTTTTTTCCCTAATGACTCTTAACGTTTGCTTTTCTTTGTTTTTCTTCCCCCACCATTATGGACCATTAAGCTAGCATGTTAATAGCACTCTCCATTACAACCTCAAGACATTGTTTCTGAGCAATAGCCCATTCAGAGCATCTATACAAAACTGACATGCATGCATGCACTTGCTAAGATATATACCGAGGAATTTCCGAAAGAGAACATTGTATATTCCCCGTATTACTATCCCAGTCCATCACCACGGCAGAAGAGAAGTAGGACAATCGGAATTCAGCTCTACCCTTCTTCTGTTATTATGGTATGTGATTGATTCTATTACACTGTTTCGCAAAGAGAAGGAAGATATCGCATGTGAAAGAGTGATAATAAATCATAGGTCAATTTAAGCGGACTAGAAATTCCGCATATGGAAGTCGAACAGCCCAAGAATGTCGACAAACCTTTTAGTCAACCCATCCTGAAATTTAATACAAACCGATGTTGCACTTAACTATGTATTGTCTTCATCCCATACTAAAAAATGTGTAATAGGTTTCATGAGAGAAATTTCAGTACAAGAGGTATACATACAGATTTATACAGGTATCTGTAAGTAAAGAATTAAGTAATTATGTTCTTTTTCAGGAAGAACAAATTAGGAGCAATTACAAAGATGATGTGAATATAATTTATCTGTCTGCTCAGTCCCTGAGATGTTCAGCAGCAAGAAACTGAGGTTAAAAAAAAGGGGGGGGGGGGAATCAACCTGGTCTGGTGGGTTGTGAGCGATCTGAAGGTAAATGACACTTTTCGTATGTGGATAATCACGTAGGCACATGTTGCTCTATACTGACCAGTCATAAAAGATCACAGAAGCAGCAGAGCGCACACCGTGTGAAAACTAGAAGATAAGGTGGATTTTTCCTCTCTCCTCCTGAAGGCTGGCAAAGATCAGTGAAATTAAACACTGCCCAAGGCAATTGTTAAAAGCAGTTTGGCCATTAAAGTCATGTCATCTGGTGACCCAACTGACCTACATTAAACCCAGGCTAAAGGGCAATGTCATCTTTCTTTTCCTTTAGATAGCATGACTTTGCATCTTCAGCACAGATGGAAGACAACCCCTTTGGCCTTCTGGTTTCCACTGTATCCCTTGCTACAAACCAAAGTTAGCTGCAACCAATCTTTTATACGTGTTTGGCCTTTGTTTCATGCTATTACAGAGCTACTGAGCTGAAAACCAGCAAATTTTCTCCCTTAAGGGTATTCAACCAATATCTATCTAACCAGAGGCTGTAGCACTCCATATACTTAATGATGAGGAAGATTCATAGCCTAATGCAAATATTACAAAATTTGCCTATTTAATTATCATTAGATACATTCAGTTTGGATAGTTTGAATAAGCGAGACGTGTTATAATCACTTTTCTATTAAAGCACTAAATGCCAAAGAAGAGGTTACCCAACGAATAATTTACTTAGATCTACTGCATGGCCTACAGTTTGTCCACCCAGATTTGAGAGCTGCCATGTCGATAACATAGATATTCTTTAAGAATTTTTCTAAAACTTTAATACTTTACAAAGATCATTCACAATCCACAGAAATGCGGTTCCACAGATAACAGGGTGGGTCATTCCAACTCTCTAATCCACTTCAGCATTACTATGCTGAAGATCCACGACCATTGCTTGCAGAACTGCAGAGGCAACGCCCTCCAAGCACAACTTACCGTGCAGCTGTCTTATATACATTTTGTAGACAAATCAAGAGTACAAGTGGCTCAAGTAGGAGCACATACACTAATTGGTTCAGTGAAGACAAATATAATGGAACAGGATTTTGCTCTTGTTGAAACCATATGGAAAACTGCCTTTTACATTGGAAGATTCGCATTTAATTAAGTCAAACAGATTTAACTGTTGCTTATTCTTAGAATCACAGAATAATTCAGGTAGGGATGGACGTCGGAAGGTCTCTATTCCAACCTCCTACTAACAGCAGGGTCAGCCGTGAGAGCAGACCTGGCTGCTCAAGGCTTTGCGCAGTCTAGCCTTGAAAACCTCCAAGGAGGCAGACTGCACAGCCACCCTGAGCAACCTGTGTCTCTGCTTGATCGTGTTCAGGGTGAAAAGGAAAGCTGCTCCCCAGCTTGTCAGACCCCAGACTCTCTCATTTCAAGGGCTGTGTGTGGAAATTCCATGAAGTCAGTTTATAGGAAGGAAAGAGGATGAGAAACAAAAGAATAGGTTTGTACTGTTTATTATCAATCTTTCATTAATGCACTGTTATTGAGATGAAACCCCTGTCTTATTCAATCACTGTTTCTGATAGCAAATGGTGTTCAGCACAGGCTGCTTTAACAAGATACAAAGTGAATAAAATCTTGCAGCCTCAAAAGTGTTCTGAATCATTTCTATGTTCTGCTCTCCCATTAGAGAAAACAACTTCATCAAAACCAAAGAATATTCTTACATTTAATTCCATCTTTTTTCAATGTGGGCTGCAAGTCATTGAATCATAGAATAGTTTGGGTTGGAAGGGACCTCTAAAGGTCATCTAGTCCAACCCCCCTGCCGTGGGCAGGGACATCTTCAACTACATCAGGTTGTTCAGTCACAACACTTATTTATGCTGCAAGAACTTTCTTGTTTGTCAACAAAAGACATTTTGAAGAGCTGCCAGTGTGCCAGGAATGAAGTTTATAGCTTGATCCTGCAGCGTCTGTGCCTCTTCATTAGTCATCTTTATCAATGGGAACAAATTGCTAGGCTGCCTAGCGGCTCAGGCGAACAGCCTTTTCTGATGTGAATAGTTCTTTTGAAGTATCACAAACAGGAACTTATTAGAATTTAGATCTTCTTCAGTTTCAGATTATGCAAATTTATAATCCATATATATTTCCTAGTTGGCTATTTCTCTAGAAATTATACATCTGCTAAAGCATTAGGTTGGTTTTACCCACAAAGAGTAAAAGTTACTCCCTTGTTTGAATGAGGAGCACACTAAACATTCCAGCAATTAAATCATTTTGTTGGTTTTACCCATACTTTCAGCCTTCAAAGTCTTTTAAGAGAACTGCAGAAATGTACGCAATGCGTAAGAATGCAAACAGCTAAGTCAACTCAAAGTTTAACTTTAATTTGTTTTTAACAGCCAAACTACGTGTAAAAAAGTCAAACACAATTCAAGAGAGTTGGCATTTGAACTACAACTTTTTTCTCTGGTGCTCAACCACACCTGGATCTTACTGAGGTAAATACGCCCTACCCCACTGAAGGGTAGTACCTTACTGTTGAAAGATCTAAAGAGGCATGTAATAAACAAATCCTCTGACTGCTGTTTAAAAATAAGAGCATTCAAACACCTTCCATTAAAAAAAAACAAAACAAAACCACACAATATTAACAAAAAAAAAACCCACCCCAAAGTTGCAAAATTCTATTCTCAAATTCAGGCAAGGTTGGCACCTTTACTTACGTAGCTCTAGGCAGATATATACAGAAATGTTACTCATACATTTCTAAAAATACACGCACATGAAGCACCTAGTAGAATCTCCTACAATCTGATCACTGATCAGCGTGTTGAAGGGAAGAAGATGTACTTAAAGCCTCATGTGAAAGTATAAGTTTCTTATGATTGCATTAACATATTTCAGTTTGTCCAAAACACTTATTTTGAAGAGAAAGGTTTCCATTGGATAGACTCCTTTCTTAAGATTATGATGAAAGAGAAGTTTTCAGAAGGAATTTAAAATGGAATCTAAAAAGTTGACAGAAAAGCAGTATTCCACATGGGCTAGTCAAGTAATTCCTGTGTGGAAAGCAGAGCAGAACAAGCTCTTTAGCTAGCACACTTAGACTCTGTATTAACTCTGCTGGTATATGGTTTATTGCAACTTTCATAAACAGAAATGGAAATTGTGTCTTTTAAGAGCCACTCCTGGAACACTTGCGGGCACTACCCAATCCATCAATCTAATATGGAATGAAATCAAAAGCTGAAGCTTAGCAAAGAAAAATCTCAAACAGAAATAGGTAGCTTTTTGTTTGTTTGTTATTTAAACACCCATTTTCAGCATAGCTATCCTTTCTCATTCTTTTTCCAAAGGCAACTGGCTGAAGTGCCAGTTATTGTGTGTAATTGCTTAGAAACTAGGCAATGAGAACCTTAACAGAAGATATTGGCACCATTTTAAAACATGAGAGATGTAGTCGGGGAGCAGAACAGGGCAGCATGAAGAAGTGAAGAATTCTGTCCTTAGGATTTCCCAGTCCAAAATACTTCATGTCAAATTCAGCGTCATGTCCTAATGAAATACATATTACTGAAGCTTATCTGGTACCTGCAATATATTACAAGATGCTTACCACATACATAACATTTGACTTTTGTAACATACCTATTCTCCTTGCCTCTTGTTGAGATTAAATACTGTGTTTGTTAGGATGGCAAGGTCACACTTGCTTTAAACACAGGCCACAGATTTCTAGATAAAGGAAAGCTCTTCCATTTAGCTGCATATACGATTTGCTGTGAATTTGCTAAGCCAAACACAGTTTCTATTTTTTTTTTATTCAGACTAGAACTTCCACATAATAAATTGATGTTGTTTTGTGCTGTGTTTGAAAAGCATTTGCATACAAGGCCCAAGGCAGCATTGCTGCATTGACAACTGGCCTAAGTAAACATGTAGGTTCTGGCTCTGGGCAACTACTTTTTCTCCAAAAAGTAAAGTCGCATAATTTTTATAAAAAATAATTAAATCTCCTCAGATAACAACTCTTTAATTTCTGTACATGGCAGAATCAAGCATAACAAGCAAAGCCCTTAGTCTAAATGTAGCTCCCTATCCCAAACAAAAGAGCAGGGACAGCAAGAGAAGACCCTACCCACCCCAGCGGCTCCCCTGCTGCCGGCACAGTAAGATAGCAGTAAAAGTGTGCTGAGCACCCTCAAACAGGGGCCAGCAGCAGGGTGTCCCTGTGCTGCGGGGAGGCCTGGTGAAACTCACAGTTCAGCCTCAGCCACAGGATCACCTCTACCTTTCACCTACCGTCTTCCTAGAACAGCTCAAAACAGCATAACACATACAACAATGAAAATTCAGGATGTGGAGTAAGGAGTAAGGAGTCTTAACTGCTCAGATTCTCTTTACATATTTTCAAGAAGCATTTTATGCATAAATTTGCTTCTTTTTCTCTACTCCCTGTTTTTTCCCCAGAAATAAAACCAGTATTTTTGTCAGCCTAATTTAAATTGCACACACTCACTGTTAACCTACTCTTACTTGCTTAAACACAGGTTCTCTGTACTCACTAATTTTATGAAGATTAGTTTCTCTCTGTTGCTAGACATTTTCTTTTTTTGATTGCTATTACAAACTATCAGGTAAGCTTGTATTTCCCAGATATGAAACAAACAATATCTGCCTCCGCTGGACATGTTGATGTAAGCCCATGAGCCTGAAGTACCTGCTGAGGTGCAGTGAGAAACAGCTGCTAATTCTGGTCCTGTTAGTTTTGTGCTTCCAGTTCTGTGGTTCTCCATTTATTTCCTCTGCCTGATGAGCAGTTATGATGCAGTTTGATTAGAACATAAAGTTACGTTAAACAAAACAGTAAATCAAGTCTACTGTTAAATACAAAAAACTTGCTTAGAAAACCCAAAAGAGGTAGAATTGAAGAAAAAAAAAAGGGTTAAAAAAAAATCCATTTTTGCTTAAGACTTGCTCCTGCCTTTTGGATAGGGGAGCAGAAAAGGAAGGAGGAAGGTTGGTTTTCATTCGCAAAGTGCAAGGATCCCTTGAGGTCCATAGAAATGCTTTTATATTATATTTGGTTATATTTGGAATGCCAGAGCATACACAAAGCACCCAGACATCCTCCCCACTCCCTATGGTGGAGGCCCCCTCCAGTCTCCTCTGAGGGGCTCTGTACACCGGAGATGGGTGAACGTTCATCCCTTCTCCAGAAGGGAAGGAAGGTACTTATTACAGAATGGAAAAATTCTGCCAAGGGGTCATTACAGCTTTCTGCCACATTAACTTTCAATGATTATTCCAAGTTTGTATAACAGCAGTATGAATTTTCTATTTAAAACAAAAAAGCAAGTTCATGTGGACACCTCTGCATTCAAGTCTGTCCTTATAATCTTAACACTTTGGTGACTTTTTTTTTTCCCCCCAACTAAGGAATTTACAAGCTCTCCTAGTAAGCTTACAACTGCCACATGTTGAATACCAGTAGCACTGGATCACAAAAGCTTCATAAAGTATGAAGAATTTCTTTTCCCCTCTCTTTATAAAACTTTCAGAAAATTTAAATAAAAGAAGCCCTGCAAATGTGACAATAGGTTTAAACACATTTCTTTTTTAAAAATCATGAACACAAAAATTAAAATTTTACTAAACAATTTAATTCTGTGGCACATAGTATAATTTTTGAGTTGCATACCTTATTTCTATCATGCATTATACATACCTTTAAATGAGATGGAAAGAATATGACTGTTCCTTCTGGAATCTCACAGAAGTATATATATTTCCCATATTCAAATTCCTTTGTTCAGCTTTTTTTATTTACCAGAAAGATTTAATTGTTGTTATAAATAGCTTATTATAAAGCTAAATGTTCACAGACATTTTGATGTCAAATCACACCTTTGTTCAGGGCAACGTAACAACCACACATGTAGAACTATTAAGGAAATGACCTAGACAAATTAAAAGCTTCCCTACAAACACTTTAAAATGATAATTTGTGAGAGATGCTTGCCAAGCACCTTCTGTCCTTCATCACAGGGAATAATTCAGTCTGTATTCGGCTTTACCTCTCTGGTGTCAGCCACCTATCTATCACCTCCCTTTTTCTGGGGTAATCTGCTCTGTGCTTAGAAGTATCCGTACACCAGCCTCCTAAGTCTTGTCTACCTCAAGAAAGTTACCTCTTGCTGATATCGGGGGTAGTGATGGTTGTAACCGAACATGGGTAACTACTTGCCTAGCTAAGCACAAACCACTGTCAGCAGCATCTGCAAAACTGTAATAAAATAGCGCTCAAAAAGGCCTCTCCATCTTATGCTTCCAAAGAAACTATATTTAGCAGCAAATAAGCAGCAAAAATGTTGTCTTTATATAACCTACATTTATAAAAAATATAATCTAAGGACATACTCTCAGAGTGAGAGTCTTGCCTAAATGAAGAAAGCGGGGGGGGTGGTGGTGTTTGATTTATTTCAGCAGCATGGGGATCTCACCCACAGTTAGTGCCCCTGCATGGGTTTGTCCAATAAAGGGCTCCAAAGTATACGGCAACAGATTCATTTCAAGGACACACAGTGAGAACAATACCTGTATCTCCCCCAATCTGGTAGGATTCTTCTCAACTAGAAACATTTCATTTCTGCCAGGCAAAAAGGACTCATTATATACCATACCTCAGCTGCATACGTTCTGCTCCAGACCATGCACAACAGTCAGGATTAGAACAGCTGCGATGTCTGAGACAGCAGCATGGAAAGCTACAAAACAAACTGCATCCCAAACTCATCCCAAGCCCACTTCACACATTCAGTGTCAAATCAATGCTAATCTTTAAGGTGATTACTCTGACACAGCTTTATTATAAAGGGAGAAGAGACAGCAAATTAAAAACACTAATTCAGTCACAGGAAAAATGTTGCCTGTTCCTAGAAAATTACTTTGCAGGATTACTTATTCTGAAATTCTGGCATGTAGATAACAGAGTTTGAAAAGAGGTTTTGTTTTAAGGAAACTTAGTTTAAACAAGGGCTTTTATGCAGGGTCAGAAGTGCTACTGCTAGCTGCAAAATTACAGATGAGCACAGGTTGCATACATGAATATGTAATAAGCAGCTCAGTTCATCAAATGAAAAGATGCAACAAACTCAGTTACTAGGAATGAGACAGATCAGAAATGTGAATGATTTAATATGTATGAAGTAATATTTTTTAATCTGAAAGAGCTTTAACAACAGCTTGAGAGTTTCCCCTCCCTCTTCCAACTCTGTTCACACTATCTTTCTAGCAACATCAGCCATAAGCAGCTCTACAGCAAGGTGCTAACAAACTCTGATGCTTTAAAAGCTTCTAAACTGCAGCAGGCAAAGAGCAAAAAAATGTTTAGGAGGCAAGGGGAGTGAAGGGGGTAAAAAAAGAAACCGTACTGAAAAGCATCAAGGAAAGATTTAACCTTCATCCTTTTTACAAAAATAGCAATTATTTAAACTATGCTATAACTATATAATCATAGCACTAGTGGGCTGCATATAAGTGCAATGAATTCTATGCTTTTTTAATTAAAGCACATATATAATTAAAACTATTAAATTATTTTTATTAAACTATTAAAACTATTTAATTATAGAATTAAAACTGTACCTTAATTGAAACATTTGGAAATCACTAATAGGAAGAAGTTCCAACCTTATTTTTTTTGCATGTCATGATCTGAGCATGTAATCTTACATATACAACATCAAAACCTCCCATAGCCCTTTATACGCACAGATTAAGATCTACAGTTTTCCTTCCAAACTCGTTTATGGGCATTATGCGTATCTTACAGAAAGAAAACTATGACCCAAGAGGTTTAAAATTATTCACCTAACAGTCAACCCACAAATCAGTGTGATGTAAAGTCCTCATTAGTTTCAAGAGTTAATATTTGCACCAATTTTTTTAAAAAACAGCTCTCCTACCACAGATGCAGAAGATGCTTGCTGCAGCCATGCACAAACTTTCAAGAAGCCAGCAGAAACTAAATCAATTTTAAAAGTCGTCTTCTTGGAGATACATTTACAAGCCTGACCATCTCCTCCACAACCCAGTTTTCCAGGGAAGATATGAACAAGCATATTTCTGCTTGAGCTAAATGGACACACAGGAGCATCAATAACGCATGTTTGGCCACATTTCTGCATGTAGTTAAACTTTTTCAGAAAAAGTATTTTCCTATTTTTCCCTAGCTGCTTAATTTTTAAAGTATAATTTCACAGACACAGTAATGCAAAAGTAACACAGCTTACAAGGTTCAGATAACTGTCTCATGTATTATAAGCGGAGAAGAAACACCCTGATGCAAATACGAAGTTAAATTTCTTCACAACAATTCTGTTGGTTGGAAAAGGCACTAAGTCACATGTGGTACTCTTCACATCTGTATTCAAGGAGTCCTATAATGAACACACCTTTAAAAAAGCATTTTTCCATGCCTAAAATCCCTACACTAAACCAGTGTGACACTTTGTATGTAGCTTCTGAGAAGTAGCACTGAAAATTTAAACAAGAAGGGGTAATTGATTCATTACATCTATCTCTACTATATTTCTTTTTGTATTTTTTGGTCCCCATTTCAAAAGGCATTGTTTAAATTGCCCTAATCTGCAAACAGCAACAATAAGTGTAGCAAATACTTGACAATGAAGATGTAAAGCCTCTAAAAACCTGTTACCTTAGTAACCATGGGAATGCAGGAGAATAAGAATACACGGAGTGTCAGGACATCATTTTGGATTCCACAGGGTTTGGGTTGAAATACAGTCAGCTTTCATTAGCTTTTTGTTTTTCCCAGTAGGTCCTTGGACTTTGAAACAAAACCTGAATGACAGCTATGAGCAATTCCAGCCTCACTCCTGATTAGCCACACCAAACAAAACAGCTCTCTTCACTGAGAAACCCCCCCTGCCTTTGCACCCAACAAGCCTCGAAACAAACATTATTTATGCTGCTGACCCCTCTGGATATCACTAATAAATCGCATTCCAAAGAGAAGAGTAAAACGAAGAGCCACTTTCCTGGGACTTAATAGATAACTCACTTTAAACAAACGTACTGCAAGAAAAATAAAAAGCCAACATATCCACCCAGGGCATTTCTGTGACCCCACAGTTTATTTACAGGCTTTACAGGGTCTGTAAATTCAACACCAACACTAAGAAGAATTTAGGTGCTCATTTAAGTAACATTATATTTCCATTTTACTCATAGAGGGGGAAAAGAAAATAAAGAAGATAAAGAATTGACACCCATGCCCCCACCCCCACCGAGGTCTGTTGGGAAGCTTGTGGTCAAGACAGAACAGAACAAAACAAAGATCTCCCAACCGCTGGCTTTAGCCGGCTTAATTTCAGGTCCAACCCCTTGCTCTTTGCTGCTATCTGGTCACTTGGGAAAACAATCTGGAAAAAAAAAAAAGCTCCAGGCAAAAACATTGGAAAAATGAGCAAGAAACTCAGCCATCTGGATTATGTTAGACCCAGCCCCTAGAACACCTAAATGCTCCTTGAACTTTACACATACAGCTTTATGCCCCCAGCCAGGCCTGTTCAGAAAGCTAGAGAAAGTCAGCTACTCTCCTCACCTGCAAATTCTGCGGTCAACTACAAATGACAAATACACAGCAATATAGCCAACCAAAACATCTGCCTATTAATCAAAACTAAGTTTTCTCTAAAAGCCTGATCAACTTTCTAGATACAACGATAAAGCATAGTAGTGTTGGAGAGTGAAAAAAGGGACAGGAAGGGAAGGAACATATTTTTGCTCAGTGAGAGAAAAAAAAAGTAGAAACAATGGCCTACTTGGTCATCATGTGATGACAAAAATCTTTGCATCAAAAAGCCTGGAAAGTAACGGTGGTTCAGAGACACTGGTCTTACCTTGCCTTACATTTGCTCACTTCTCTTCCAACTGATAAGGTATTTCTTTTCCATTCACAGAAATTCCCATTTCAGGTCACCATTGATACATGTAAGAGCTACGGCCTCTGTTTATTTGCGGTCTTCTGCAGTCATTTACACACATATATAAAGCAGTATCACACAGTGGCAACACCCATTTTACATGCAATAGTCCAGATTCTCTTTTTTACAACGTGCTATATGAATGTCAGGATCATGTTAAACGTCACCAATAAACACCCTCAAAGCCTACTTTAACAGATCGGTTCATCTGCTCATAGGGCAAATCAGCAGTATTTCTCCAGGCAACTGCAACCTCCAAGTTAAATCAAAAAGAGTATCTGAAATCCAATTAGTCATTATGTATGGAAGAATACTTCTTGCACTATCCACTCACACATTTTGTAGATATATATAGAAAGGAGTTGCTATTCCCCACTCCTGAGTGCAATCAGGTGTCCAGAAACAGGCTCATCCCTACAACGGTAAACACATCCATAACAGCAATGAGCCAGCAGGTTATAAAAGAGCACATTTTATCCAGCCATATGCAGGAGGAAGGCCATCTCAGGTTTTGAGACATTAGCTTAGGCCTCAAGAGTCAAGTTTTCAGGTCAATCAGTCCCTTTTTTTTTTTTTTCAGTCACTCAGTTCTCTGAGGAAACAAGGAAAAATAGGCACAATCACAAAATATTTTTTTAGGAGAAAAGGATTTCAGAGGAAACCAGAAGTTCTGAGGAAAAAAAAAGCTTCCTAAAATATTTATTGAAATGAATTTCTTTAGCATACAAACCATTTTCAGAATCATATTATTAAAACCAGGTATAAGTTTGCATAAGTCACCAGAAATTCTTTCTTTCCAAGCTTCTGTCTAATCTACCACATGTTGCTTCAAAGCTTCAGACTGGTTTTGCACAGTTTCTGCCTGGCCTGGCATAGCCTTGACTGCCACCCTGAGCAGGGTCACCTCGCTTGCCTCTGCTTGGCCAGCCCTTGAAAAGGTTCCTCCAGCAAGGAAGAAGGCAGATTCTCTCCCAGCAGTACCTACACCCGGAATGACTCTACTGTGAAGAAGCAGAAAAGCAACTGAAGTTAAACTTAAATCAGTTGATTTAATCTAACCCCCATGAAGCTTCTCCATGGATCTTGCTCCCTCGCTGTAAAAGATGAAAAAGTGACTAAAGCAGTCCCACCACCCACAGCTGTTACCCAAGAGGCATGTTAGATGACCAGAAGACTACAGGGCAGAACTTATCATGACGACTGTTCTCCTGCACGCACTTTCAGAGAGTTAAAAATAAATAAAGCTGCCGGAAGTGGTCTAAGTGGAGCAGCTCAGTCAGTAGCCAAGCCAACGTAAAGCAAAGACTGGAGGATAAGCACAAGTCCAGCATGCCCAAGGCCAGGACCTCTTCTAAAGGTGAGCGTTTACCTGGGGAATAGCTTCTAACACAGAAGAGAGCTGTGATGGACTATGAAGTAGTTGGCCACATACCTCCACTGAGGACATGTGGCTTTTCTTTCCAAAGTTAAGCTTCAGCAGAAAGCCATTTGTCAGAAACAAAAGACTCCCTAAAAACCTTTGTTTTGTTGCTTCCTCTCTGGAAAGCCTATCAGTGGTACTGATGGCCATAGCTTCCTAGGAGAACCTTGGCACTTTCACCTTCGATGCACATGGTTTGGAGCTGGGGAGGAAAGGATAGCACCATTCTTCTTACAGCAGGAAGTCATTGCTACAGTGCCCAAACTCTCTCCTGCAAACCACAAACAGGCCTTTTTATCACAGGAGAGGAAGATTTCTCAAACTTCTATTAAGGACAGCACCACTATCAGCTCCGTAAATGGAGGGCGAGTCAAACCTGCAATAGGAACATTGTAACAATGACATAGGTGAGGAGCGCCCATGAACTCACCCAGTATGGAAAAGCAGTTGATCATGACCCCACCTCTGTGTTCTCCCTCCCAAAAGAAAACCCCTGCAGAACACCCTGACATTGAATAGCATTGCTCAGACTCTGGCTGACTGCGTTCAGAAGGCAAAAAATATACATAAATAATTCCATCTTTGCAACAGCAACACGAGAAGGTGAATGCAAGCAGACACCAGTCTTCTACCTAGTTCCCTTTCTAGAATTACTGCCTTCCTATATGTAAGGTAAGCCACAGGCACTGTGCCTTCTGACTGGCAGATCTTTAGCTGCTTTTATCTGGGAACAAAGGACACGTCAGATCTGTTTTAATGGGAGAAGTGCAGTACGACCCGACCCGAGAAAGCATCAAGATAAGTGCAGGCCTGTATTCTAACTGCTCTGTCATCTGCACAGGCCATGGACTCAACTGCTCACCCCAGATGCTGGGAGAACTGGACTTTTTGTCAGTTCCCTACAATTTGAGCTATACAGCTTAGTAACGCTCTTTCAAGGGAACAGCGAAAATCTGGATCAGAACAACCACTCATCACTTTCTCTATGCCAGACACAAAACTGTGTTCCAAATATCTAGAATAGGGTTTTCAAGCCTGAAATAAAATTCCAAAGTTCTTAATTTTTTTTTTCCTCACAGAAACTCAGTTCTGCAGGAAGAAAAAAATTGAATCAGTTCTCAACCCAGTTCAGAACAGTTCCTTCACTGCCAAGTTTAAACGCCCTGGCCCCCAATCATCAACCTACTTGGCACTAGTTCTACAAATGTTTTTTTGATCTCAGTGTACTTTCAAGACAGACTGAAAATACCTGAAAGGTATGTTGGTGGTACCCATCACTTTCTACCAAAAGAAGGGCAAAAAGCAGCACATATGCATGTTCAATTAGTTTTACAGAAGTAATGTCTGTACACCCATCCAGTTTACAGAATTTCCAAACTAATCCCAAAGTAGGTTTTCTCTACCTAACAGAAGATGCATGTTTAAAAACACCTCACAATATATTTGGCATTAATGGTTACAAAAAAAGAAAAAAAAAAAATATTCTACTCAGTACTGATTGCTTCCACCCCCACAAGTTCCACTGCAGTGGCCAAGCTCAGTGTGTCACTTAGTGGTAAACTGGATGAAGGAATTGATCCACCTAAAAAGTAACCTGGAAAAAGAAGGTTTTTTTAAGTGTATCAGTTCCTCTGCCAGATCCCAGTGTACACCAAACAAACAGCAGCAGAATAGGGGGAAAGGCTGAGGGTGGGGTGAGGAAATGGGCAACCACGAAGGAGGATGCAAGGGCTAATCGACCAGCAAGCCACACTGCTGTCACACAGGCTCATTCACAGAGTTTGATATGAACCTTCCTTATTAAGCCACATCACAGATTTTTAATTACCACATGCAACTTTAAAAAGAAAGAAGGGAAATCTCACAAGTATGCCTGACCCAACATCCACGATATCAATGTTCAGTAGGCAGCTTGCCACCAGCTTCAAAAAGAGCTGAATCTGACATACATCCAGGACCATGTTCAAAAGCTGCAGACTACAGCTCTTCTACCTGTGGAAAGCAACCTGGAGAGCATGTGGGAGAAATAGAAGAGAAAGGGAAACTAACTTTTCTAACACCTTCCACTCTGTGAAGTGACTTTTGGGAATTACGTCCAAATTTCATCTACTGAGTGATTATATAGGCTAAACTCAAATAAGCAAAGACCTGTAAGATGCCAAGACTCTGTACTGAAGCTCTTTCCTTCTCGCCCTCCTCTGTAACGCAGCATCATGGAAACACCCCAGGAAAGAGTTTCACTGACTGAAGGAAATAACAGTGACTATCATTGTCCTATTGCATTGAGGGACTTCACTCTCTTTCTGCAGATACTACCCCTCTCCTCTAGACACAGATGCCTTACTTTTTCTTCAGCAGATGCCTGGAACTATGAACCTCTTCTCTGAATGCTGAAATTCAGGGGAGGGAAGGAAATAGTATTGGAATGCTTACCAAATAATGGCAGCTACAAAGGACACACATATTTGCATGTGCAGACACCTTGTACCCTGCATGCATAAAACTAAAGGAAAAATATAGCTTCTCCAGTATAAATAAAGCAGATGACTTAAAAATAATCTAATCGGAATTCAAATCTATCCAGCACCCTACTACTAAGCAAACATCAGGAGGTACTCAAACAGAGAATGATTTTCTGACAGTTAAGCAAGAACAATAGCAAATATTCCATTTGCAATTAAGAATCTGGGTTTTGTTTTCACAGAAACAGTGGGGATTTCTTCAATAGTTACTTCAGTTAACTTCTGCCCTCCCCCCCCGCCAAAGGTTTAACGTGCTCAAAACCATAGCTGCTTTTTCCCAACAATTTCAGACTAAAAAGAGGGCATTATTACATCCTCTTTAAAAAATGCTTGAATTACATTTATTACACTTGCCTACTGTACTGATGGGCACTCCCCAAGAGGAAAAAAAAACCAAAACAAAACCACAACAGAGGTAAATAAACCCCAGTAAAACCACAGTTAGTGGCCTCAGAAGAACCAAAACCCTTTAAACATTTAAAAACAAAAAAGAAAATTAATAGGTCTGTTTTGTGGTTGCCACAAGCCAACCTGCTGATTCAGGGCAATGTCACCAACAGTATTCTTATCTGTAAAGGGTAACAATCAATTGTTTGACAGAAACAAAGGAGAGCTCAACAGGAAATCAACCAGCTCGGGACAGATGGTCACTGAATCAAGTTTCACCCCTCCCCTCTCCAAAAATAGGCTTAAGAGGCATTTTCTGTTACCAAGCAACAACCCAGAGGAAGGCATAAATCTTTTCCTACGTGTTATTCCCCTCCTCCCCGACACACATACATTTCAATCTACTAGGGCGGTATGTTTGTGGGTTTATTTTTTAAATAACAGGTACAAGGGTTTATTCTGTTCAATGACAACGCATTTCTGCGTGCCCACTAGCCACTTTTCCTTTTTTTAGGCAAGAAGGTGGCTAACTGTAATCATGCCATGAGACCTACCATGAAGGTGGGTTACAAGCAGGGGTTCAATGCTAGTTAGTAACCCCTCTGTGTTCGGCCAAGGTTCACTGGAGACCTGAGAAATGACTCCCCTGAGGAGGACAATTCCTGATGATTGTTTTATATAAAACCGACATGACCCTGATCACACCCTGACAAGAGAGGTGACTTTTTTTTTAAAAGTCATCAGAAAACCCTGTACCTGCTTTAACCCATAAAAATCCATAAAATTTAATCCCCCCAAAGCACCACAGTATCTTTAATGTAACATACAGACCAGCAGACTTTCAAATCATTTGAATATTTGGAGCATTAATTCTCTAGTATATCAATCACCCTAAGTGAGAATTGGCTATTCCGGGGCAAGGGATGAGTAGGAAAAGATAATCAACATTCACTTTTCTGCTGGGCCAGGGGAGGAAAGAAGGGGAAGGGGGGTGGCGGGGAGAAAGAGACCCGATGTGGCTGTTTGTGGAGAGCAGGGAGGAGGGGGAGGGGAGCAGAGAGCCAGGGGGTAAAGGACAGCGGCTCTGAAATTCAGATTAGCATCCAGAGAACAAACCTGTTTGTTTGACCCCCTATCACACAAACTGGTTACAGGCCGGCAGGCCACAAAAAGAAATGTAGTTAAATTTAGTCACACAAAGAGTAATCTGCAATAAAATTTAAAAAAAAAAGTTTACAATTATGACCCTCACAAAAATTAAATGGGGAAAAAAAAAAGTCTCACTTCAGCAACAAACTGGGTAATCATCCTTTAAAAGCGCAGAGCCTGGATTACCACTGACACATACTTAGACTACTAAAACATATGGCCAAATAAAAAAAAAAAAAAAAAAAAAAAAAAGAGCGAGAAAGGGGGTATGGAGGGAGGGGAAAGGCTGTGACAGCACGTGGCCTGCAAACACTTCATTTACTCCCTCCTCAACTACCACTTGCTTTAGCCAGCTGAAGACCTTCTGCGAGACACAGCCTAGCCTATTTTCACTGGGTTTTTCATATACTCCTTCAATACCAACACAGATACTGGTTAGCACCACTACCATGAGTAAACAGAGCGCCGGCTGTGGGCTGCTTCGCAGACGAAAGGCCTTGGACTTTTGAATCCATTTCACCACAAAGCCATCTCGGTGGAGACGCTGCCCCAGCTCTCTGCACGTGGCAACCAGATCTCACAGGGAAACCGGAGACTGAGACCTTTACATTCAATTAATTAAAATTAAGTTAATTGAAATTAAACAGAAGGTTTGAACACAAAAGCCAAATTAATAACTGTTTGTCTGTATGCCAAGAACACAATTTGGTCTACTATGTCTAAAGCTTACTGACAGAAGTATGAAGCTCAGCAGCCCAAGGTCCTGACAGGAGCCTTGAACTAAGGACCCTCTAGGCTCAGCCACAGAAGACCGTAACAGCTAAACATTACTGTAATATAGTACTTAAAAAACTCCCACGACGCCCGCCATCCTTGTTTTAGAGATAGGGAAACTGAGGTGTGCAGAAGCCATGTGTCTTCTCTCAGTGGCAGAATTCAGAAGTAAAACCAGATCTTCTGCAGACCCAAGTCCACGTTGTAGTATCACCCTGAGCATCCAAATGAAAGAAAGTTATTTATGTAAATTCACGGCCAACATCAACATTTTTACAGCTGTTTTTTCTTGCCTCTTCACAGCTTAGTGAGAGCTCTGTAGCTGAAATCCACCTCTCTACCGAAACTAGGCTCTCTGATCAGGCAGGCAATGATAGTTATCCCAGAGTTATTCCGGAACAGATATACCCGTTTTTTTAACACATTCAGAATTTGGCTAAATGAGACAAGAAAAAACTACAATTTTTCTCTAATGCATGTTAGTAATTTGGCTACAGCATATTAAATTAATTATGGACTGCAACGGTTTTGTTTCTTTTGAACATCAGTGTAAATGGTGTGAAATATACTATGGCAATAGAAGCCCCATACTCTTTATGTGCTAGTACATAATCCATCATATGGGGAAAAAACTACACTGTAGTTTTACACAAGCATTTTTCATAGTTTTAGAAGAGGCTTTTTCTCTTACATTCACAAATGTACGCCCTTTACACCACTCTGCCATGAGAAGAGAGAGATAACCACGTAAGAGGGGAAAGAAAGGTTGTTTCCTTTTCCCCTCTTAAGTATGCCATCGTGCTTTTCTTCAGTGACCAAAGAAACTTCCATATTCCTTGGACATGGTGGAATCCCCAGACACATTGCACATTTTTTGGTCGAAATGTAAAAGGACGCAAGTTTACCTCAAATATCCCTCAATGATTCCATGATTCTATGAAGTGAGGTCTGAGGAACCTGCTTTCCAGTATCTTATTCTTAAAAAAATCACAACGGATTTCCTTTGGGTTCTCTAGCTCTCAAACTGCTAGTTTAGAACTCTAGGTCTTCTAACTAAATCTATTATTATATTAAGTTTAACTTGACTCTTTACCTTGAACTAAGCCGTTCTCCAGCAAAATAAGGCGTGTATCTGTAAATGATCCAAACAAATCCTCATCTTTTTTGCCATGGAACATAACAGCAATTGGCTGTGTTCAGAACACAAGAACAATCCTCAGTTACCTCTGACCTGCTCTGGTCAGATGTACTAAGCTTAAGCTAAAGTTACAAAAATATGTTTTCTCAATACCAAGTAATTCAGCAGTAGCAGAAGTGGAACCCAAAGATCAATTGAATACAAAAATCTTATTAAAATCATAATAGTGCTTCTCCCCAGTAAAGGATGTGAAAAGGAGTAGAATGGTAAATAACAGTGATCATCAGTTAAATGCTGTTAAGTAAAAATAAGTCTAGCTGAAGAAACAGAGACGGAATTACAGAACATCAGGGATAGGTAAAGCCAGTAATAACTACAGATAGGTCATTGCAAGCCTCATTTCCAAAACAAAGAAAATCGCAATCTGAGTATTATCCTTCATATGGCTAGATGATCACATTGCATTTAACTGTTTACTCACCAGTTCGACACCAGCCCATTTTAAAAGAGGCCATTACTCTTAAACTATTTTCTCCTTATGTATTCATAGTTTGGGGCTATTTTTCCTGGCACACATAATGACAGTATGGACACAAGATTCACCAGTGTGTTCTCTTATCTCTGCATGCTGGCTGAAAGAAACACAGTTTATGTGATTTATTCCAGATCAGAACGGCACTGTGACAACACACAGAATAGACCTCATTTTCAATAAGCATTTTTTAATGAGAAATTTATCAGTCCCTCTCAGCATGAACTGCTCTTTGGAACAGGGAGGACAGAATTGTTTTAATGAATTCATCCTGAGGCCAGCCTCCTTCCAGGCATTGGCCTTGAATACACTCAGTTTTCTGTCCTTGGGGCAAAGGATTAGTTATGAATCAGAAAACAGTTCTGCTCTCTGGCCCTTGTTAACTCGCCAGTCAACTTCTTCCTAAAATTGAGTTTCTCAAGGAACATCCAATCTCTAGTTGCTAATTTCTACTTCTTCTTTCCCCCTTGCTGTGTTTTTAATACAATAAATCTCAACTTTTCTGATGACATACAGAAAGCACATCTAGCACACAGCAGAAAAGTGGCCAGAAAGAAGACAGCAGAAAGCAGGTTACCAAAACAGTTCATGCTGCCAGTAGCCTATTCCTTGAGTATGTTTGCAAAGCTCTCAGGCCAGATGAATTGTTTCAGGAAGCTGTATCTTATCAATAGGTAATACTGCCTAGTTTTATGGATTTTGTACTACCCCACTTCACAACAAACAACAGAACCACAAAATAATTTGGGTTGGAAGGGACCTCTGAAGGTCAACCAGTCCAACCTCACAGTCAAGGCAGGGCCACATTGGAAATCCTGTGAAAGTAAAACACTGTTCTGATGTATTTTGGTTCATGGCTGATCTGCATCAATAGTTTTGATTTATTAACCTGTCAAATTTAAATGTGAGGTTCTCAGTTATTCTCAGCTAGACTACAATGAAACAAGAACTGAAGGTCCGTTTCTTAAAAATAAGAAGTCTGAGTTTTTCTCAAAGAAAATTAAATGTTTTATCGATGCAAATACTTTAGCTGTTTCCCAATACACGGTTTTTGCAATTTGGACAAATGACTAATGAACTACAAAGCAAAGATCCAGTCACGTGTCAAGGTTATACATTAAGGTTCATGCTGTACTTGTTTATATAGTGAATCAGAATAGAGAACACAAGTGTAGAGATATCAGTATCATCAGACATCACAAGTATCAAAACTATGCAGCATCTGTTGCATTCCTCTCTCTTTTTCAGCCCTAAGACCCTGAACTGCACATTATTGAATTCAAAGTTGAGCCCATTTTCACAGGACAATTCAATTAAAAAGCATCTAGAAGAATACTGTCTTTTACTGAAATTACGTCCCAGATCCAATTCTCATTTATTACACTGCTGGGACAGCATCCTTTAAACATGGTGATCAAAAGCAAACCTTTTTTTTTTCCCCTTTAAACAGACATCAAAGCAACAACGTTAGGAAGAATTTTCAGCTGTTCTGAACCTACAGGTTATATAGATTTGCCTTTAAAAAATCTGGCAACACACACATGCAACTTCACAAGTTCAACTCAGCAGTTAATCTGTCTGGCTTTAGCACATAATCAGAAATGGATTTACTACAGTGATGGCAAATGGAGTTGAAAACCTACACTGCACTGTGCAGGGGAGTGCTTAACCCCTATCACAAGCACAGCCTCCCTCTTTCTACACCAAATCCACAACCACAACCAGAATCACTCCAAAGCCAAGCCTGACAGAAAGCCAGCCAGCTGTGCTGTGGATGAAAATTGAGCATCCATCTGCACAGCCATCAGGCACAAGGCATCTCTCAATAAAACAACCATGCTGGACAGTCAGCAAGCAAACACAAAATTACAATAGCTGAGAGCAGCCAGAAGAATGCTTTTTTTTATTTATTTTTTTCCTCTCAGGCTTTTCTGCCACAAGGTCACATCTGCTGTTCAAAATTAAAGTGGTTTTTTTGGTGGTGGCTTTTGTTTAATAGCTTGAGGCATACTATTTTGAACAACATTACTAGTGGCACACTTACTACACACTAAGAACTCCTGGTCTAGTCATACACACATATAAAGGCAAACTGTGAAAATGTTAGAGTTCAGACCAGTATAAGCCATCTCAGCCAAGCAATCATTAAAGAAAAAGAATCCTATGACCCATTAAGACATTGGAACATTATGATATTAGACCCCAGCATTTCTAATTCATGTCCTTTTCTCTTTCATATACATATATATTTGCACATGCCTACACACACTATCCTCCCTAGTTTGTCAAGTCTACATTTCAAAGACCTTCTGGAGGAGGCAACTGCCTATCCATTTTCCATGTAGCACCCAAAACACCCTCAGGCACATAGTAAGTAAGAAAAGTATTACTAAGTTAATGCTACCAAAAAAAAAAAAAATCTGTATGTTTAGATGTCCTGCTGTTTCATTAGGAAAGATTCCATAGCTCTTGACACAAAAGCTTGCGACAGCTAATGTTTTAATCTTGATGCCCTTGAAATCCAGCTTGCCTCCCACATCTGCTAAAATCATGATTTGTGAACCTGGAAGAAGGTGAAATAACAATCTGGCAGGCAAGTCATCTTCCCCCTCCTCGAGAGGCTTAAAAACTGAGAGGTGACTCTCCTAATCCAAAAAAAATTTGGCAAGAGCTAACCTTCAACATTTGCTGAAACTGCTGCAATCAGGACTGTGAGGATATGCGTATTTTTCACTCTGAACTTCTGCTTTTAAATACGCCATCAGTAGTTCTGTGTGCTTCTATGAGGCATTAAAGTCTTCTTGGACGGCTTTGCCCTTTTCCTCCTCTCCCCTTAGGTTTTCTTCAAAATTGCTCCTCTGTGAGCTGGTACTGGTCACTTGCCTAATCCACATAATTTCTTTTTGTTCTCACAGCCAGAATTTTCCCTCTAAGAGATTAAGATTCCAAAGAGTAACAACAACGTCTTAACATTTCATCTATACAAATAAATTTTTTAAAGCATTTTTTACAAGACTAGGAAACCACCATGTTCTTAGATGTCACATACAACATGATTGGCAGGAAGCTGTTTCCCTTTTCTTGATGCAGTGAAGGGCATTGTAGCTGTAAAAATCAAGACCTAACTCCCAGTCTTCTCAAAGGAATCACCTAGTTGCACTAAGAATTTGAGTCTATGTAAGTGGTTTAAAGAAATTACAAGATTAAGCTTCCTTTATGAAACAGCTGTCCTCAAAGTGGACTGAAAGTGTGAAAGGACAGGAGAATAAAGCCACCTAAGGCTCTAAAGGAACACAGAATTTAGGGGGCTTTCTGACAAGCCACAGGGAGATGGTCAGTGAGGCAGGAACAAAAGCAGTAAAAGTAGATGGCATGATCTCCTGAATGGCAAGACTGAGATGCAATCGTACACTGTGAAACACCATATTACAACCAACACCTTATCACCAAGGAGACGGTAGGCAGAGAACTAATAGCAACAAAGTACTACACCAACAGTGGAAGGACACAAGGCTCAGGACAGGGAATAGAGCACTTGGCTCTCTGCAAATCCCAAAATGACAGCCATCAAGACAAGGTTTTGCCACATATGTTACTGATATCTCAGGATGAAGACCATAAGTAGGCAACAGTAATGCGTATAAAACTCTGCTGTGAATGTCCCTATTTCACCAGTAACCCCAGGGTAAAGAGGTAGTTGCCCAAATTCCTTACAACGTCAGAAGCAGTTGAACTCAGCTATTGGGAACTGCTCTTCGTTACCACTACAACAGATCTCTGAAGTGGGTACAATGGAGGAAGCTCCAATGAGCTTGGATCTCACTAAACCAAGGATGCTGTGCCACATTTCAGCTTTTAAAAAGTGGTCATTTCCTCTTTACTAGGAAGATTGTGGATCAGGTACACAGCAATTTCCAAACACTCCACTTACTACTCTTGACTGATAACACAAGAAGGAAGGGACCATACAACTCAGGGTATACATAGTCTCACTGAGCACTGGCATTAAAATTGCGTATGAACTCACTCTATCTTTTAAAAGACAGCTGGAATTAACAGGAAAAAAATCCCACCAAATTAAAAGCATAATTTAACTATCAAACTCCCAGAAAACGTATCCTTAGGTTTCCTTACGTCTAGAGACCCGAGAGTCTACAAGAAAGCAAGTTTTGAAATTGGAGATAGCTTTATGAAAGAAAGCGGAGGGGAAGCCTAATCTCTCTCAAATATGTAGAACGTTAGAGGGAAAACATTCCATATGCACACTAATAGTTCTTTATGAAGCCAAATTTAAATGTTGTAGAGAAAAATTTAAATGTTCTAGAGAAAAACATCAGCCTAAACTGTCCTCCAAAGAAGGCTACTGATTTATCTGAAATCTTGGTGGTGTACACTCCATTCAACAGAGAAATCGGTGCTGCAGAGGGAGATGCAGCACATTTCAGTGCAAAGAGACAGAAGTACTAGCAAAATGTTCAATTGCATTTGCCACCCTAAATGCATCAGTTTAAAATAGTCAGCCATCTAACTAACCTTAACAACTTCACACAGTACATTCCAGGAAGTTGTATTACTTTTGGCGAGATGCACAGATGAGTCTTCATTTAAAAAAGAAAAAAAAAAGAACAGCATTAACAGAGTGCATTTCAGACCAGTTACATTAACTAACTTCTTCACTTGCCTTAAAGTGCTCTGCTCAGATCGCGCCAACAGTCTTGAAAAGAGCTAATTACAGACTATGATGGAGATAAGAGAGAGAGAACAGGAGGATCTTTGCGCAGCATTTTATAAAACTAGTCACTCCAGGCTTGTTCATGGAACCACTATGACAGATGTCTGGTAATCTCTTAAGTAACAGTATCTTAAGTCTGCCCACACTGTTTTGCTGTTCATAGCTCCATCAGTTTGAAAAACTACCTCAAAATAACCGCTCTAAAACCTTACATGGGGAATATTAATTGACCATTTCTATCAGATCTTGTCATATTGACTCAGGCTGCTCCCTACCATCTTACTCGTCTGGTCATTTTATGTCACAGTTCTTCCAATCTTTTATATTTTATGAACATTTTATTAGTTACTGTAGTATAACTGCAATAAAAAACATTAAACAGCGATTAAATGCAAATTAACCAAAACATTTGACAATACGTGCTGTAAGATCTTCAGATCAGGTATATTTTTTTTTTAATTAAACCTCTGAAGTGCCATGGAACTTAAAATGCTAACTCAATGAGAATTACATTAAATACACTTCAATGAAAGCAGTCATTTACACAATTCTCTATGGCCTCTCATGTGGCAAAAGAATTTCACAGAAGCTGTGACATTACCATGTGACATAGTAAGACAACAGAAATCAGCTGACATGGCTTCAGGAGTCACCCAAACAAAAAAAAATTACATTTTAGCGCCTTTTCTATAAGGAGCTCTATACTTCTATTTGATACTTCCAAGCCAACCACAGCAGCGCACAAAATTTGGCTGTTCCCGTTGTGAATAAACACTGCTCCAAATTTCTGTCATCCACAAGTTCCTCCAACAGATATTATGTGGTTTTTCTTTTGAATTATAAAAACACTAATTAGTCTATTAAAATATTATGAGCCTACTGCTACTGGATAGTTCACCACTATAAGCACCTTCACAGCATGGCTCCCTGTTTCTGGGTCATCTTCACTACCTACCTGCAAATTTGAATCTATTAACAGGGGCTATACTAGCCATGCTCAGAGTCACAAATGAACTTCTGTAATGATTCACTGAAAATTCATTTACTAGTTCTCTCCTTACTATATGAGGATATTTTCAGAGTTCTTGGAAACAAGATGTGTTCAGGATATACAAGACATAAAATTGGTCCATGAATCTATCTCCACATAGAATGCAGCATGAAACAAAATGATCAGGGTTGGAATTTTGAAGAAATGAAACTGAAACTCTATTAGGCAAAAGTGTTTTGAACAAATATTCTTACAAGCAACACTTTTCATGACACTTTAAGGAATGTCATGACAAGACAGGATTTGAGGACAGTCAATGATTCTTAGAGAAAATAACAACACATTAATTGTAAAAATTTAGTGTTGTTTTATGACTGCCACTGTAATCTGTTTCAGAATATTAGCGATATCTTAATCATTTACTATATCTAATGAACTCTAGTTCACGGGACTAATTCTCTAAAAGACATAATTGTCAAAATGTCAAGGCTTATTACTCTTTCATTTGTCCGTCTTCCCAACAGTCCTCCTTTTCACAATTCCGTTTTAGAAGCAAAGGAAAATGTGTCTTCTGCATTATGTGCGAGAAATGATTATGCAAGAATAGGCAAAACACATACGTCTCAAAGAGGCTATTCATCTGAGGTATAAAACGAAAAATCTGAAATGTTTTTTACATTAATGATTGTGAAATCCTTTTTACAAGGGTAAAGATGTGAAGCCTTAATATCATGTCCAAGCTCCAGGTTTTGTTAATTACATCCTACCTACCTAAATGCCCCCTGTAGTTTCAATTAGACATGGTATTCTTCTTCACTTCCCGTCTTGATTATTGTGCACTGTTGCTAAGCGCTAGTTAACAGTTGCCACATTCACCCGAAGTTGGCCGCACTTCAGTGGTCATTCAAAGAATTAAATACAAAACATATGGTACAGAACCATACAAAGCATAAAAGCACTTTTAAAAACCACTCTAAAATGCTTAATATGAAAGATAACTACAAAAGGTTACACCACTGAAAGTAAAATCCTTACACTTCTATGCCCACTTAAAATTTCCTAGAAACACTGAAAATTAGAGAGAAATGTATTCAATCTTTTTTTTAGCTATCATTAATAAGAGTTCCTAGAGTATATTTTTGACATTATACTGAGTCTAGTTTTACACTGAATGAAAAATAGCCCAGCATTCATAATACAATAGGCTTTGTGGCGCAGAGATTTTTCCAGATTTCCCTTAAAAAAATAGTTTCATTCCCTATATCCCACAGCAACTAATTAGACTCTCCTAAATTAGACTACCAAGTTTTCTTCCTCCTTGTATCTACAAAATACTTTGGACGTGACTTGTTGAACTGCCAAATATCAATGCCAATAGTTATGTGTTTAAGAAGACCTTGAACCAAATGTGCTTTTTTGAATTCTAGACAAACTTTTCACACAGTCAGATCACCCCTCCTTTCATCTGTGATGTCCTCATGAGATCTTAAGAAGCTTCACATATTTTAATTATCCCAGTAAAAGCTCAGTAATCAAGTTGCCTATTACTGCTTATTTCCTTTAGTGTTACATCCTGGGCTTAAAAACTGCCTTACCAAAAAGTCATCACTATTTCTGATTGTTACATTACCTACAGCCAAACCCAACTAATAAAAAATCCCAGTACGTACATATTGGGTTTTATAACTAAATTCTTTTTCTGTTAAATACCTTAGACAAAAATTTGTTTTGCACAAACACTACCAATAATAAACAAAAACATACACTGTATTTGTTATCTGTATTAACAGCTGTGTAATTAAACCTTCAGGGTTCAGAGCCCAGCCCTTTAAACAGGTAGGCACATATTGAACATTATTCACTGACTTTCTGGAGCATTTTGTTGGAAATACTTGAGAATACATGAGAAAAAGTATGCATGTGTTCAAAATCCAGAAGTGTTAAAACGAGGAATAAATAAACATTTCTCAACAGCTCTGAGAATCCTCACACAATCCTTATTCCTTTGAAAGAGGTATTAAAAAAGTTAATCCACCCGCTCCGTAAGTGCTTTTGTCCTACTCACAAGCAAATTCTTTGGGATAAGATTCAGTATTTTCAGAGAATTTTTTTTTTAATCCCACTAGTGCATATGTATTAAGCTTTTCAATCAATAGAAGACCCACCTTGTTTGTCTTTAGAGGGCATATCCCTTAGCAAAAAACAAACTTAAGTGTGCATTACAGTATTTTAAAGTGCAGAAAGTTTTAGCTGTCCTATAGGAGGTCACATATATAACTATATCCGCAACCGCAATATGCACCTACTCACTTCACTCTCAGCTCTAAACAACGGTAATAGTTGGAAAAAAAAAAAAATTATGCTTCAGTTATTCCTAGTCAGGAAATAAAAGACAGCACTTTCTTCTTCAGCAGCCTTTTATTTCAAACTTTTAAAAGGCTCTTTGTAACAAGGTATCAATGAAGTATGAAGAACATGAAATATTATTTCAGTAATACTTAAAATATCATTGAGTGGAAAAGTTGTAAGAGTCACCTATTCAAAGAAAGCCAAATGAAATTATGTAAAAAAGGTCACATCTTCAGGGTGTTTAAAGCAAACTTACAGACAAGCAGTAGACATGGGAAATATTTTTCCACCAAGTAAATTAAAGTCTCCTGCACTTTAAACACACCTGACCATCGATAATTCTTAAATTTCAGAATATGGATAAATATTTGCAGGCTTGGGGACTAAACAAACAGCAACCCTTGGCCCACCCTCTGGGTTGGCCGAAATCCTACGGTTTAAACAGAGT
>NW_008825498.1:9203514-9215696 GCF_000699105.1 Pygoscelis adeliae
GGGGCTGGGAAGGGAGGTGGCCGCGTCGTGCCAGGGACTGAGGTGATGGGTCGGGAATAGGCGCTGGGGTGGACACAGGTTAGTGGAGGAGGCTGGAGGTGGGCAGTGAGGCCTGGGACATGGCTGCCGAGGCTCGGTGAGGAGAGAGCGAGCTGGGGTGCTTCCAGTCTGGGAGGGAAGGGACGAGGCCCTGCATGGAGGGGAGCCAAGGAGGGAGCTGGGAAGCGTCAAAACCTTGTCAGAAATCCAGCATGGCTGAGTGGCCGGGCGAGGTAGAAGATGGCACTGGGAATGCCACCTGCACGACCCTGTGAGAGGCGGCCCTGCAGTGCGGGCCAGTCAGGGCTGTGGGCAGAGTTTAAAGTTGGAGGGGTCACCTCATGTTTTGTTTTGGGTTTAGTTAGCAATGGAGCTAGTCCAAGAGTGGTAAAGTAGAAGCTGAAGGGGCTTAGCGTGCTAGGAGGATGCTGGGGATGGACTGGAGAAGGGCGCTGTGAGCATACTTGTATTGGAGATTAAATTGAACACGGCTCAAGGCAAGGCGGGTAGACATGAGGGAATCCGAGTGCGTTGGAGGGGATGGAAACAGAAGGGTCTGGAACATGTAAAACCGTAAATGGAGCCTGAGTCTGCGTGGGGAAGCAGCAGGTTTGGATACTTAGTGTGTGTAAAGATGAAGGTCGGGCTTAGCAGGAGCGTGGGAAGGAGACTGGAAATACAGCAGGGTGCTCTGAGGGTAAATATCCATTGAACTGGGGATAAATGATTTTGCATTTTCTTCCTTTTACCTTTGATTGATTAAGCTACCTTACGAACCATCTACTCTTTTTTTCACTTTTCGCTTTTCAAAGGGCATATTTCTTGAGAGCCTTTCAAAAAGCCTTTTTCTTCTCTCGGGACTGTAGGGCTCAATCTTATGCAGTGTCCTATCTTTCTGCCTCAACAGCTGAGAAAAAAGTGATAGTGACAAAAAAAGTGGTAGTGTTGTTTGTTTTCTTTGACAGGAACCTGCTTCTGTGTCACTGAGAAAAAGAAGATGTCCAGTACTTTTCTCACATCCTTTTCTTTTGTATTTCCTGGTTAAAATATTAAGCTCCAGCATCCTAGTGAGTGTTCTCATTACCAGAGATAATGAGACTTTCCATCAAAAAGTGGGAGGAAAAAAACTGTCTCTACCTCGTGGAGAAAGTAGAGATGGCACAGCAATGGTGTGGCACTGCAGTAATGCTGCTCGGTCCAGAAATGAGAAACAGAGGTCTGTCTAATAGATAATGTAGATAACATTTTGAATATTCAAAAAAGTTAGCTTTTTTCTGCATTAATCGCACTCTTTCTGATAAGCACTAAGGAGGTTTTCACTGTTGGTTCTGTTTTGGTTTACTTTAATTTGAGCAATGCTTTTTTATGACATGCTGATTTGCACTTCATTTCATTGAATGGGATGCAAAAGTGTAGTAATGGGTGCGTATATCTGTGTAGATAAGTTAGAAACCAAAGGTTGGGGCATATCTTTATGCAGCCTTCATAGCAAACTTGCCAGGAAAGAATCTTCAAGCCATCTCAGATTATGCAACGCATATATACAAAATATATACATCACTGCCTTTTATGCATCCATATGAATTTCTATTTCTGGATACACGCTTTTCTCCTGCCAACTTCTTTGGTAGGAAATACAAAGGAAGTTGGTTTCCGACCAATTTCTTTGGCACTTCTTTGTAGAACTTTAGTACTTCTTAGTACTAAAGTACTCCAGAACTTTCTTACATATATTCTCATGTCACAGTCGTTCTCAAAAACAAGGTACCTCCCAAATAAAGCTTTGCAACTAGTTTGTTCATTGGCTACTTTGGTTCCGAGATTATGTAATTTTTACGTGAATAGCTAAATCAGTTGGCTTTGACAGGACTATTCACATACTTGAATTGCTCAGAGCTGGGCTTCAGCTGTGGATTACCTGAAGACATGCTGCCTCCATTATCTTGGTATCTGTGTATTTATAAAGTTTCTAATAATATGACCCTTAACAAAAGATAGCTAAAAATTTAGCTGAAGCAGTATTTAAGAGACTTCGCCAAGTCAGATCAGGCTTTAGGATCAAGTCCTAAAGCTTTGCCACTTTGCCTTTTCTAAATTATACACTTAATTTTTCTGGAAACTTGGAAGTAGATAGCTGCAAAAGAGTTTAGGTTGCCATTCTAGTATGTCTGCTTGTATGCTGTATATGTCAACTGTGCTGTTGATACTCTGCAAAATGTAATGGAATTAAGCAATATCACTGTCAGTCCCTTGAGATAATGTTGCCATGTGACCCTGGACAGATTTAGACAGTGACTTTATTATTACCGTTAAAAGTTCGTGAGAGATTTGAAAGCATATCAAGGCGCCTGTAGAATACCTGCTATAGCGTATGATCATTCTAACTTAGATAATTGTATCCAAATTGATCCCAATAATTGCAGTCTAGATTTGCCTTGACATTTCAAACTGTTCAATTTTACTTAGAGGTATCTACTGAATGAGTGAGAATTATTCTGGTAGCTTTAATGCAGTAACTCTTTTCTTATTTGGACTTACTTTTGTTTTGCTTTTTTGAAAAGGAAGAAACATTCATTATATGTTTTCTTCTAACTTTCTATTTTGACTATCAACATTTACAGCTTGTAGGGTGGTTTCATCTGTACCATCTGTGGGCCATATTGCACATCAGATGGCAGGATAAAATCTGTAACAAGAACGTTTTGGGACATAAAAGTCTTTCAGGGTTTGAAGCCATGATACTCACAACACAAATATGCGAAGCCACTCATGTATCTGAAACAGAAGACACAGAATGCCAAAGCAGCTGCTGGAGTGAAATAAAGGAGAGACCACACAGTTTGGGGAACATACAGGCATCGAGAACAAAAGAACGTTTGAGGGAACAAGAAAGTGCAACTTCAAGCAGTGAGAAATTGGAGTCAATCATTAGGAATTATTGACAGCAGACATGCAGTCACGCAGCAATTAGAGGCTCGCTTTGGGAAGCAAGGTCAATTAATACTGAGGTAAAAAGGCAGCATCAAAAACCACCTGGTTTAGCAAGCAGCATTTTCTGATCCCTTACTAGGCAACATAGAAGAAAATTGTCATTCATGGGTTGGGTTTTGGCCATTTTCACAAGGCAAGATACCATGACCGATAGTATCTTCTGTTATAAAGGACTGTGTAAGAACATAATATGACATTACAGTTTGCGCAAAGATTGATGGGCCCACAGTGGAACTACAGAGGTTGATAGGTATCCTTCAGTCCTGAGCCTTCATAATGGATTGCATTTGCCCTGGCCTTTAGGTATCTCTTCACTTTCTTCATATTTTCTGGTTTTGAGAGCAATGGGAATAAGATCCTTTTGGATACAGTGTTCTAAATACTGTGGATAGTAGGAATTGACAGTTCCCCCCTTCCTAGCCATGAGGGCAAACTTCCCAACAGACTTCAACCTTTTTTTTTTTCCTGAAAGCGAAGGTCATCAGTTCATCTTAGATCATTCTCTGAACTAGAGCTTGTATTTATATTTGTCATGCCTGTTACATTTAAATATTCACTGATAACTTGATGTATCCAACCTCAGAAATTAGGTTTCAAAAAACATAAATAAATAAATAGCCACACAAGGGAACTCTCTGCTTTAATTTCTTGTTATTCATGAACTATCAATTTCATACATACTAAACCCAGTAATTTCTATCCTAGAAACATTAGTATGAATGTTTTGATTTGATCCAGCCTACCAAACCTTTGATATTAAACTTTGCCTGGATGAAGTGTCTGAATTCCACAGACCTGGTCTTGCTGTTGTTAAAAGCTGATTGCAAACTTTGCTTTGACTTCCTTTGTTGGGAAGCGAAATCCCACCATCCTGATGGGTAATTCTGGTATGAGCTTTCTAAATAACTTTCATCTTGCTGCATGAATCACCAATGGTCTTTTATTATCATTATACCTTTATCCCTTTATTACTGTGACGTGAATTATTCTTTCCGTAGTTGTAATACTGTGAAGTTGTATTTGGTCTATTTAACATCGAGGCATCTACAAAATGAGTACTAGCCAAATACTTAAGAGCTGTTCCCTAAAAAAGTTTATTCTAAATGGATGAAACAGGTGGATAGAATGAAACAGGAAGCAGTGCTGGAGATGGGGAGCTGAAGTATGTAAAGTTAAATGTTTTTAATGCAAACACTCTGAGGGCAGAGCTAGGAACTGAATTCAGATCTCCTGATGCTCAAACACTGCTGTAATTTCAATGTCATCATATCTGAGCTTTCTTATCTCTATTCTTTTACTGAAATGTCCTAAAAATACATATTTTGGCATCAGTGGTTTTAGCATTAATATTTAGCACACCTCCTACAAAAAAAAGTTGATAGTGCACAGTGAGATGAAAGAGACTGTTTCTTACAACTAATAAGAACATACTTGCTTTATCTTTCCATTACTCACTCCATAGAAATTGAGCAACTAATCATCAGGCTTTCCTGGAAGTTCAGCAGTAGCACGTAGTCAGTGGCACACATAAACTTTCTATTCCTTCTTGATTTTGATTGGATTTTTCAGAATGACCGCTGTTAGGAGATAATAATTTCACAAAAAGAAACAGATGGTTATATAAAAGTCCTGGAGCTAATCGCTAGAATCTCAGTCTCCCTGTCTGTAGCCAGATTCTCAATTTTTTTAGGACTTTCTGTAAAATACTTGGTACTGCAATGTCAGCTCTTGTTTACAGGTTGGCAACTGTACCCCATCTATCATGCAAGACACAGTAGGATGCCATTTCCTTTGCTAAGAAGCATGCCCTTAACAGCAGACTCTATGCCAGCAAAAGGGAAAATGCGTTACCCTGCCTAAATCAAAGGTATTCTTTGAGCAGGAAGAACTTTTGGCACCTGTATAACTGTGCTGCATGAGAGAGTCTGTAACAGTGTTTCTCTTTATAATTTTCTAAATAATGTGTGAAATTCAATTTTGTTTCCGATAAGGCAGTGCTAAAGGACTACCCCTTTTTAGTACTATCAGAGCTACTGTGAAAAAGTAAGTTCTGTGTTAAGGAAAACTCTGTAAGCTAGCATTTGTCAAAGCTGAGCCCCTACATAGTTTTAATGGTTTTTTCCCTTGTATAAATTTTTATTTCATAATTCATTTCCAAAATTCACTAATCTTTCAGTGGAATCCTTTTTAGTAACTAATCTGTGTATTACTTTAGACTGTGGCTAATTGAAATGAATCGCATGGTGTGAATTCGGGTTTTACGATTGAGCCTGGTTTTTATACACCATGGAATTAGCACAATGCATTTTGACCTCTTTCAATGGGAAGATACGTTCTGATTTTTTACTATACAACAAAATGTTATCAATACTCCATCATTTTTGAAAAGAAAATTAAAAGCATGGTAACTGATTGCTTTAAATGATTCAGGAAGAGTTTTCTGACTGTAGTTGGATTTGTTCACTTTAACTAGACTACAAAGAATTTCCATGTATCTTTGAAAGCATGGGTAGGATACTCATGAGGTCCATAGATCTGAGGACTTTTTCTTCCCCCAGGGATATCTAGATATAGGTTAGTCTTTTGTTCATCAGGAGATATTACAAAAAAAGAATTTTGCCATGGCTACTTAGATAATTGTATGTAATAAAAAGGAATACTACCTTCTGTTTAAATGTTTTCAAAGTGCAAGACCATATGAAAAACAACCTCAACAAAATGGAAAAGTATGCATAGTACTGACTATTCTATAAAATACTCAGCTGCACTCTGGCTCTTTCACCATCCCCTGGGTTGCCTCCTCAGAGACACCACTGAAACTTAGATCCATTACCCCTAAATGACATGTCTCCATTGCCAAACACATAACCTAATCAAACTATTTTATAGCCTAGAGTGAAATAATCCTTTTAAATAGGACTTACTTACAGAAGAGGTAGGCTTGCCTAACTTTAAGCTAAAACTTGAGCTCTAATCAGCTCTATGAAAATAACTTGGCAGCTCCAGCAGGCAGTTTAATCCCATTCTTAAATGAACACCTTCAAAAGGCAACCCCTCTCTCCTCGTTCTCCTCATTGACTTTTGAAGGAGCTTAGAGACCTAGATGAGACTGCGCACCTATACACCACCAATACTGGGTGAAGGCAGTCCCTCTCGTTGTGGTCACCCGATCACTTACCACAGGGATATCAAAAAATTCCCCCTGCTGTTCCCCATTTGACATGCGCAGCAGAACACTCGCAGGCATTCTAAGTCCCCTGGCTTGTTAGTCATACACGGGAAAAGGACAAGTGGCAATTTCCTATAAGCCATTAAATTTAGAGCTTACAAAGGTGTTTTTTTTCATGGCACTGACATGGTTCGATGAGTGAAGCTCAATGGTGAAGGTTTTTTAAATTCCAAATCTGCAATGTTTCCTGTAGCTGTTATCAGTAAGAGCAGTGAATCTCATCAAAGTCAGTATGTCAGTGCTGGCTGATGTTGGGATATTTATTCTGAACCCAGCTGGGGAATGGCAGTGAGTTCACTTGCTGCTTTATTTTTGCTGCCTTTTATTAAGTAGTTATTTGCTCTTCATAAGAGGTGCTGCTCATGAACTAACAAGAATGTTAACAATAGCAGAGAAATGGCCCTGAATCCATACTGGAGCCAAGCCATGGAAATTTGGCATTTTAAAGGTGAAAAACAGACATCTCACAATTATAGTACCCATTGCCTTAGTGTTATGTTTGTGGTGCAGGGCATTTTTAGTGTTTTAAAAATTGCTTTACATTTTTCACTACCTAGAATCTATGGAGGTTTAGCTATCTAGGGTATCAAACTTTCATCTTGGTTTGTGACTTTGTTTTGTTTTTGCCAGAAAGTCATCGATGTGTTTGAGCTGTTGGGGTGTTTACAGACAGAAAATATTTTTGAGGCAAGGTGGATAAGACTGCACAAGCCCTAACCATTCTTCGTTTTGTCACTGTTCCCTTTACACAGACAAAATTCCTACTTAAAGCAGCTTACGGTAAATTCCCCAGGCTTGTGTAGCTGCCAGAACTGAGTCACTCCCCTCCCAGTTTTCCTACCAGGTCCACACACATCATGGTAGGCCAGACTTTATCCTAAAGAAAAGCTTAGCTGCTAAGTGAAGTTAGTCCAGCATTCGCTGTATCTTAACAGGCTCAAGTGGTGTCAACAGCAGATCTCTCTCTTAGTCTTGCAGAGGCAAATCTCCGAGCCTACACAGCTGTCTACTCCCGTATTTATAAATTCCCCATCTTCTCCAAAAGAATTTACAGATGTATGTGAGTGCAGAGACAGCTTGGCTCAGTTCTCTCGAAGCACAGAAAGAAAGGTAGGTGTGTGCTGTGGGTGTGACCTGCCAGCTGGCTTTTCCACAGCAAAGGTTTCCCACAGAGCTTCAGAAACATGTCTAAGAGCCACCACGCCTCTCTTGGGCAGCTTCTAGGGTCTTGGCGCTGAGCTGTCTCAACCTGCACTCTGCAGGTGTGCAGACACAGAATATTTTAGCTACTCATCTCCCAGCTGTTTCTCTTGTTTTTCAAAGAAAAGAAAAAAAAAACCCCAACAGATTAAATGCTGCAGTATCTATGTGCCTACAAACCTCCCTGCAAAAATAAATTTGTATAGGAGTTATAATTTATTAATTACAAATACTTTTGTCTAACTACCCCTCTTCTTTTTCTTTCTCTGTGTGTAACTTTCCTGGGAGATTAATTTAGGTTAATGTCTCGTAAAGCTACTGGTTTTAATACTGAGTTACGTTCATCTGGGTGTCAGGGAAGCTGGTTGTTTTGTCAAGATTAGTGTAATTTGCTGTCTTTCACTATATTACCGCCTCTCAAGCACATGGTACTACCAAACGCGCAGTGAGTTATGTTTGCTAACAACTTGCTGTACAGCTTTTGCATTTCCGCGGGTCTTCTGGTGGCATCAATGAAAGGGAATCAGCGGAGGGTCCCTACTTGCATTTTGAAAGCAACCTGGACTGGGATTTGGACTTGAGCTGGTCAGCAGGGAAGGCTGCTGCTGCTGCACTAACATCCTGCATCGCTTCGCCTCGGAACGCACAACAGCCAATATATAGCCCCCGGTCCCAGCTCGGACAGGGTTGGATCCTCGTGACTGCAACGTGAGGTTTCGGGTCATGTTTTATCTACATATTGGTTTTTTTGTACAGGTTTCTCGGTACCTCCTGCCAATTAAACAGACAGGATTGCAATTGCTGTCAGGAGGGAAGGAAACCTGCCTGCTTGCACTGCTGGTTAGAAACAGTTCCAAAACCAGCTGCTGTCCAGTCAGCCAAAAAGAGGAAGAAAATCCCGAGGGCTACAAAAACTGGACTCATTAATGCTGTGGGTTATTTTTAACATAAAAATAGTTAATCTCTATTCATTTCCATTATTATGTGTTTATTGTATAGAATGGTCCATGTCCCAGCAGCTCCAGAGAAAGGTAGGTCCAGGTTATGCAAAACAAATCCCTCTGGGTTTTCTAGTTTGTTTACAAGAGTTTTCGTTCATCTGAAGTAACAAAAAGCCAGTGAAGTCTCTTACTATGTTCGCTTATGACACTTAGCAATCTATGAACTTGAAATAAAATATTAGACCACATAAACTGGACTTCTGCTTCCAGAGCAGTAGTGTTTTCGGATCAGTAATCCTATGTGTATGGTATCTCCGTCCTCCTTTGCTTTCTTTTTTGTTTTGTTTTGTTTTGTTTTCCCTTAGCCCTTGAGGAAGGATTTTCCTTATAGGTAAATTCAGTTTTATGTAACATTTTGTAGTTGAAAGTCAGAAGATTCCTCTTGGGTTTTGACACCCCAAAATTAAAATAAGGCATACTGCTGTCTGGCTGAGCAGGAACCTCTTCAAGGGACAGCGTGAGAGTAACACTTTTCCTAAAGTACCAAATGTGGTGTGTGGTGTCTTACAGATGGTGGCTCCAGCTGTGGTGGGAACTTTTAGTGTTGCGAGACATCTGTACTCTTGGTGCTTGGGTCCTCTCTACATCTGCCGTGATCATCAGCATCAGGAACTTGAACATTATGCAAAAGAAGACTTGAAAATCACAAAACTTTGAGCTTTTAATTTCCAAGTGAAATTGAGAAAAAGCATATCACTTGTGAGTGGAAGACTTGACGAAGGAGACCAGCACTATCAGCAAGTCAGAGTTGAAAGCAGACAGATATTGAGTGGTTTATAAAATCATTCAAGAGATGCTACTAGAGGGGGAACCAGAAATTACTAAAATTGGCATGAGAAGATGGACATGAAATGGAGACAGGTAAACACAACGATCATTAAAGTACTGGTCGAAACGGAGTCTACTTTGACTTCATCAAACACTTTGGTCAACTACCTGGTCATTTAACAGCCGGCTGACTGGGAAAACAATGTTGCTGCTCAAATCTTATCTGGTTTCACTGGAGACGAGTTGCTGAGCAACCAGTTAGACCAAGAGCTCGCTGAAGAATGTAAATGCCACCTCCCTGCAAAGAAGTTTGTCCTTCATCGCATCGCCATCAAGTATACTGCCTTCTCCTGTAAACACCAGTTGACGCTTGCCTATCGGGGAACAAGAAGGGAAATTCCACCTCAACGTTAGGAAAAAAAAGCTTTTCAAGCACTGGTTGCCCAGAGGGACTGAGGAATCTCCATCCTTGGGCGTATTTACAACTTGACTGGAAAAGACCCTGAGCAGCATGTGCTAACTTGGCCCCGTTCTGAGCAGGGGGCTGGAGCCGGTGCTCTCCAGGGGTCCTTTTTTCTATCATCAGTAAGCAACTGCGTACCAGCTCAGTAAAAAAGAATGGACATTTTTAGTTACTTTTATCTTCCCAGTAACGTAGGCTGTGCTGCTGTAGGTAACATGGAAAAAATAATACAGTGGTGAGGTGTTAAGATGCAGGTAGCTTGCATACACATAAACCCGCATGCAGAGACATATGCAAGCATTGACGTTAGCTGCTCTGTGGGAAAGCAGTCCAACAGCAAAATATAGGGTGGAGGGAGGGGTGCTTGAGGTTGAAGAAAGCCTTGGAAAAAGCATGAATTCTTGTTCTTGCCAGATTTTGTTTCCAAGATGCTTGAATTGAGCCCCTGTGGCAAACTGAGCAAGAGTTCTGAATTAATGGAAGGTAATATAACCAGCATTGAGAGCTGGTTGCACAACTCATGTAGCTGCTAAACCCTTTTTCTCCGCATCTCCTTTCCAAGAAGTGCCAGAGGGACGAAATAAATGCTCTCTCCTGAATGGCGGAAACTCCATCAAGTCATTTAGTCTGGTATTTTCAGAAGTCCAGTAAAAGAAATGGTCTCGCATTTATCCTCAGAAATGTATAAGGTTTTCCATGTTTAAGATAACTATGCTAGGGGACATAATTTTGTCCCCAGTCACAGGGTAGAAGCATGCAAACCTTGACCTCACAGGTACTTCCATCTGTGAGAAAAATTAAGTTATATTGAATGGTTTCAGTTCTAGGAAAGTAATCCCTAATAACTAGCAGAAATCAATCCTTCAGATACAAAAAGCTCTGCTTTCACAAATTTTGTCATATTGGTTGCGATGTTACACCATTTTCTTGTCTGTAAGTGCAGTCCCTGGAGCATTAGGAGCTCCTTCTCATGTGCTCTGGGTCTAACACAGCAAAATGACACCCACCTCTCCCCCCACTGATGTGGCAACGTCCTCCCTGACCCGAGCCTAGGAGAACTAGACCCAGCATTTCAGCAGAATGGCAAGATTAGTACCAAATCCCAAAATAGCGTAACTTCATTAGCCTGACTCAAAACTCCCCTGCCTCTATGTCTAAAGATTACATTACCCCTTTCTGCTCAGCTGCTGTGCCCCTCTTTTCTCAGTCTTTTCCAGAGCCACTGCTTCGAAGTATAGTTTCCCATCTTACTACTGTGGCCTTCATTCTCTTGTTCTTAGATACGTAGCTTCATGCGTACCTGTAATAAAGTCATATATGATATGCTTGCTTTCTGTTTACCACCTGATTACATCAGTGACCTATTTTCGTTTCTGTTCCTCTGGTCTGTTGCAAAACGATGAGTTTGTGTTTTCTTCTGTATCGCAGATCAAAATGGAAAATAGCCAGGAGACGATCCAGGTGGAGCTCCACAAGTTAACACCCCTGAACAATGAATGATACTGAACAACGATTGTTTAGCATTGAGACTAACAACTGAGTTAACCACCGGATTTTGCACCATCTGGCATATTAATCTGCTATGACCTCTCGGTCGAAGAACTGTGCAAAACTAAAGCCTCATGCTTTATAGTAGTTTCATATGAAAATAACTGTCTTTATGAGTTAAAGTCTTACTCTTCTGAAAAAGGTACCAGATTAATCTGCTATAAGCAGCCTGGAGATCCCCTGGACTTGCAGTTCTTCTGAAAGTGAGTTTGTGACTCAAAGCACTCTTCTGTCAGCTCTTAGGAAGTTCTGGGATGCTAACAATGCACATTTTCTGATGTTAAGATGCCTGGTGTCAGTGGCTGTTGTTTAGAGCGTTTTGAGGCACCTACCGTTTCCTCTGCAGCAGTGACGGCACTTGCTTTTTTCCCCCAAATGCAGAACTGGGGTATTTATTGCAATTCCTAAAATAAGTCCACTGCCAACCTTTGTTCATCTTGCGGCTGTGCATAGGCAAAAATCCCAGGTGACCTTTAGTCAAAACTGAGAGTCTTAACAAATCCCCTTGAAACATTTCCTAACTAGAGCACAGTTATGTTGGTTGAAGCTTCTCACCTGCCTACATCACTGATGGCATTTCTATCGTTCCTATATAGCAACTAATACATTATTAAAATCACTTTGTTCCTGTAATTTTAGAGCTGCGTTCTTCTAAAACTGTTGTTATCCGTATTCCTGCCGCTCCTCATCTCTGCAGGGTCCTTGTGCTTCTGTGGTTCTACGTGACAGCAGCCTTCTCCTGGCTGCCAGGAGGCCAGCCCTTCTCCCGTGCGCCGCCTGTCATTGTCTCCTTGCCGTGGAAATCTTCTATTTACCCTCCAGGGAGTTTCACACCGGATCAGCACAGCCTTAGTGTGGGAGACGTATTAAAATGTTCATGCGACGCTCCCGGGGAGGCCCCTGGGAGCCAGGGGGGACCCCTCGGCGGCGCCTGCTGCCCCCG
>NW_008825498.1:9216185-9219654 GCF_000699105.1 Pygoscelis adeliae
CCCAAGTCAGCGGGCTGCGGGCGGCTCCGACTGCTCTGCGGGGCTGCCGTGGGCTGCCGTCTCCCCGGGAGCCACGGAGAGCCAGCTGCCGCCTGGCAAAGGTGGCACCACTTCTGCTGGGGGTGAGGAGACCCGTGGCGTTAATGGGAGTGAGTGTCATTCCCCTGAACAAGCTGGTTGCGCTCACCCCCCTTGGGGTGTGCGCAGGCATGTGGGTGCGCGGCGGGGGCTGCAGGAGCAACCCGGCCGCTGTTCGTGGCTGCCCTGGAACAGAGCTCTGCTCTGGGGACGTCCGTGTTCGACGAGCCGAGTCCTCCCTTGTTGCCCCGGCTGCCTTTTCCTGCCCCCTGGCTTTCACTGCTGCAAACTTACCATCTTTCCCCTGAATTATACATCCCCGTCCTGGGACGCTGTTGTAAAATTTAAGCAGTTTTTATTTTCTCCTCTACTACACAGATAAGTAACCATTTTCCTTTCTGTTTAGACCCTTGCATCACTAGTTTTTCACTTCCCTGCCCAGGCCAGCCCTGGTGATAGTAAATGTGGGCGATGGTCCACAGGTGAACTCTCTGCCCTGCTGGAGAATGTGACAGTGATCCACATCATTTCTGATCGGTTGAAGTCCCTTGTCATTCAGGCCACAATACAGCAACAGCAAATGCTGCCCGAGGACATACTGTGAACCTGACCGTGGAAAGAGCCTGTGCACATCTCGGGGAGCATCTGTTCTCCTGGGATCTCCCCAAAGGATACAACACTGCTGTGTCAAGCTACAGCTCCCTTTTATAGCTGCCGGTACGCTAACTAAGATCAGTTCATGGGAGAAATGCAGGTTTAGCCTAACTTCCCTTCACCAAACGTCTGTCTGAAATAAAGCGTGCTTGACGGTACATGCGGGTGTGTGAGCACACCCCGTTCAGGATAGGGTGGAACCAGGATGTTGCCTGCCCGAGAACTTGAGGCTGCCGCTTGGCAAAGCACACCACCTCTGGCAACGTGCCCAGAAAACCGGAGCACCCCACAAAAGCAGTCAAACAAACAAACAAACAAATGAAAAATGCAGGCAGAAAAGAGCTCTCAAACAGGCTTCCTTATTTGGGCCAGAGGCAGATTATTTAGGGTTTTTTTTAACCTTGAAGTCCTCCTGGAAGCAACACCCAAGGACAGAGAAGCCTACCTACCCTTCCTCCCTGTGGCTGCATCTCCTAGGACAGCCCACTCGCCACCCCTGAATCCCCCTTTTTTTCTGATGAGAGATCCTTTAGGCTCAAACAAAGGGAATTCTGCCCTCAAGTTGCCAGTGTACCTGCTTTGGATAAGCCGGCCTCCTCAGGAACCAGCAGCACGCTATTGCATCAGGCCATCCGTTCCTGTCACTAGACTTCTTGTAGTCACTTCAAAGCTTTGCTCCTGCACGGCTCCAGTCTCTTTGGTGTCCACCCTGTGATATCCGCATGGAAATGGCGTTGTAAACTCCATCATGATGTACGCTGCCAACATGTGTCCAGCTCCTCAGCTGGGTCCAGGCTGGATTTTGGCAGACAGGGCTAGGGAAATACAAAGGGTGCACGTGACTCGTAGTGTGCCTCTTTACAGACAGAAACCCGGCTCTGGCTCTGTGACCGTCTCATGTTGCTTCACCATCTTCAGCATATGAGGATGGAGTCAAAGGGTGGATGCAAAAGAAGAGGTCAAAAGCAGAGCGTGCAAGAGTTCTGAGGCAAAGCGAGGTAGGTAGCTGGGAACGGCTGCAATACAGAGATTAAAGAGGCTCTGACTTGAATCTCCAGTTAAAGGACACCAGCGACCAGCAACAGTGACCTGGAGATGAAAAAATGACAAGAAGTCAAGAGCTGCCTGATGAAACTTGTTCTGACAGTATCAGACCAAGCCCAAGATCCACCTGCACAAAGTTAACAGTTTCAAACAGAATTCAGCTAAAATCATGATTTTTTACCAAAATGTTTTACCGTATGTGACTGCAAACTTCTGATCTGATACTAGAAGTCCTAAAGCCAAATTTACCGTGTCCCCAAACTACAGCTCCTTAAAATATCTTCAGTTTTTTTCTTTGCATATTTCTCATCTGACTGGTGGTCTGGTGCTATTTAGGTTATACAATTCAAAATAGCCATTGCCTGAGGTGACTAGATTTTCAGGGCGGTGTTTCATGTAGGATCTAGCTGCAGTCTTGGAACATGACAAACAGTCTGCATTGAGCTACTTGATCGCACCAATTAGGGTCATTCACAAAAGTAATTACGGTGCAATATTTAAGATGCTTTTTTAGAAACAAAATCCAAAAATGAAAATTTAGAAATATTTGAAAAGTTAAAGGAAGAAAAAATGGTGAATGCACTACTTTTTTTTTTCCTTTAGCAGGAGAGCTTTTCCAGCAACAGGCACAAAACGAACAATTAACCTTTATATTGCACTTTTCAACCACAGATTTTAAAGTATTTTAGAAAAGTGCTCAAGTATCACTGGCAGAAAAACAGAATCAAACCCAGTGGAATTATTTGCTGCAGCTCTGCCAAAGAGGCAAAAGCAGAATTAAATGCTATTAACTGTCTTGTCTCTTAACTCTCTGCACTGACTCTCGCTGCTGTAAATGATACTATCTATACTGAGATAGAAAGGTGAAAAAATGCTCTCTATGCGCTCTAGACCCTAGTGAGGATCAAAACATATTACTGCATTAATCCACTGGCAGTGCATTAATCAAACGCACCATTCTTTTTTAAAAGTTACCATCTTTAGCATTTTTAAACCATGTAATAAATTTATATTTGACTGACCCTTTAAAAATTATTCTCTATAATAGTTTAAATACTGCATCATTTGTTTATAAAGTAAAAGAGATTTTTGCTCAAAGGGTTCTGCATGTTCCAGTCGACTCGTGGAAATCTCAGGAACATTGGAGAAGGCTCCCTTTGGTTTTGTGAACGCAAACATGAGGAGCTACTGTAAGTTCTAGCTACAGGGTATATGCTTCCAGACCACCAAGGGTTTTTTACTTCAAATCCTTACATCTGTTTTTTTTTCCTAGAAACAATGCATGCTCAGTGCTGTGTAAGTTAAAATATCAGTAAACATTTATGTGAGTTAGTAAGGCAACACATTTTCTGACAACTAAGGAACTGCGGACATTTCAGAGGGCACTGCTGAACTATTCGGATGGCCTGAGACTAAAGATCTATCAGTGTCTGGTCTGTCCACTGATCGCACTCTCCAATTACAGCATGAAGAAACTCATTTCTCAAGAAGGACTTTGCAACATCATTGCAGTGTACCAAAGTAACTTCTATTCTGTAATCAATGGGACAAAAATGCTCTAACTAGAAAATGTTTGTAACATTTCACAGTGTCTAATCCAAATAGCAGATCTCTGAAGTGTCAAGGTGACTTAGTTGGAAGACATTTAAGCCTCAGGACTTGGTCTCAGGTCCACTGTTGATACTAGCAAAAG
>NW_008825498.1:9219684-9228626 GCF_000699105.1 Pygoscelis adeliae
TGCCTTATTGTTATAATTGCTGTCCTTTGGCTGAAATACTTAAACTAATTGCATTTTCTTCTGCTGAGAGCTGTTTATCCCAACGTAAATGTAGATACAAACAAACAGAAGATAGCTGGTGTTTTGAAAGCCTGAATGTCTATCCCAGCTTCCCCAGTTTGGCTCTCAAACTACAGAGGCCAAGCCTTCCCAGTTCCAAACTATCATTACTTCACCCAGTTGGAAGCCTCTTGGGATTTGTTTGGGGTTTTTTAATGCCATTCCCATACTTGAAAAGTATTGAAAAAAATGAATCTACCCTATGACTTGCCAGGAGGATGGCCCATAACTTTTAGATAAATGTGAATTGAGTCCTCGTTGAAATCAGCAGACCTGAGCTACGGCTGACAGGTCAAGCAAGGGCAGAGTTTTACTCCAAGGGACTTTATCTGTGGGATGGCCAATACTCAAAGATGTGAATTCAGGCCGGGAGTCCATCCTTCAGCTAAACACATCCTAATGGCGAGGGCAGCCTACCTACCTATGCTTGGGTTTTGCAGTGTTTTGGGGTTATTTGGACATCGGTATAAAATGTATGATCTAAAAATCATCCAACACACTAGCTCATAAAACATTTGTTACATGAAGCATGTCTAGCTGTCTGATACAAAACAATCATGAAACAAGGATCTGTTCTACTCGTGTTAAGTATTCAAGGGGGTCATGCTGCTGGAACGTGGCTTTTTTCCCCCTAAATCTGAAGACTTTCAGCTATATGTTATTAGGGAAAGGCTTTGGAGTTCTCAGCACCGATAGTAATGTCAGGAAAAGCTCATACACTGCATGGTTCATGGCCTCCTGCTGCTGAAAGGCGTTCGTAACTCCTGACAGTCTCCTGTTGACACCAGCAGTCTAGTGACAGTCGTTATTTAGCAAAATCTAGTCCTGCACTAGTGATAGGTACTGAGCAAACGTATAGCTGAATTTCTGATGGTGTTTCTCTTCCCTCACTAATATTCTCGTACACATCTGAGATTGGTAATGCTACATATTTTTTCAGTTTGTTCTTTCTTGCAAGGAAAAGCTTACCTTTTCATTTATAAGCTGACTCTTTTCAACAATAATAACATGACAAAAGCTTTTACTGGAAAAGAACAAAGAGTTAATTTTTTTCTAGCTGGCCCCAAATGACCCCTTGTTCCCACTGCCTTTGAAAGTACTGGAGTTTGCTTAGCCTGAAAAATTACAACTATAGGAAAAGTTATGCTTCACTGATCTATTTTAAAAAGGAACAGCAGAATCTTAAAAATAGAATCCCTTTTTTTTTTTCTGACTGTGGCATCTCCAACCCAAGTATGTTGATGCAATTTCCAAAGCACTAAGAAATGTCTTAGGTCACATTTAAGTCAGGTCAGCCAAATCCAGAATCAGTGAAAAAATGAGTTGTTCATCTGGTCTGGAATGAGAGCTTTCTTCCCATCATTCGTAGTTATAAAGATATCTTTTGTGTGATTGAAGCTAAATTTAAGCCCAGGCTGAGTGTATTTGTGTACTATCTATGCGTGTTTTATGCATCAGCAGCACACTGCGTTACTAGTAGGCTGCGTACACAATTAGGGCTTTATGATCTTTGAAGTTGGTTAATACAAAGATTTATATATTTGCAGCAATAAAAGTCTGGGAAGTAATGGGAATAGATGTTTCTTAGAGCTACAGTCTGATTCTCCTTTGACTTGTGTTGGTTTGGCTCCGTTGTCTTCAGTGGAGTTAATCCTCACCCTGATTTGAGCACCAGAAGAAGAGAAGAAGAAAATCCATCCCTGAATGTATGCCTAGGGAGGTCTGCTTTTATAGAGCTTGCTTTTCTTTCAGACCGTAGCCTTGCGCAGGGGAAAGCACCGAAAGAGAGAGCAGACTCTGCCATGGAAATTAAACCACGAAGCATGTTTCTTCCACTGAACAACTCACAGCAGCATCTTCAGGACCGGGACTGAGCCGGGCTCTGGCAACCGATGCCCGAAGGGGCGAGCCTGGCCCTGATGCGCAGCTCCCAAAGGGGCTGGTTTGCCCGGGGGGCTCCTGCCTGCTCGCTGGTGATGCTCCACCGGGCAGGCAGGAGGGAGGTCACGCCTGGGCACAGGAGTGAACGTCACATTCAGAAAAGCGTGGATTGAATGAAGGAAACGGTAAGGTGAAAACATGCTCATTTAATATGTGCATTACTATTTTCATAGACTCATAGAATCGTTAAGGTTGGAAAAGACCTCTATGATCATTGAGTCCAACCGATCCTTATTTTGTAAAGAACCGTCTTATAGGCTGTTTCTTTCTTTGCCAAAGCATTCAGCTACTGCAATAGTATTTAAAAGTAAAATGAGTTGAACTTTAACAGATCTATAGTAGCAGTTAACTAGCAAAGGAAGGTCCATGTCTAGCTATTTCCTGGTGCTATAATGTTTTGATAACAATGGCACACAAAGACTTGTTTTGTTTAGCATGCGCCATATTATTGCATTTCTGACAAAGTCTTGATTGTTTAAGTCCAAGACAAAATCTCAATTCTCTCCGTTTGAGACAAAACCCCAGGATGAAAAATACGGGTTTGAAATGTCCCAAACTACAGAGGAGTAAGGAATCAGATTAGCATCAATTTCTGCTTCTAGCTACAATGAAAACAAAGATAAGGCAAGTATGTGTTTTCAACTGGAGGGACAAATTTAGGAAAGATTTTGTTCCTCATCATTCCCTGTCTGATTATGAAATCAGAAAAATGAAAATATTCTTCCCATTCTCTGCACACACACCCTACCCCAGGCAGACCTGTCCTTTCTGTGCTGAGCAGCGAGTTTCCCCTCAAGAGCTCACAAGCATGGACAGCAGCTTTGTTTACCACCCCCAGGTGTAAACCTCATTAACTAATGTTTACTTCTTTTGTGTTTTCAGCGTTCGGTAATGAGCCGTGATAATGGCTAGTGAAGATGGCGGTGGTGGTGAGAATGGTAAGGAAAATTCAGGAGCTGGTCTTACATCTTTCAGTTTTACAGGCTCATAGGCAAAATGGCTATCAGCCATTTAGCTATACCCCCAAAAAACCCCCAGCCCTTGGAGATGATGAACCTTCTACATAGGTTTTGGTTGGTTTGTTTGTTTCAGGACAGTGGGAAACAAAGCACAGCCAAACCCCTGACTTTTTGCAAGTTATAAATACCGTACAGAATTCTACTTCTGACACAGGAAAATGCTTTCTCCTGTTGTTCAAAGTGACTCCAGATGCTGATCTACTTAGTACACAGCACAAGGAACCCGACTGGAATGAAAAAGCAAGGTAATTGAGTTTACATTCATCTGTCAGTATTCCTAAGGGACAGACTGTTCAGCCTGCCAAGTTTGCTCTGCTTAAGCACACATAAGCAGAGCGTGAACTTAAACCGACTGGAGATTCCCACAGCAGATTCTCCCTGATGAATAGGGGATCTCTGCCGCTGTAATCTGGTGGAGGTGGTGCGATCGCTTCTACCACAGTCGTTCCCCTATGTCCCACAATATCAGGAGGTGGGCTGAACCTTTGGCGGGAAAAGAAAGAAAAGTTGTGGTAGAACTGAGTTTTTCTGCATCAGATTTTCCCGACCCAAGCCCCATTTTCACAGGACAAAATATTAGCTTCTTCCTAGGCTTTTCTATGCTTCTCGCTATTATAATACCTGGGAGCTTTACATACATATGTATTTCTTTATCTTTTTAATATACTAGTGAAGTGAAGGATTGTCATCTCTGTATGTGAAACAGAACATGGGGATCAAAGTAAAAAGTTTCTTTTAACTTTGGGTGAGCAGTCTGGGACAGTCAGGAGCGGACTTTGTCGAAGAACTTGGCTACTTTATACTTTAAATAGCTATGTATTTGACTAACTGCTGTCCCTCATTTAAGATAGTTCCATGAAAGGGATCTCCATGTAGCTAGACCATACAAACAGTAGCAATCTCCATCCCAAACACAGGAGCAAGTCAATGCCTGTAGCAGAGCAGACATACAAGACACGTGTGAGAGAAGAAGCGACTATGGCCGGTGTTCAGTGCATGCTGGAAATATATGAAAGAAAAGCAGAAAAGATGGGAGAATCTGTGAGATGAAGCAACAAGGGAATATTCGATCCTGTGGTCTGGGAGGAAACCAGGGAACGTGTCTCTCAGAAAAAATGAAATTAAGAGTCTCTTCAGCTGAGCTCTGGGTGGCAGGAGCTGGTGGGGACAAGCAAAGGAACTGCCTCCTGCTGTTTGGCTTCTGCTGCGTCTGAGGAAACAGTCTTGTAACTAACTCGGGGGAAAAGTGGCTCCACCACAAATTTCTTCTTGCAGTAGAAACAACCTTCAGCACATTGGCTCCAATGCCACGTTAAGGCACAAGTCCACAGACAAAAGCATCTGGCTCCCAATTGGAAAGGCAGGCCCTGACAGCAGCTGCCAGTGCACAACAGGTCTGATGCTAGGTGGGTTGGATCCACTGTTTATACACTATGAAGCTGGCATAGACAGGTCCAGCAAATCTTATATGTCAGATTTAAAACCGAGAGGACTCAAAAACCACAAGCATGAGGAGTCAGGATCCTTTGTGCATGCAGGTCAGTTACCTTCACACGTGTGTGCCGTGCCCAGGGCTGCTTAGCTGGGCTCCCCTTCCCGAGCTCTCCTGCTCTTGCTGGCATCAAGTGTCTCGCTGAGGACTCTGGCCTGGCTAGTGGCAAGCTGTAGGTTCCCTCATGGTCCACTGTGAGGACCTGGGGTTTCACCATGGGTGGTGGTGTCTCTGATGAGTAAGGAACCTTGCAGATATGCAGAAACCAGTCCTGATGAACCAGAGCCCAAGCTACTTCACCCAGTGTAAGCAGGACTAGTTGGCCCAAGCCTCCTGGTCTTCCCTGCAAAGAAGATAGGCAAGACTGAAAAAGAGCTGTGGGCAAGCAGGAGGGGGCCAGACACCCAGAGAAAGGAAAGTCTGAGTGCCAACAGTTGAGCCCCTGAGACTTTCTGAGCACAGGCAGCTACAGGTCTAGTTGCTGAGCCTCTTTCTTCTCTGCTTTCCCATGAATGAAGGACACTTGTGCTGGCACCAGCACAGCTAGGACCAGAAACCACAATTAGAGACCTCCCTCTGCACGTATCCATAGGGGTCCTCTGCTCGTATCTCAAAGCAGTGACATGGTGGTAGTAAGAAGGGGATCAGCTCCGGCTATGCATAAGCATGCTGTGCAGTGGCACCTGGAAGTAAATGACAGAGTGCTGTAGCCAGGGTGGGATATGTGTATGAAGAAGGTGCCATGATGCCATGCAGTGGCATCTCCCTGTGTGTAAGGGGCTTTCAGTGGGGGTATTTTGGGCATGGTAACAGGACCATGTAGCAAAGACAGCAGATTTCCAAGGGTCCTGGCTGTGTGGTGGCTGCTCTGTGGGGCTTGGCGTGCCCTTCCAGGTCTGACAGCCATAGCAGCTGCGGGATCTGCTGGTACTCCCATGCCTCAGGCAGCCATCACCTCCAGTGAGAAACAGGGAGATGAACGAGAAAGGGGTAAACAGTATTTTGCTCAAACTAAAGTGGTGAATGTTCTTGCTCAGCAGTTGTTCTCAGCTACCCCAGTGTCCCAGGCTAAGCTCCCTTCAGAAAAAGCTTGTCTACACAGAAACTGACCCAAGCCAACATCTTCTGTGAGAGAGAGCAAAGAGGAGACCAGGATGGGAGAGCAGACAAATTCACCCCTTTTCAGGCTGTGGTCCTCAGATTTTGTTGCTCATCCTCGGTTCAGCTCAAGGGAATAATCACCAATGGCATTCTCCTCACTTTGTACAGTGCAGGAGGACAGCGTTTGGGTCTCAAGCCTTTGGCGATTCCTCTGAGGGTGGATATAAACTTTCCCAAAACAAGGATTCTTCCTCCCTAGGAAAGCAAAGCCAGCAGTCCAAATCGGAGTTAGAGAATCAAACATATTTACCTAAACTACATAACACCTTATAATAATAAAATAAATAATGAATGCAATTCATGATTGGGTAGGTTATAATAATAAAATATGAACTATTTACGCAAACCAAAATTCTTCACCTCCCAGAGGCAGGTATTCAGCGCACAGAGAAACTCTTTCGAGGTGCACGGCGGTGCTGACAGCAAGCAGCAGCTCCACACCTTTCCCCAGGAAGGTGTAAGAGGAGGACAGGCCAGCAAACCTGGAAGCACATCGAGTAGTTTTCCCAGCTGTTAGTGTGGTTTACCGTGCCCTAGCTATTATCCCCGGCTCACGGCAGAGCTGCTGGTCACCATGCCCCAATATGCAGGTTATTGTTTCCAGTTTCTGTTGTGCATTGCTGTGCTTTGCTGCCGCAGTCACTTCTTCCCCCTCCCACATGAATTGCTGCAGAGTAAGGAGAAAGGCAGCAGCCCAGAGGTGGGCAAAATAAAAGGCAGCAAGGAGCCTCATGGCCTACCTGCTTTCTTTTTCTTCTTTCTCCAAGCCAGAAAGTTCCTCAGCATGAGCAAGCCAAAATGTAACTTGGCACGAGTACCAAAGATAAATGTCAGTATTTTCCCTGGCAGTTAGAAACAAAATGTTTCCAGGCGTCCAAGGAGATTTTTCTATTAAAGGATGGCGTCCCCACTGTGTAGGTTCCTCATCGGTCGCCCTTTCCGCTGGCTGTGCATGCCCTGGAGGGCAGGTGAGTGGGGTTTTCCTCCCCTGCTCTTGCAGCAGGGGAGCCCCGAGAGCTGCCCTGGTGCTGGGGTAAAGCTGCTCCCTGGTACGTGCTCCCCAAGGGGTGCTGCACGCAGGAGCGTGTGTGCACATGGGGAAGGGCAGGCACAGTAACGTCACCTGCCTAATAAAGCCACCCTGAGCTCCTTGGTCACTATGGGGTACACTTACACAAAATACAGCAGGCTAACGTGATTCAGAATAATCAGAGAAGACAATTTACAGTCCTGGCTCTTCTGAATGCTGCAGAAAGAAAGAAAAGCCTTATGGCAAGTTGGAGCAGCCTATGAAGTGTAGCAGGATAAATACCTCCTTGCAAGCAGCAGTTGAAACAAAACCAGGATCAGCAAGCTGCTCTCCCCACCTCACAACTCATCCAGCCTACTCCAGGTTGAGATCCAGGCTGCTGCCAGGTTCTCTTGCTTTGGAGGAAAATGCTTAATGGTTTGATCAACTGAGATCGCTGGACAGCGTCCTTTGGAGATACACAAGGTTTTCAGGAATTATGGAATGGCCATGACATGACTTTTACTTCTCATCATCTAGACAGAGGTACAGAGCTTTGAAGCGCACACTATTTTTAGGCATCTGGATGTATTCCTGATGAAGATTCAGCTTTTGACCATAGCAGTTCAGCAATTCTTCTATTCTGATATCTTTATTTTTTCTCAACATTATTTATTGTTATTTGATCTTACATTTGTTTCCAAGAACTCTGTCTAGGAATATCATAGCAAAGATAACAGAATCTTCAGCAAAGGAAGTAATTCATGTATCTCATCCTGGATCATTTTTTTCTGTGTAGTTTTATACAAAGAGGAAACTGAAACAATCATAGATATAGGCTGTGCATGAACATTAGTTACCAGATTTTATTTCAGAAGAATATTAGTAGGAAATTAAGATTATCACAGGAAAAGGACTTGACTTTTTACTGGTGCCCGTGGGAAATGCTGATCACCTACATGCTTCAGTAATCCAGCATGTGTGATAACTGTTGGATAATTCCAAGTATTCCCTCTGGAGTCTAACCTTCTTCACCCAAAAGCAGAATCCAAGCCCATGTGTACAATTTCCACAATAACATCTACAACAAATCAGATGTTTTAACATATGTTTAGGAGGATTCTTCTCAGTCCAGTGGCAAGGAGAAATATCAGAGAGAAAGGCTGTATCATTCCCAACTGGACAACAATTACTTGGCTGGTATGAGGCTATTGCTTCCTCCATGAGCAGCAGATCTATGCAGATAGCAATTAGTGTGGTCAGAGTTTTCTTAGTATCTGGGATGAATTCCTAGCTATCGAGGTGAGAAATTTTTCTGTACTATATGGAGAAATATTTCTTCTCATGTACGCTGCTCAGCGCTGGCATGATGAATAGCAAGCTTGCCAAGCAGAAGTCAGATTAGAAGAGTCTTCCTATGCTTAGAAATATTTTGTTCACCATAAGTCTATTTAATGGACCTGTGAAATGTCTGTAAAATGTCCATAAATGTCCACAAAATGTCCACTGAGTTCATTTAGTCCCTGACTTTGGGCTCCATCTGTTATGGTGGTCACTCAGGCCAGGAGAGGTGGTGTGTTGCGTGGAGTTAATGGGCACCAAAGCCAGCTCAGGTCAGGTCACTGCTGCACTTGTACTGCTTCTTGTAAGGCTTGTCCTCCGTTGGTTCAGGTGGTTCCTGCTATAGTAACTCCCATGACATGCAACTCAAATCATGGGTTACAACAATTTAAAGGTATTTCCATTTCAATCTCCACCCCTGGTCCCTTTGGACCAGACCATCGGGTTTAACATTGCAATGAGCTCTTCCCCTTGCCCCTGCTCCAGCTTGGACTTATCCACAGACTGCAGTCCTTTAGGGTTGTACCTCCTCCAAATGGAGCCTTATCTATGAGCCACAGTCTCTCCAGGGGTTTACCTGCTGTGGCATAGACTTACCCACAGCCACAGTTGCTTTGAGGTGCACCTGTTCCAGCGTGGCCTTCTCTGTGGGCCACAATGCCTTCAGAGATATTCCTGCTCCAGCGTGGCCTTACCCACAGCCACAGTCCCTTCAGAAGTAAACCTGCTCCAACATGGCCTCACCCATGGCTGCAGTCCTTCCAGGGGTGTACCTGCTCTGTCGTGGGCTTATCCACGGCCACACACTTTGAGGTGCTCCAACATGACCTCATGCACAGCCACTGATGCTTCAAGGTGTACCTGCTGCAGCCTGGACTTA
>NW_008825498.1:9229236-9244700 GCF_000699105.1 Pygoscelis adeliae
GTCATATGGTGTGGAATATCCCTTTGGTCAGTTGGGGTCAGCTGTCCCGGCTTTGTCCCCTCCCAACTCCTTGTGCACCCCCAGCCTGCTCGCTGGTGGGGTGGTGTGAGAGGCAGACAAGGCCTTGACTGTGTGTAAGCACTGCTCAGCAGTAACGAAAACATCCCTGTGTTATCAACGCTGTTTCCAGCACAATTCCAAAACATAGCCCCATACTAGCTACTAGGAAGAAAATCAACTCTACCCCAGCCAAAACCAGCACACATGCAAAGACCGTGAAATGCAGCTTTGAGTTGTTTTACACAAGGAGGACTTCACTGTGCTATGTGAGACTGTCTCTATGATACAACCCGACATTTTCAAAAGTGGAAAAAGCTATACAAAATTACATGCTCTTCTAGAGTCTGAGTTAATTTCAAGCCACAAAGTTAACCTTGGAGCCTTGTACTGACTCCACATACTGAAGCTATGGAGTTACACTTCCTACCTCTGCAGCAACCCTACCAATAGCTACTGTTGGCAAGCAGAGATTTTCATTTAAGATCAGGTTTTCTCTCAGCGGCACTCACTATTGCACATTCAGCTAAGGCGAGCAGTCTTTGCAGCTGTCATAACTTTCATTCCACAACGAAACTGAGGAGATGTTTGTTAAACATCGAACTCCAGTCCTCGGGACAATTAACATCTTGGCGAGTCTCCTGCAGCAATATCTGGTGGACAGTCATTAGTACATCAAATTATGCATGCTTGCAATTTGGTCTTGACCAATGCAATTTCCTCCCCTTCTTTAGGAATTCTTTCACTGCCTTTATGCCCAAGGGATAGATGGAGAAGATAGCTGTACACAAACTGCTTCAGCTGTGAAGCTAATACTGAAAAGATAATTCTGCTTCTGTTTATAGTGATACTCTGCTCTACAAAGCCTATCTTATCTGTGAAATTCAGCATTAAAAAAAACACAGGAAAATTTATTTCCATTTATCCAAAATTGCCCTTTTTATAGTTTATTATGGCCTATATGAGAGACAATGGCTTATCTACGGCAGAGAGGCAAAATGACATGCAGAGAGTTGCCATTTGGTAGGATTCGCATCCTATAATTTAGCACTATTTAAGCATTTAAGAAAGCAGATTTGAATTAGCTGACTGTGGAAATTATCTTAACTGTATAAGCAACATCAAGGGGCAGGAGAGTGCACGGACAGGTTTGTCTCTGTCCCAAGTTACAGAGCACTTTAGAGTTCAGATTATATAGGCCAGGGTAATCTTATTAAATCAAAAAAAGGAAAATTCTAAGGAAGCAAGTAGAGCTTTATTTTCAGTAAAATCTTTCTGGTTTAGATTATTATTCATACTTGTATGGTATCTGTAGAAATATTTTTTTAGGTATTTGGGAAATTTAACATCTTTTGGGAAGTTTAACGTCTTTATTGTTTTCAGCAGGTCTTTAGAAGTCAAAGTCATTCATCTCCGGGACAAAAATTTTCCTGTGTTCTGTGAATTTCTGTGTGAGATTCATTGAAATGGCAACTGTTGGGAACTACCACTGCTTTTCTCTTCTTGGTTTCTCCAGGAAAGGTCAAGGCAGTCGGCCAATATAGTAATTGGATTACATCACTGTTTTAAAGACCTGAGTTCTCAACTGACACTAAAACAGTAATAGGCGATGAAGCATTAGGAGAAATTGTACAGCAAAAGCAGGATGAAGTTTCTGGACCAGATTTAATAGAGAAGAGGGTTAAGAAGGTTTAGTAAGGTAGAGGAAACAAAACCCGATTTCTACAAATTGGTCTTCCAGCTCCAGAACCTGGACCAAATAACTCGTACTTATGCCTGACATCATACCTCCACTCCGAAGTTGATGAACTAAATGCCTGCAGTGACAGCTTGTGTTACTGAATAAATGGCAAGAATCTGTGTTCCTCCAGAGGCTGCCCTCCTCTAGCTTTTTTCTCCCTAAAAAACAAGAGAGGACATCCGATTCCCTATGCCCCAGTCATTAAAATAGCGTCATTTAAGCTGCAGCGTCAGTTCCTGATACATTAGAAAACGGTAGATTTAAGACTCTCTGGGTAATCTTTTTTTGTGCCTCCCCATGCGCATATGTTTTCTTACAAACCCTTCCATGACACAGTCGTATTTTAGACTTTCCCACAGGATGCATGCCTCATTCTGTACAACACAGGATAATCACACCCAGTGGCAGAAATAAATTAGCATAGCAATCTTAATCTGGTATTTCCTAATTTTCCTAATTTCCTTATCCTTCAATGTTCGGCTGCGCTAGTCTAAACAATATTCTTTTAATGTAATTTTTTTATGTTATCGTTTAAATATATGTATGCATGTTTGTGTATCTCTCCATCTATCTGGATCTGTTAATGTATTGGTAAACACAAAAGAAAAAGATAAAAGTTGTTTGTTTTTAATTCTTTCGGAACCGTTTGATCTCCCCTCGCTTGTTTTAGCAGCTGCCTGACTGTTTTTCCTCGTATGTAAACTTCAAAGTCAATCAGAGGTCAAAACTCTGGATGAAGACAGAATAACGAAAACAAGGGTGACTGGCGTGTGTGATGGGAAGAAGCAGAGGAGATGGGTTATAGAATATTGCCTGTTTCTGGACACAGCGGGGGGGAAATTATCTACCTGTTGGACATAACATTTCTTGATCTGAACATTTGATGTAGTTGTCGGGGCCTGTATAATTGCCTGGAAATGTATCTCACAGAGAAATGAAGGGTACGGCCATGTACTGGAGGACTTGACATTCTCTGGCTGTTCTTAGTTCAAGCAATCTGGAAATAGCTTAATAGATTACCGTAAAAATGCTGGAGAAAAAAAGCCTTTTACTGGTTTCCGTTGAATGCAGAGGGCTTCAGGGCTGGGTACAGGTTTTGATTCCCAGTTTGTTATTTGCTATTTCTGGTCATAGGAAAATCAAAGGAAAAGCAAGCCCTGGAGAGGCAGCTTCTGCAGCAGAGTAACGTGGAGCATTTTCTGTAGGCATGTGCAGTCATGGTACAGGATGTGTCTCGAGTTCGCGCTTTTTTTTTTTTTTTCCTTCGGGAGAACATCTGCCTTTCCCTCCTTCATCCGTCTGCAGGAATCAGGCCCCTGCTTGTGCAGAGCCCGGCAGAGGGCCACGAGCAAGAGAGAGTCCCCGAGGCAGGGGGTTGTAGCACTGCAACTTGCCTGGCAGCTGGTAAAACAGCCTGCAGAAATTGGGAACACCTTAGTGATTCACACATCCTTGCAGCAGCTCCTGCCAGCAGAGCCGCTGGAGAGGCCCCAGCAGAGGCAGAGGTGGATTCCACCCTATATATATACACATAAGGCCACAACGAGTCCTTAGATTTAGTGCAGAGATTATGGGAATTTGTGTAAATGACCTACGAGCATAATCTGTTCTGAAAAAAAATGGTCTTCTCCAGTTTAACCACCAGGGAGGATGGAAATGGGACCAGTGCCACACTGTCTGTGGAGTGCATCTCCCTCAGTATTCCTCACTTTCGTAAGTTGTGGACACCTGCTTTTCCTACAGAAGGCTTCAAAATATGTGATTTGTACCGTATGGGCCAGAACCAGGGATCCCAGAAGGCATAAATGTAGGAGGCCCCTTGGCAGTGTAAATCGTGAGCAATATTACAGGGGTTCTGAAAATGCCCAAGCAAACCTGAGGATCCTTCTGCAGGATACTGGTGACAACAAAAGTAAGTTACAATACAATTTAAATTATTTCAAGTATTTCCCTCAAATATATTAGCTTGTATTTGTTGCTTCTTCCACTCCCACAGCAAAATAAAAAAAAATAATGCCCAGGTTCTAGTTAAGCTAAAAGCTAGGCTGTGAACCCTGGGGCTGCAAGCTGTGCCGAGCGACACCACTAAAAGACACAAGACAGACACTTTTTGCTCAGGGAAGCAGACGAGCTTTCCCCAGCTGCATGAATAGCAGGGAGAGGTGTAGCCCACCGCTGGGTGGGAAAGAAGCTGTGACTGAGCTTCCTTGTGGCTCATGGGATGGTAAATGACTAAGAGAGTAACAGGAGGAAATGTTATGGGCCTGGCTGGCTGGTGTGATAGGAAGAGCACACCTTTCTCCTACTACAGGCCTCCCTGCAAGGGCTAAGGAGAGTTTCAGACTTGAAACTGCTCGTAATTCAAGGAATATATTTAATGTGTGGCTTACTGTCCCTTGTTAACATGACCAGAAGCACAATTATTCTCTGTAGCTTCTCATTCAGTGACCTTTTTCTACACAGTTCAAGGCCACTGAACATCATGCTTTCCCTTAATTAGCTTTCTATCAGTTTTCATTTTAGCTGAGTGTTAATTTTCAGATGTGTTTCAATGAGTTTTGCAAGAATTGAAATTTTACTCACTTTTTCTTTAGCGACTATTCATCACAAATCCACCTAATCTCTGCCGTTAACGCCAAAGTGAAGAAGAAGAAAAAAAAACAGCAAGAAGTCGGTGTGAGAAAAGAAAGAAAAAGTGTGAAGTATCTCTGCGAAAAGCCACGCAGGAAAGGGATATAAGTGGTGTAAAGAGAAGCTAAAAGGATGCAGGAGAGAGCAGCTGGGAAACAAAAGCGGGGAGGCTGCTGCAGCAAAGCAGGCTGTGGGCGGCCGTGCTGGGAGGAAGGGGAAGTGGGAGCAGAAATGGGAGCGGGGAGATTATGTTTGGTCTTTAAGCAGAGGATGAGGATGGATAAGCTTGGAGTGAGGAGTTAAGAGACAGGAAGGAAGTCAGTGAAGGCAAATAAAGAGTGGAGGGTGATATAGTTTATGTAGTGAGAAAAAGAGATTACTTGAGCATTGGACATCATGTGCTCGTGGACTGCATAATGTATAATCAGCTTGAAGCAGCGGTCTGATTCTTCAGGAGACGACCTAGGAAAGAATACTGTGACTTAATTTTAATCCTTTTTTAACCCAGGGTCTCTCCATATAAAGGATGAGTATTGTGTTGCCCTGAGCACTAAGTGGAGTGCGTTGTGTTTTGTGCGTTGTCATTGATTCTAAATGCCTTTTGTGTTTTGGGGCTCTGAAAACAAAGGTCAAGTACTAGCAAATTCTGTTTTCTGTGAGAGATTTAATTAAATCCTAAGGACAAAGGCAGAGTACTAGAAACAGCTATTGAGTGTGAAAGATGTGTAAATTTGCATTACCATTTCTCAATATCAGTTTGTACATAGCTTTGTAATTTGTTTTTTTGAGCAATGACAGGAGAATAAACATTTTAAAAAATCAAGATAAGTCTTACAGATGTTATTTTCTGCATGTAAGGTAATTGTCCGACACAGGCTTGGAAAGAGATGCTAGGAGACAGAGTGAGGAAGCGCACGGAGTAGGATGGAACAATTTCTGAATATAGATTTGGTCCTAGTAATTTAGCGAGTGTAAATTGTAGGGCTTGAAATGGACTGGGCTGCGTAAGGTTTTTTTATCCTTTATGGACAATTCCAGTATACCAGAGGGTTTCAGCAACTAATAGCACGCTGCTAGTCACAACTTCCTCATGAATAACCTGAATAAATTGCCCAGTTACCTGTGCTGTGGAAGGGTCAGAAGTCATTGAGTGGAAAATATTTTTCACTTGTTCAATACCGAGACATTATCATATTAGCCTACTATGCTTTAGAGGGTTTGAATTTTGCCATACCAACCAATTTTTTTCTTGTTTAAATAACAAGAAATGAAATAACATATTAAGAAAAGGCAAGCTACTGAAACTGAATGCAGTTAATTTACTTACAGGTAGAAACCAAGAGATACCACATAGCTGCTCCACTTCAACACACACTGATCCTTCCACTTAACAGGTGATACGAAGGAATTCTTGTTCAGCTGGTGATAAGGCAGCGTGGATCTGCCTCTGAAGCAAAGAGGATCATCTTATAAATCTAGCCGTGCTAGGGCATGAAGTTGGGAAGATAGAGAGGATGAAGTCATACGTCTATGGGAGCAAGAAACCACCTAGTTCACCCACAGTTTTGAAACTATGTATGAGTAATGCAGCTCCTTCTCCCGGCGTAGGACTCGACGTACAGGAAAAGTCTCGCAGACGACGGGGTCTAAAACCAGACAAATCGGATTATGCCACAAGTGAAGAAAGGTTGGGGACCTGGAGGTGCGGAGCAGATCATGTTCCAGTGCCCTGAGTCCCTCTGGGGGACTACCCTTCCAGAGCACAGCTTCAAACTCTCTGCAGATGCAAGGGGGGACATATTTCACAGGGGGGCAGCCCCTGTGGCAGCCGGGCTGGCATGTAGGGCTTTGGGGGTCACAATGAACCCATTAAATTTTACCTGGAAGCTAACTGACAACCTGCTAGCCCCTCTCTGATCCACTAAGGCGTTCTCCTTAATAAATACGCTGTTGTGCTGTGCCAGGGTGGTCTTCTCCCACGCTTCCCACATAGCTCCGCACCCCTGTGCAGAGAGGCGGCTTGCAGACATCCATGCCGGCAGACATGACTCATTTTGGGGAGTCTGCATATGAGGTTTTGCAATAGTCTGATCAGGACATGACAAAGACAGTAACAAAGCGTGTGCTCAGAAGTACAAGGCACCCCATCACGTTCACACAGACGCTATAAAGATGACTGCTGTGAGATGATCTGCCAGCTGCCAGGGGTGGGGGGATTAAAACCTCTACCCAGCTGAGAAGAATGGCTGCTAAATCATTTCCCCCACTGCACAAGACCAATGTTTCTTTCCTCATTTTCCTGTGGTGTGGCGTTACCTCCAGTGCAACGGCTCTCCCTCGGACTCGGTCCAGTCTCAATGAGCCCGAATGAAAGGCTGGATTGCGTGGCTCACGTCAAACAAAGGGGGGTGATTTCAAGTTGACAGACGCAGAGCGCACACACTTCTGGTAGGAGATGCTCCGGATGCAGGTTTGCAAAACTGATTTAAAGACGGTTGCCGTAACTGCTGTCTGAGTGATAAGACTGTGATGTTTCACTGCCATTTAGGAATGAGTCAAGAAGGAAATAGTAACAGCTAACCAAAAATAATCATGTGGTCATCAAATAGTAGAAATATTGGCCACAAGACATTCTTGCCATATTTACCTGCAGTGCAGATAACATCAGTGACCACTGACTGTTATCATTGCACGATTTTTTATAATTGGATGGATTTCTATTTGCAATTCCTATTTGAAATCCCTGAAACTACAAGTACCATATCCAAACTATTATAGAGTTCGGGTTTGTTTCAGTGAAAAAAGTCTTGTGTTTCCAATTTGAAGTAGTTCCCAGCACTCCTTTGCGGTGGCCATGCCATCATTTTATACACATACGAAGGTAGCAACACTATGCTGCCTGCGCTGTAAAATGCCCACAGCAATTCAGACCACGTCCGCACCACGCTCGGCAGATGTGATGGCGTAATCCAGCTGGCTGAAGAACAGCTGCACGAAGCTGCGGCAACACGGGCTTCGGGGCCTGGGCAAGCAACATGATGGTTAGTGGAAGCCGATTTCACCGCTGTGGGGACCTCAGCTAGCTGGCTAGAAACTAGCTCGGGGAAGTCTGGAGGTGCAGTGCCATATGTCCCTTTTCTGCACGCACATTTGCAGGCAAAAGGACAAACTTCTGGTCTTATGACCTGGGGCTAACAGGCAACTCAGGTTTGGGGTAACAGGATGTAACCGCTGTGACTTTGGCAGATATGGTCTGAGCTGCTGTGGGCATTTTACAGTGCAGGCAGTATAATGTTGCTACCTCCACAGGAGGTAAACAAAAGACATTTTCATTAAAGCAAACCCAAACTCCATAATAATTTGGACATAGTACTTCTAGTTTCAATAATTTGTTTAAAAGCACTTATTCTAGTTCTGAGTTATTCCATAGTTTCACCAAAATTTGGCACACAAACATTATTACACCTCTGCAATCACTTACACTCTTTGCAAACACTGCTTTTGCATATGCATATGCATTTTCACAGCTATGTTTTCATTTTATGAGACTCTTGAGGGACAGCTCTGCTTGCCATGCTACCTCTTGTTTCTATGGTAAAGGTGCTAGAACATCGGCCAGAAGCAATTTTGCAAGCATTCGTATGGCCACGGGCCATGAATGAGTCAATCACCTTGTACTTTTTTTAATCCAGTGCGTTACAGAGCAGCCTTATCTATTCTTATAGCGCACTATGAAATGTTAGGAGTGTCATTACAAATATACTGTGAAGAAAAGGGCAAACATGAATTTTCAGGAGATTGCAGCACGAGACAATTGTGCACGAGACAATTGGACAGAGGATTTTAAATGTAATTCTGCCCTTCAAAAAAAATTCTGACATAGTCACTCCAGAAAGGAGAAGAGATTACAGATGAAATGTAAGACACACAAGAACAAGCTTATATCAATATTTTAGGGTGTTTCTAAGCAATTTTTTTTTTGTTCTACTTGCTTCCTCCATATTTCCAAGCTCATCATAATGCCTTTTATCCACACACTCATCCACTTCACATACTCAACGCACAGTTACACCTAGAGGGAAACCCCACAATTCATCATCAGGGTCACTCCAGAAAGGAGAAGAGATTACAGATGAAATGTAAGACACACAAGAACAAGCTTATATAAATATTTTAGGGTGTTTCTAAGCAATTTTTTTTTGTTCTACTTGCTTCCTCCATATTTCCAAGCTCATCATAATGCCTTTTATCCACACACTCATCCACTTCACATACTCAACGCACAGTTACACCTAGAGGGAAACCCCACAATTCATCATCAGGTCTAGTAACGCCCCTAACAGAGTTTGCTGTGGATTTTGCATTATGCACAGACTGTGCTGGGTTTGCAGGGCCGGATTCTCTGCTGGGCTGAAATCCTGCTCCGTGCTGTAGAAAGAGTTTCTTACACCGTCAGCTAGGCTGGAAGCTCTCCTAACCTGTGCCAGGCAGCAGTGCTTGCTCAGAGCCAGTTTAGGACAAGCCTGCCATTCTCCAGTCCTAGTGGATGGGCTCTATTTGACTCTGTGGGCAAGCAGGCTGAATTGGCTCTTTTTTCCCCTCTGCCTAAAAACTCACCATCAAGAAGGTATTACTTTGGGTCTGACACACTTTTGAAATGGATCTCAGCAAGAGGCCTGTTCCTGGCCTTTAGTTTGTCCCTTTGTCAGGGGGTGACATCTCATTTTTGCTCTCATCAAATTAGGAGTCTGTGAGCCCGCTTCTCCATTTCAAACCAGTTCAAGGCAGTACTGCTGACTTTAAGTAATCAGCATAATAACAGGGTAAAACTGATATAAAATTGCCACCTTTCAAGTATTAAGAGTTGAATTACCCAGCAGACCCGCATGCCATTTTGCAACAAGAAGTAGGAAGTTTAGTGTCTTTTATCTTTGAGGAGGGGAGGGAGAGAAGAAAAAAGAGATTAACCCTTTGATTCTAGACCTGAGAAGGAGCTTGCTCACACTTTCATACACATAGTTTTCTGTGATCACACCTACAAAACTTCCATTTGTGGGTTTTGGGTTGTTACGGCCAACTGAAAACAGAATGATAATAAAAACCAAATTTAAATCCCCTCTGTCCTCTAAAACTAGACACTCTCAAAGCTTACAGGTGTGCTCTAAGAGTAGTAGAGCTCTACAAACATAACAACAGAGGTAGCGCTGGTGTAAAATAACTGTTAGTCGATTGTCTAGTGGCATGAGATTAATAGAAGAATTTGAAAATATCCTGAGTGTGAACAAAATCAGTAATGCAGCTTCTGTGATTTAGCTATTAAAAGCCACCAAAAATGACTAAGTTGACTCAATTCCTGTGGTTGCAATGAATTTGAATTCTTTGTTGGTGACAAAACATTTTAAATATTTTTTTTAATATCTGGAAGATAGTAATATGAAACACGTGGGTTTTTAAAACCTGCATATTTAGTGCCTTTTGAGTGTCTTAAATTTAAGACACAAGCTATATAGAATCGCATGAAGCTTCATGATATAAAAGAAGTTGTCTATAACTTGTGTTGCAAAACTTTACGCTGTGAGCGTCAAGAACTGTAACTTCCACTGTTCTGCCCAGAGAAGGATCATATGAAGCCCGCTCCGTTTATTCCAGCAAAGTTATGAAATGTGTCATTTAGAAGTTAATTATCTGTTAAAGTCTGAAACTGTTAAGTATTTCCCAGGCCCAAGAAAAAAACATGGCTTTTAATGGATTTGACATAGTCTTCAGCAAAGCAAAGCATTTACAGGGAGAGTAGATATTTAGGACAACATACATAAAACCAAAGCCAGGAGAATCAAAGCTAGTTTACTTTTAAACTCAACCCAGTTTACTTTTAACTTCTGTCTTCAGAAGAACAACTATTTAAGCAAGGACTGCAAAACTAATGCAACCATGGGAAATGTGATGTGTGTATGTGGGGGAAGTAGGAGTAAGGTGGGGTGGGAGAAAGTTGTTCTGGGAGAGAGCGCTTAGGGCTAAGAGCTGGAGAAGTAAGAAGAAAAATTCTTACTCTTGTAGGTGATTCATAGCTAACAAGCAGAGCAGAAAGTCAGATTCATGACAGCTTAATCTACAAACAGGTCTATAATGATGGTAATCACTCTGCTTATAATGGAAATAAAAGGACACAAATAATTTCCTGCTGTTTTATATCCTGATAGATGGTACCGTCAGGAGATTCATTTTTAGCTTCTGCTTTAACATACTCCTAACTTTCTGAAACCTTCATTTTTTCTAGCTAATTTTTTCCATGGTTTTTCTTTGACTTAGGGTTGAGTTTGTTTGGGTATTTGAAGATTTCAAGCAAGAAGTACTTGGGCCATTTTTAAGCTCTGTGGTAGTGAAAATAAAAAGCTTTTTCCCAGGGTAAAAGAAGAATTTCTGGCATCTTAACGTTTTCTGTACCCACCAAGTGGCTTCAGTGGGAAAATAGTATTTGCCACGGAAATTGTCCTTACTGAGGTATGAAGCTTTCAGCATTCCAGTGGAGTTTTGTTTTGATTTGATTTAAAATCACTTTGTGAGCTTTTGCCATACATTGGTCACAGGCTCTTTTTCTGCACTTTTAAACCATAAAAGCAAAGGGAGCCTGCACTGTATATGCCATCGTGGTTGATATTGGCCTGAGCCATATGGTGACCAGATACTCATCCTGTGGATTGCTATCTATCTCTGGGCTCACAGCTCCCCTCCTTTCCAGATACAGCAAAAGTTACTTAGGGAGTGCCTACACTGCGCTGTTTATACAACTATGCCCTTGTCTGCTGGCAGCAAACGCATCTGTGTTTGCGCTGGAGCAGACAATCCCATCCAGTTTACTTCCTCTCTTGCGACAGTTTGTTTTCAGACCTGACCCTCTCCATCAAACCGGGCCAATGCAAAAGCTCCAAAAGGTGATTTTTTTTGCCTATTTCTAGCTCGTTCAAGAAAATGAAACAAAGATCCGGGTGCCCCATTTCTTATTCATCACTCACCACGCACCGGCAGCGGGAGCAGTTTCTCCCCAGGATTCCAGTGCTGCCCTTTGTCAAGAAGCTGGGATACACTGAATATACAAGGGCATGTGCCAGGAGCCTCACATCTTTATTAAAGCTAGTGACAAGCAGGAAAAACATACATATTTATATATGTGTATATATATGTTGCACTGTTTCAGCATCTACAGGTGTTTGAAAGATACTACTTCTGTTGAGTATATCCATGCCAAATTCTCTTTTGACTAATTATACCCAAATTTGTCTTCTCTTGCTAGCAATTATTTATTGCCTAGGTCATTTCTATTCTATTCTATTCCTATTCTATTCTAGCTCCTACATTTTCTTCATCCTGGAAGAACCGATGTGCCTTTTCTCAGTGTACTAAAGACTACTATCTGTCACATTGCTTTGCTTTCTCTCTCCTGTTGGTAGAGCATTTTAACGCGCTCACTACTCAGAGCACCTTGCACCTCAAGCTTACAGTCTGTAATTCCTTGATTTTTTTCAGTGCGTAGCTAAGCCCCCAAGGGAGGTAAGGGGGCTGCACTGCAGTCAACAGTGTGACTGTGGCTTTAAATCAGCCACCTACAGCCACCAGCATTCACCACCTAAAGTAGCCCTTTTTTTTTTTTTTTCAGATTTTGCAAGCACACCGACATCGATGTTGGTGTGACTTTATCATTACCTAAAGTCAGTTCAGAGATGTCTGCATGAGCAGCCATCATTCCTTGCCTGAAGTAGGGAGCTCCTGCAAAAGGCCTTTCTGTTGCTCAGATGAGCCTTAGCAATGGTAAAATGTTCTGTCCAAGGACTGGGTTTGTTGACCACAGTCTTCATCTCAGAGCTTCGGGCAATACCGGCCTGTGCTATTAAGTGTCCGGAGGACTAGAGCCGAGGCAAACCTGAGCCAGTTTTGTACAGCAAACAAGGAGAGAGGGCGGTGGACCAAAGGCAGGCTTAACGAAATGTGATTTAACTGCTGCAGGTTTCATGTTGACTAAATAGGAAGTTGAATGTGAAGGTAGACCCTGCATTACTAACTTGGCCTAATATGGTGAACAGGATACAGTCTCATTTCTGCCTTGTGTAACTCTTCTGAAGTCAGTAGTTACATCAGAAAGTCACGTCTCCTAGCCTTTTCTCTCATTCTGAGAGTGTATGCCTTTTAAAGATGCACACTCAGTGACCTAAAAAATCTAGATGGCCTTTGACTTTTACAAGCTCTTTCACTTAATCTTCCCTAGCTTTTTCACGAGAGGATGGTGGTAACAGTACCTGCTCAGAGAGGGCCCAGCTAATACTTGCTGAGTATTCCACTACTCTTGTGGTCTTGCTGTTTGCTCATTTCCTGAAATGACCACTACTGAAACCTCTTATGATGCAGTCTTATTACTTTAATGTACAAGAAGACTATCTACATGATAAATGCTATTACATGTACTTTTTATAAGTATGGTAAAATATTTCAGAGAAAGCCAATGTAGTAATTCTATAGTTTACTGATTTTCTGCATTTAATAGGAAATTGCAATCTCTGACAAACAATCAGCTCTTGTCAGTGTCAATTTGTCATATTTGTATCACACTAAAAGCAAAAGCATTTAAATATCTTATAAAACAAGCAAGAAACATGGATATGAGGACTATGATTGCTGATTTATTAAGGATTATCAGTTCGCTTGTTTACTAAGCATGGACATGAGCTTACATAGAGACACTTTCCAGAATTAGAGACTACATGCCTTTGAAGAGAAAAAATTATCTTTCAGGCTTGCATGCTTGATCAGCTCAATGTTATCAGGTCATACATATGTTGATTAATTTCCATTTCCCTCAACAAAAGCTAGCTAAATTCCAAAATATGCGACACAACAAATGCAGGAAGAAGAAATTACCCATTTTTAGTTTATTTGTTATCAGGAAGGAAAAAACAAACTAAAATATTGTGTTCAATGCACTATGATTGGTTACATAGGATGGAACTTCATACGATTTCTAAGTGGCCAATGACAGAAATACGCAAGTTCCTAATCACATAGATACAATAATCTGGCTGAAGTTCATGAAGATGTGCTTCAAGATCCAAGCATGTGAATGAGCGTTCACTGGATTAGAAGCTAATACATTACACTCTTGAGTTACGACGTGAGCATTATATCACACCAGACAACCTATACCTGCTTTTAAAATTACAATTTATTTTCCTTTTTGCTCTTTGTAGCCAAAGCCTCCCTTTTACGTTTTCAAAGCAGTGCTCAGAGTTTCCTAGACAGCTGGATGAAGTATCTCCCACACAAATTCTGTTCTATTTGAGACAGACACTTTTGCTCCACCATAGTCATAAGAAAAGCCTAGTCTGACAGACGTGTTTGAAACACACCGAGTTTGCACCTAGCTGAACACAAACACAGCAGCTTCCCTCACCACAAACACTGGAAGAAGTACTGGGGTGTACTGTTCTAGTGGCGAGGACCTTCACTAGCAAATAAACGTGTGAGCTGGGCCTGTCCGATGCCCAGCTCTCGTATCTCTGTGAATTCTCCAAGTTGCCAAGCCAATGGGATGGTGCTTCTCTCCACTTACTGTGCTGAAGCTGGGCCACTGTAAAAAAAGTAATGCAAAGATGCACAGGGCAAGCGAGAGTAAGACCCACGTAGCTTTGTTGCAGGGAAGCCTGGAAAGGGTGGAACAAGTTTTGCATTTCCAAGACCATCTATACGTTTTCCCATAAATGCTGGAGAAAACACGTGAGCAGCATCTGGAGTACGGCTCAGGACTGCGTCACCTTAGGCTTCCTCTTCCTTACTCTATTACAGGCCCCATGAATTATGCAGTCTTTACAGCTAGGTGCTTCGAATCACCCTGCTGAGGCCTGGCATCATCCCGGTATATGTTTTAATGCCTAAACCAGGTGCCCAAGAGCACTGCGAACTAGGCTCTATCTCTAATGATGGGTTTCATCTTGTTTAATATGAGGAAGAAGCATTTTCTTTGTATTTTAGGAATTACTTGCTGCATCACGTATGAAATGATGCCAAGCCTACACCCTGTAGCTCACGGAGTACACGAGGTGTTCTCTTTGGACTGTGGTTGTTGAAATGGAACATCTGCATTTCCAAGAGCGACCAAACCCTCCGAATCAAAGGGCTGTGGTAATAGCCAGCACAAAACGAGTGAAAGTAAACAAGTGTAACATTGTTGTAGCATGTATTTTTGCTTTAACCCTACATACTTCTCATTAGAAAACAAAAACAAAGATGCAGGCAGCTGCAGACAAGAAAAAGCAAAATGTAGAATGCCATTTCTTTTTTTCTCTGAATAAAGCAAGATAGCAAGTAGTGAATATATCACTCATAGTGCTAGTGATTCAGGTTTGCTACTGGCAACTGTTCAGTGACCAGAGATTAATGACTTGATATTCTCTACATAATTTTTAGTGATCTTTGTAAAAATGCCATTGCCATTTCTGGAACTGCAGTGGAAGTCAAAGAACTGAACCAGTACAGCAGCCTCTGTCCAATATTATTTGAAAGCATTACTTTACTGGAATTTCCTTATTTGAAGGAACGGTCCCTGCTGGAGTCTGAGGGTAAGGTTTAAACTGGAAACACCCAGACATGCTGCAGGGGTTACGTTTAATGCTGTCTCTCTCTTCTTTCTCAGTTAGGTGCGCTACCTAACTCTTTTCAGGACATAAACTGGAATGCTCTGGGCTTCTGGTGTTGGGGAAGGTGGCTTCTCCTTCCCCAGGCACACAGGATCGCAGAGCGGTTGCAGCTAGAAGGGACCTCTGGAGGTCAACTTCTCCAGCCCCCCTGCTCAAGCAGGGCCACCTACAGCCGGCTGCCCAGGGCCGGCTGCCCAGGGCTCTGTCCAGCCGGCTTTTGAAGATCTCCAAGGACGGAGACCCCAGAAGCTCCCTGGGCACCCAGAGCCGGGTGACCCTCACAGGCACCTGTCCCCGCCCAGAAACGAGCAGAGGCCCGCGCTGTGCAACGCTCGCCCGCCTGACGGCAGAGC
>NW_008825498.1:9245698-9266208 GCF_000699105.1 Pygoscelis adeliae
CAGCCTCTCCCCCCGGCTCGCCCCGGGCTCCCTCGCTCTGTGCCCATGGAAGGACCGACCCCACGGCGCTGAGACACGCCGCCGAGAGGATTTTCCTGCGGTTTTTTCCCCCTCATTTTTGCCTTGTTGGTGTGCCTGCAGGCTTTTGCCTTTTCTTTTTTATTATTATTTTTCCTTTTCTGTTGTTGCTTTTTCTTCTGGTTTTCCGGAAAGAAAGCTGCGGTTCGGAACCTGGCACCGGCCCGCTGCCGCTCCTGCAGGGCGAGGAGGAGGAACCGCTACGCTGGCTCCCAGGGCGGCTTCCCCGGCTGGGAAAATGAGGTTGCTGAGACGCTGGGGCCCGAGTAGAGGAGGGAGGGAGAGGAAACCTGCCGCTGCAGAGTTGTGAGCAGCCCAGAAAAGTGCGTGCGTGCGTGGAGGAGGGGGGAGAAGCAGCCTCGTCCCCCCCGCCGCGGACTCCTAAGGCACTCTCCTTCGGTTTTCTCTCCCCTTGGCGGGGCAGCGTGGGGGACTTGCCTCAGAGACCTCTGTGATTGAAGGGATTTTGCAGGAAGCGCTCCTCAGCCTGGTATAGGCTGTGTGGTTTCTCTTTTGTGCTTGCTTGTTCCTGTTTTTTACTTTTTCATTATTTTTAACCTTACTTTACTCTGGAATAAGGTAAACTTTTTATCTCTGGAAACATGTCGACGGGAGAAAGTTTTGAGTCTCGGTTTGAAAAAATCGACGTGACTCTAAAGGATCCCAAATCCGAAGTGAACGTGGACTGTTTGCTGGTGAGTAGGGAGCACTGATGGGTCCCCGGTCCCGTCTCCCCGAATTTCTTACCCTGTGGGACCGAATCTCGCACTGCCGGCTGAGTCACCACCCTGCTTAACTCCGCACTAGTGTTTTGTTTGCTCAGAGTTGAGCTGAGGGTGCGTGAATGTCTCTGTGCAGGCAGAGCGGCTTTCATGCCAAGGAGGCGCCCGCCCAGTCCTACCTCAGACTTGTCATCTCTCTCGCTTCATGCACCTTTCTTTTCTTCATCGACTGTCATAAGGGGCGGTGGACACTTTGTACAAAGGCATAATTCGTGAGTGCCAGTCCTGTGTGTGAGCAGGAGACTGTAAATAGCTTTGATGTACCAATTCCCTCTTCAACAACTTTTTTCTTTAAGAGTGAGGTCCTCTTATGTTGTGGTTAAGCACTGCAGCACTGACTTCAGCCTGTGTAGTGTACACGTTTGCAAATGGTAACTAATGACGTGTAAAACACAGCTCTAAGATTAATATGCCCTTATGGGTGGGGAAGCAGTCATGACAGGGGTTTAAATGCATTTTAAACTAGCTGGTGGGCTAGGCCTGGGATAGAGGGCTGCTTGGTTATTGTTTCCCTACTTGATCATACCTGATGGTTCAATGGATCTCTCCAGTGCTGTCAGTATTATAATTGCATCATATGAAAGCAAACTTTCTGACATAAAACCAACATCATTTGGTAGTTACTTGACAAAAGTGGATGATATTTTAGTTCTGATTATAAAAAGTACCTCAACAAAGTGTATACCAAATCCAACCAATTTGTTTGGGATGTAGCTGGGTACTTCGATATGCCTAGAGATGCCCTTAAATAGTAGCAAGTTGTGATTTGTGCTTTTATGCTGAAGTAGAGAATTTCTTTTCTTTGTAGCACATGATAAAAGTTCTTTAGTGTATTCTTTTTCTGGCTTTCTGTTGTCAGAGAGGAGAACAAGTAAATTGAATTTGTTCCTACTATGAACTCTGATGTTTGGGGTTGGGGGGCAAGGGAGGCGTGGGGGTGGAGATAGCTCTTAATAGTCATTCTTCATCTGCTGCTGCATGGCTTTTAGCAGAAAGCTCGCTTGAGCATAAGGCGGTGAAGAGGTGAAAAGAATCTAATGAAAGAATCTGTACAAGTTCATGATACTGTGTACTCTGTTTAGCTTATTACTGATTTGTGAGCTTCTGAAGTGTTGACAGGTCAAACCTACATCCCTGGATAAAAGCAGAGCCTAGTGGATGCTGCTGCCACAAGGGAAAATAGCACTGCATCTTCCAGTTAACTTGCTTCTTTTGATCTAGTTTACGTATCTGTCATCTTAGAGCCACAGCCAATGGGAAGAGCTCTGGTGCTTAGGATATACTGTGTCAATTTTGATAACTCAAGACTACTGTCAAATCTGATGTTTTTACACGCAGCTTCTATTGATAGATGTCAAGAGTATAGATCTAATTAAGAATCCAGAGTTTTACATTAACAATGACTCAATTTGCTAGTATGTGCTTTAATGCTGGCCATGCTATGGGGACCTTCCTACAGTGATAGTAAAGAGGTTGCAGGTATCAAACATGCAGTTGATAGTATCTTTAACTGTATTCCTTCACCTTTTAATCAGTTTAAGGGTTTGCCCCTTTTCAGTTATCTTAATTGCGAGTTGGAGCTAAGCTGTAGTCAGTTTGGGAATTAATTTGTTGGAATGCTTCCTGTCATGCTTGTGTAAGGTTTTGGAACATGTGTTTGCATCTTGGATCTTAAGAATGTCTTTCAAAGTGACAATTTTCTAGAAACCTTCTGAGGTTTTTGGGCATACCTTTGTGTATTCTTTTAAAGGCAGCTTCTTATGGTAAAGTCATCAGAATTATGATTTGTGGGTGGTTTTGGTTTTTTGTGAATTTTTTTTTTTTTTAGCTAACCCTAGTTACAGATACTGTTCTTCTAAACTAATACCAATTAAAAAAGAAAGTGCTTCTTCTGAAGAAATCAGCTGGTAGGTTAACTTCATATGTGTTGGGTCACTATATCAATCTCTCTGCTGGCTGGACTTTTACTTTGTTTCATATCTCTCATCCTGAGTTGGTTCTTGGGCTCTTTTCTATAGAATTTAAGTATCCTAACACTTTCTAAAGAGTTTAAGTATTTCACACCAGTTCTTAGTGTGATGACAAGCATCGTTCTTGGCCCAAGGTACTATTTCTATATCAAATCAATTGTAATCTATGTGGATATGTTTTTAAAGAAGAAATGCTTAGGTGTAGGTCTAATTGATATGTACTTAAAATATCTTCCAAGATGAACACCCCATTCCCCTCCCCCCAACTCCCGGTTAAAGAGGGAAATTTGTCAGTCTCTAGGCCTGGTACACTTAAAAAGAAAATGTTTTTTGTGATCAGACGCCATACAAAAAAGAAGAAATCCTTTTTTAAAAAATGTTTTAAATTTAAAAGGTTTTATTTCTTTGATTAAAGTTGTGAATTGATCGTATTTATAATTGTTTTCACTTTTCCTGAGCAAAGGTGTTAGCTAACTGTGTGTATCTGAGTGGTAATATATGAATAACTGATGCACAGACACTTTAAATTCAGCATCTGATGTTCTATACATGTAGGCTTAAAATGCTGGAGTTCCTTTAGTCTCAAAAATAACTTTTTTTTTTGGCTGTGCGAAGAAAAGTCTCAGCAATGCCCTTAGCTTCTCCTATTATGTGTTTATCCTCTTTAGCTTTAATTCGTTTTGCTTCTATTCTTAGCCTTCTTCCCCATCAGTTTGTAGCCCCTGTAGACTAAAAGGCAGGCATGGAATAATCTTTAAATCAGTTTTGTAACCATTTTGGGTTTTGTAAATGTTGTAAGCTAGGTTCTGTATGCTAGAAAGATTCTAAATTTATATGTGAAGTAGTATGAGAACACTAAGAAAAGAAGATGGGGGGGGCTGATACAAAGGAAGGCATGTTACTGTTTCAGGAAGGTGTGGGGGAAGAGTGCTGACAACAGAGCAGGCGGAAAAGACACACTGAAGACTACAGAACTTCAATTTACATGCTGCAGGAAGGAAATTCATAAAGCTGAGGTGCAGGAGAGAGAAGTTTATTTTTCCTGTTTTCTCTTATGCAACTGTAATAAAAACAGAGTAAGAAAACTAAGTTGCAACTGTCTGTAACTAAATTTGTTTCTTTGGGGCTTCCCTGCACTTGATTTAGTACTTGCCTGGGAAATCATAGATAGACTGTCTTTTCTGATGAGCCATGAGAAGGCCAAAGCCTAAGTTCTGTGTAAAGCATGTGCCACAGCATAATGTAGTGCTTTTTCTCAAAATATCAGTTACTAGGAGTCCTACAGTCCTAAAAAGATCTAATAAGACTGTGAAGGCTGCGTTAGATAGGTAGTCACACTTTAGGGTGTGCAATGATCAGATGCTGGTGAATACCATAGGTGTGCTAAGTAGAGCCAAAGGCAATGTAAGGAACTAGCTATTAACTTGAGCTTAATGTCTCATTAATGATATTAAGCAGTGGAAAGTAGTATTCAATGGGCATACTTCTACAACAATTTTGGAATAAACCAGATTTCTTATTCCTCTGTGTTTGTTAATAAATCCTTGGGGTTTATGGGCTTCCAGTTTTTGGAGAATGGGGAGGGAGGGGTGTAACGGATGAATGGATGGAGGACATCTTGACCTGAAGCTGCCTATGCTTTTGATTCAAAAATAACTAGTAAATTTTCATGAAAATGCTTTTTGGTGCTCTCTCTGCTCTGATACTAACTCACAAAGAGTCTTTTCATGTTTTATGTAGACACTTGAGGAACTAAATTATTCAAGTACTTAGTCAATTACTTGAGTAGTTGACTTTTAAAACTTCAAACTTTTCATGGTCTTAATCTTCAAAGATGTCAAATGTTTCACTTATTCAGTAGTTTAGCTTCAAATTAGCTGACAACAGTAAACACTGCATATGACAAACTTGTTTTATCCAGTCTCAAGAGATTTCCATTTTTGTTGCACCAAAAATACACAGGTACAGAGCGTAGTTCACCTGTTTTTCCTAGGTCTATGTAATATTCAGCTAGACAAACTCCTGTTCATCTGTCTTGCATAGGAAAAGGCGAGATGATCTCATCTTTGGGATTTGGAGTTCTAAATCTCTATTGTCACTAGACCTTTTTTCCCTTCTGCTTAACTTGTTAGAAAGCACTTCTGAAGCCCTTGCGATTAGGGATTTGGTAAATAAATAAATAAACCCCTAAAGAATATAACTCAAAGTACCTTTACTTCAGAAGTTCTTATCTGTCAAAATAACTGTTGAAAATCACCTTCACTGAAACTGCATTAACTATACTCTTAGAATCTGAGTGATAAAATGCTAGAGAAACTTGGTATCTGAGAAGTTTACTCATTTGCTAATGAAGCTCATGCATAGAAAAAGCAGAGTTTGAACATTTGCAGAGTGTCAGCTTCAGAATGCTGTAAGTTGTGTGGAGGTAGTTCAAAGTGAGGGGAAATGTCATGATTGACTAAATCTCCTTGGACATGTTTTTACCATTCTTAAGATCCAAGTGCAAGGATCTGTGCTTGGGTTGGGGCAATCACCAGTATCAGTACAGACTGGGTGTTGAATAAATTGAGAGTAGCCCTGCGGAGAAAGACTTGGGGATATTTGGAGAGAATATCTGAATATCCCTGTCTTCTGACAAAGAGAGACTTTTTACCAGGGCCTGTAGTGACAGGACAAGGGACAACGGTTTTAAACTGAAAGAGGGTAGATTTAGATTGGACATAAGGAGGAAGCTTTTTTACTATAAGGGTGGTGAGAACTGGAACAGGTTGCCCAGAGAAGTTGTGGATGCCCCATCCCTGGAAGTGTTCAAGGTGAGGTTGGGTGGGGCTTTTAGCAACCTGATCTAGTGAAAGATGCCCTTGCCCATGGCCATGGGGGTTGGAACTAGATGATCTTTAAAGGTCCCTTCCAACCCAAACCGTTCTGTGATTCTGTAGTTAGATCTAAAATAAGACTTCTGGCTGACCTAGAAATACAATTCTGTCTTCAAGTTACCATGTCCAAGCTTTGTATGCAAAACTGATTATAATTGCACATTAATATTACCTGCTCATCACTAAGAATTATGAAATACATAGGTTGATGTGAAATCAATGATAAAATATGTAACTTGGTATGTTAAAGGTAAAATGCAACTGTAAGTTGGCTTTGGAAATGCAGTAACTTGGTGGATTCTCATTTCAGGTTGCACCTCTTAGAAGACTTTTTTAATATTATGTAAGCCTCTAGAAAGTTAACAGTAGAGATGGCAGGACTGTCAAAATGTTAGCATTTGATTCACAGCATATGGTAGGTTTTATACAGGAATAACAGTTAACTTAGCCAATTCTTCTGCTCATAAAACTAGAGGTCGTAGGAATGTAATTATTTTTCCTATAAAAAGTTTTAATCAAGAACGAGAATAGAAAGTTGATGTTAAGACACGTTTCAACAAGAGGAATTAAAAAAACCAACCAAAACCTGGTAGTAGGTTATAAATGCTCTTACCAAGTAAAAATATTTGTAAACAATGTCATTTTCCCTGACAACTGCAGAGTGTTTTAATTTTTTTGGTGGTGGTGGGAAGGAAGAGGGAAACACCTGGAATTTGTTTGTTGGACAAATTGAAAATCAACCTGTTGGTCTGTAAATCTTTGGCAACAATGATAGCTTCAGGAGCCATGCACTGTAAGCAGATGATACTGGTAGCCTCAAAGTTGCTGTTAGCAGAATTCTCTAGGACATACTTTAGTACTACCTAAAAATAAAAACCTTTTTTAGGTCTCTTACCAATGAATGCTGAGATGTTTTGTCTTGATACAGGATGTTTATCTTGAATTTGAGCGGTCCCAAAACATGTAATTAAAAACTTTTTTTTTTGGTGGATGTTGCTTGATGCTATTTATCGAAACTCCTTTGTCATCAAGAAATTGCACTTCCAAATGGAGATACTGAAAAACTGAACTTCCTTCTTTGAGAACAAAATTAGAGAATGGTTGAAAACTGTTCTGTCTTTGCCTTAATTTGTCCAGTCATTCAAGCAGCAATAAAGCCAGAAGGATGATGAGACAATACTGGTAAAACTGTAAGTACTAAGCAGACAACACCCAGTTACAGCTGATTTAAAACAAATGCAAATAAACCATTTTTTAGCTTTCTTGGTAGTCTGCTGAAATAAACACCTGGATTAACAGTGGTTGAAAAAGAGCCGAAACTTGACCTTTGTGAAGGAGAAAAGTGGTTTGGAGCTGCTCTTGTCCATGTGTCTTGTCTTGTGTTTTGCTCTGCTGAGACGATTGGATCTCCTGTAGTGTAATCTCTAGTCAGGTTTCTTCTTGGGCTTTTCAGTATTGATGGATATCCAAACAGCATTAGCAGAGTATAACATGCCGTGGTGCATCTTCAGTTACAGCAGTCTAGAGGCTGTCTAGACAAGCAGCAGTTGCTTGGTCCAGTTAGCTACCCATCTTGCTAAGGGAGAACCGGCACAGGATTGGTACCAGCTTCTAACTGGAGCACAGGTCAAAGTCTATTCTGGTACTCAAAATCTTGTAAAGGATTGGCTTTAACTAACTGGAATATTGCCACTCCTTGTCAATATTTATATAATACAAACTGTCATGGGGACAGTACGTAAGATCCCTTTATAATTTAAATCCAACTGCTGATTTCTTTATTTCAGCTTTCCCTCTTTAGTTTCTTATATGCGTTCATTTTTTTTCTTTTATGGAGTTGAGAAATATGTGAAAGTTTTCTTGTTTTTTCAGTTGCATGGTCTGAGATGATGCAAAGAGCTGATGCTTGGAAACGTCTGTAGAAAACACTACACAAACTAAGGCTTTATTTTGGACTGTAGGTTGGAACTACCTAAATGTGTTTCTAGCTTTTGTGTGTCCAGGCTACAGAACTTATTGTTGATCTGGAAACACAAGTTGAATACGTACTTGTTTTTTCCTACAGATCTTCATGAGTCATAATATTCACTTAAAAAAAAATAACTAAGAAAGCCTTGAATTCTAATAGTTATGCAAATATTGAGTAATTATGTCTTCATCTTTTTTCTCTTAAGCTGCATAGTGTTCAGATAGTGCTGCATTGTACTCAGATGTATTAAATTCTAAGGTATGAACATATTCAGAGGAAAACTGATACTTCCTGATAAAGTCTATTGATGTTAGATATCCACATATAAAATGCATTCGTACAAGATGGCTGTTTTCCCATGTAGTCACTGACTGCTATGAAAATATTGTTTCTCTGGAGGCTGGGCTTCTTTTTTAGCAGATAAATAATGCCCAAAAAAATGTCCTGACTGCATGAAATTAAGTATGTCATCTGGAATGCACTTTCCAAAGAAGAGGCCAGAAGCTTCTCCTGACATCTGGAGATTTCAGCTAGGACAATTTACCCTGTTTTGTGGTTGGGGAAGTTATTTTTTTCAGAAGATGTTTAGTAGGACTTGTTATTTCGAATGGGAAAACGTGAAGGAAGGATGGTCAGGGCATTCATCTCATTCTGGCCACTGATAGATGATACTACGCTTACTATTCCAAGAAAATGGAGATCTTGAGATAAAAACATGTTAGTTATGTCCATATTTTCGTTAGAAGCTTCTAAAGAAAACTCAACAATTTGTTTCTTCTCTCTAAATCAGTTACTTTGGAAGATGATTTGGAAGTCTGCCTTTTTAATATTTAATACCATGTGCACGGTGAAAGTCGTATTTCGTTGATTACAAGTGATCATTATTTCACAGAATGATTGAGGCCAGAAGGGACCTCTGGAGGTCATCTTGTCTAACCCCCCTGCTCTGGCAGGGCCACCTAGAGCAGGTTGCCCAGGATGGCTTTTGAATATCTTAAAGGAGGTAGACTCCACAACGTCTCTGGGCAACCTGTAATTTTCTACTTCTCAGCAGTACATTTACTTGGTTGATGCTTCATAGCGGAGAATAAAATTAACTGCAACTAAACAGAAAAGTCATCAGTACTGACTTTGCATTTATTTGCGGAGTTCTCTAAGTGTTTTGGCCACCTTAACTTGGTCAGTAAACCTCTTTATAACCCAAATAACTTTCTTCTGAAAAGCATCTGCCACAGAAGACCAGAAGGAACTTTCTGTGTGGAGGCAATTGTAGATTTGGAGATTTTAAACATAAGGGTTCATATCTGAGAGGAAAGTTGCTGTGAATTGATAAGCTCATTAAATTTACTTTGTGACTGCAGTTGAAATAGATTAGACATGAATTCTTCTGTTGGAGGAAAAAAGGAAGAGTTAATGCCTTGCTCTGATGTCCAATTTACAGTCCAGTAGTGCTACTTCAGTTTTTCCATGATTCTGAACCTTGGTAGCATTGTGTTTTCTATATCTGTCTGTGTACCTCATTCTCCTTCTGACAAGCAGTGAGCGAGGCTGGGTAGGACTTTTATTGGCATGGCAATGTGGAAGACTCTTTGACATCGATGGGGCAGGAACCCGTCACTGGGAGATAGGTGAAGAGGGAGAAGAGACTGCCTGTGGTAGAAGCTGAAGTGCAAGGTGTCAGTACAACAAGCATCATCTTCCTGGAGTATGGATGACAGAGTCCAGCACATTAATTCCACCATTGAGATCTAGGAGCACCTTTGACAACAAGTGTGGAGTGACTCTATGTTAAGGTACTTAGGAGTGGAGGAAGCCTCTCCAGCCAGGAGATGATAGAGTAGGAGCAGATGGGGAAGATCCTTCAGGGGGGAGCAAGACTGAAGGTAGGACAATGCGTTTGTGCTGGTTATACTTGCCCCATGCCTTTTCACAGATGCCAGGTTGCGCAGAACAATATCAGACATGACATGAAGCTGTAGTTGAAAATAGAGGCAATACTGGTGCCTCGTAACTTTGTCTTGATACTACGTGCTACTGTTAGAGGTGGAATCATAGAATTTCCTCAAGAGACCTTCTTTGTTATGAAATCTTATTATACCAATATATTAATATACTAATATCTTCTTAGAAAGTAGCTGTGATTGTAGGCATGGAAAGAATCCTGTCAGTATTAAGCTGAGAGAATTTACTCACCCCTTGCAAAGAGGAAAGGTTCTTCTGCCACTTCAATCCACCTAGCAGTTTGTTTATTGCTCTAATACAGCTTCTGTGAGCTGCTGTCCTCCTTAAACTCCAGTTACAAAGTTCATTGGCAATTAAACAATTGCCATCATACTGATGGTATGATTTGTGGTGGTTTTGGGACCATTCAAACCTGCTATTACATGCTATATATCCTCTTTTGTAGGAATACAAGGCCAAAAATGGTGCCAGCCAAATGGTAGACTTATTAGGAGTTGAAGTTTTTGCTCTGCTAGCATTGGCAACAATTGTCATGGCTTTTGAAACAGGGGCTATTGTTGCCAACACTAGCAGAGCAAAGGCGGTGACGGAAATAACAAAATGCCCATTAAGGGCTACGGAGTGAAAGCTGAACTATTGATGTGAGTGTGTGTTTTGTTGGGTTGGTTGTTTTTTTTTTTTAAAGTACACTGAATCTGGAATTAGAGATGTCATTAAGAAGCTAGGCTCTCTTTGTAGAGCATAGATTAGTGTGCTTCCTGGAAGAGCCTTTTGTCTTCTGTCTTTTAATGAAATGTTTGTGGCTATTTTCAGCCTTTCTCATACCCCACAAACTGTTTTGTGCATGTGGTTTCTGGACATAGCATGACCTTAAAGTGGTTAGAGATGCTTTTGGCTTGTAAAATCAGATGGCGGGAGAGATCTTCAGAACTAGTCACACTGTGGTTCTGAAACAAGCAGTGAAGACTCTTGTTAGGAAGACCATATTCAGGAGAATTTATCTAAATGGGTTATTTATCTAAAGAACACAGTTGTAACACAAAGAAGGTCTTGTACCAAGTAACTTGCACACTCAGAGCTGTTCATTGATTCCACTTGGCAGATTGGATTGGAGTAAGGCAAGGACTAAAAGTCTCTCTTGCTTTTAATTCTTGATGAGTGTAAGGTCAGAGAAGTCTTTGAAGTTTTCTCCTATTGTTTCTTTTCTGTCCTAAAATGCCTTCAAGCTCTCATAACAAAGCTTTTATCCTTCTTGATGCGATGTATACACAACACTATTTTCATTAGTAGTTTGGACTTGAGATGTAATCAAAGATGCTATTTAGAGGAAAAATTGGAGTGTTACGATGCTGGTGCTACTGGAGCTGCTTTAGTTCTGGGACTGCAACTGTAAGTGACTCCTATGTAACTTTCTGCCTTCTGTACAGTACAATTGATTTTGGCTAGCATCAGGGAAGAGTCCGGATGGCTGCGTTGTTCTTGACCTTACCTTTTCTTTTGGTCATGACAACCTCCTCTTTGAGCTCCTGGCAAAGAGGCAAGTCAGGTCGACTTCACCTTCATATAAAGAATAGTTTCTATCATAGTTCTTGATAAGTTCATGGGAAAGAAGGGTCTGAGAACCACTGATTTTAGGGGAAAGAAAAAAGGAATTTTTTTTATATACCTTTTTTCATTGCAGTTTGTCAAACTCATAGACGTGGTCAGGAATAAAAGGAAAGATTGATTAAAACCATGTATTTGCAGGTTGGGAAGTTTCTTCCCAAGTTTTTGATGCCCTGGGAGTAGAAACTTATTTTCAATTTAAGATTCAACAGGAATTTGCAGCTGAAGATCTTCCTTCAGATCAAGCTGTCTTGTGAGATGTTGACTAACTGTACCAAAACAGGACATCTTGAGGGCGCTCACAAGGCATGTGTGGGACAACCAGGGCATCAGGCCCAGCCAGCACGGGTTCATGGAAGGCAGGTCCTGCTTGACCAACCTGATCTCCTTCTATGACCAGGTGACCCGCCTAGTGGACAAGGGAAGGGCTGTGGATGTGGTCTACCTGGACTTCAGTAAGGCCTTTGACACCGTCTCCCACAGCATTCTCCTGGAGAAGCTGGCGGCTCACGGCTTAGACAGGTGTACTCTGCGCTGGGTAAAAAACTGGCTGGACGGCCGGGCCCAGAGAGTTGTGGTGAATGGAGTTCAATCCAGTTGGCGGCCGGTCACGAGCGGTGTTCCCCAGGGCTCAGTATTGGGGCCAGTTCTGTTCAATATCTTTATCAATGATCTGGATGCAGCGATCGAGTGCACCCTCAGTAAGTTTGCAGACGACACCAAGTTGGGCGGGAGTGTTGATCTGCTCGAGGGTAGGAAGGCTCGGCAGAGGGACCTGGACAGGCTGGATCGATGGGCCAAGGCCAACTGCATGAGATTCAACAAGGCCAAGTGCCGGGTCCTGCACTTCGGCCACAACAACCCCATGCAGCGCTACAGGCTTGGGGAAGAGTGGCTGGAAAGCTGCCTGGCCAGCAGGAGCAGGGAAGTGATAGTGCCCCTGTACTCAGCACTGGTGCGGCCGCACCTCGAATACTGTGTTCAGTTTTGGGCCCCTCACTACAGGAAGGACATTGAGGTGCTGGAGCGTGTGCAGAGAAGGGCAACGAGGCTGGTGAGGGGTCTGGAGAACAAGCCTTATGAGGAGCGGCTGAGGGAGCTGGGGTTGTTTAGCCTGGAGAAAAGGAGGCTGAGGGGAGACCTCATTGCTCTCTACAACTACCTGAAAGGAGGTTGTAGCGAGGTGGGTGTTGGTCTCTTCTCCCAAGTAACTGGCAAAAGGATGAGAGGAAATGGCCTCAAGTTGCACCAGGGGAGGTTTAGATTGGATGTAAGGAAAAATTTCTTTACTGAAAGAGTAGTTAAACATTGGACCAGGCTGCCCAGGGAAGTGGTTGAGTCACCATCCCTGGAAGTATTTAAAAGACGGGTAGATGAGGCGCTTAGGGACATGGTTTAGTGGGCATGGTGTTGTTGGTTTGACGGTTGGACTCGATGATCTTGAAGGTCTCTTCCAACCTTAATGATTCTATGATGCTATGATCTTTAATTTTCCATCTTTCTTGTGTGTTTCAACATCAGCAAACTTACCTTCCAGTGGTGTTGCATTACTCACGTTTTTTTGGGAGGAAATAAGTATCCAACAAAGGTGTATTTTAGAAACAATTTGATGAAATGGTAAGCTTTCTTCTGCAAGAGTAGTTATCAGTCAAGTCTTTACATTTAATTTAAAAAATTTGTCTTATGAAGTGATGAGTTAGCAAAAGTGAAAAAAATGAAATACGGATATGAGTTTTTTAAGAATTACTTTCAGAAGTAATTTGATGTTTTCACAAAATATATTTATTTTCTCAGAGGAGTTGGAATCAACATAACCTTTTTCAAAACAATGGAAAAAGGCACAATCTTTTTTTTAACAAGTAACTTGCAACTTTGAGCTAAAGCTCATACTTAAGATTAGACAATCTCCTGTAGATTTTGCTTGCCTTGGAATTGCATCATGATAAACAAATGGTTTTCAGGTATAATGAAGTGCAGCTTATCCATCCTAGAACTATAGAAATGAGCTGTTTTATTAGTTAAGCCTCCTTTCTTCATCTAGGAGAAGGTGGAAGCAGTATCAACCAAAAGAGCTCATGCTTAAGTTGGGCAAGATACCTGTGTCCTCAGCTCTGCAAAACACAAGAATCACTTAATTTTTTAATACAGAAGGGGGATGTCTGTTATCAAGATCTCACGTTCTTCACTGTTCAGATCAGTTAATTTCTGTTTCACTTCTACTGCAGAAGAAGTAAAGAAGTAATCAAGTTCTGATAGAGGAGGAGCAACTAATTGGGCAGATGACAAAAAATTTTGTCAGTAATGCCAATCCTGTCTATTCATAGGCTCTTGAGTTAATTTTTAAACTTGTGCAGTGGATATTTGTCTACCATAAATTACTTCATTCTTAATAGTTTTAAAAAAGAACTGTTTATTCGTTTGACTTTGGCATTGTGGAAAGTCAATCATTCCATTTAAATACTTTCTCTTATTTGAGTACAAATCAAATCTTGCCTGAAAAGACAGAGAAGTTGAAATCAAAGTTGGTGTGCTGTATTATCCTCTTTTTTTCCTCCTACTTAGTAAATGAAATATCAACAAATAGGAGGCATCAGTGCAATATCAGACTGATATTGTCCTTTTGTACTTTTGAATATTCCTAACTGTAGAACACAAAACACTTCACTTACAGGGTGATGATAGGGGACAAGAACCAAAAAAAAAACCTCTTTGTGTAAAAGGAAGTCTTGTCTGTCTGTAAGATATAAATACAAATACAAGGTTTGGAAAATGAGCAGAGAAATTAGGAAGATTGTAATTAAAGATGATTTCGGGGTTGGAATTGTTTGTTTGGCCTATGGTGACTTAAGTCAGGGTTTCCTGATTTCTTCAGGCTTTTTGTGAGACTGTTTTGAATTTCTATTTCTACCCCCCGATTTGTGGGTTTGATGGTGTGGAGGCAAGTTACTGTTTGTACTCTTTTTAAGAGGTAGGGAAATTTCACTGGTAGTACCATGGCGTATTTGAAAAACAGACATCAAGCTTCAAGCACATGTGGCAAATATCAGTGACCAAAAAAGACTCCACAAGACGACTTTAAACTAAGTCAAAAGGAAGGTGTGAGTCTGTTTATAATATACCAGTGAAGATGTGGTGTTAAACTGTGCTGTTTTAATATAAGCCATTGCTTTCAGATTCTTAAGTATTTTGAGTTAGAGTTGTATTTTCTTTAGTTACAGATGTTCCTACAGATAAATAGGGGAAACTAATTTATCAGAACGTGGACTTCTGACTGCAAGATACTTTTAAGTAAAGAAAATTAGTTTCTCTGTGTATTAGTGTATATTAGTATGAGCCTAAAAATTACTTTGCTTCAGTATAATAAGTAAATTTTTACAATGCCTTAACTGTTTTAGTAGCATGGAAACTTTAATGTTCATTGGTCTCAAACTTTGCATAAACTGTGTGGTAGGGATTTATTGTATTTTCTAGGGGCAAAATTGGAGACAAATTAAGAAGAGCTTAATGAAATTTGATGCTTTTTATGGAAAAAAATCAGTACTGCCTGACTGACTGAGTTCTGTTGTGTGTGTATACGAAGCTGTTAAAATGAAGATGTGTGCATTTTAAACTACAGTTAAACTTATAAACTGCTAAGTATCCAATGCTCAGTTGTGTAACAGGAGGCTGTTCCTGTTTGCCGTAGTTTCCAGTGGTGTAATCACTGGGGGAAAGGAGGAAAGATCACTAAAATGTTCTATTGACCTAAATAGTTTGAGGGTTGTAATAAATAAAGTTCATTAGTTCTCTGAAACAATTCTCCTTCTTGTTAGCCTTACATATTGAGTAAGTAGTGTTTTTTCTACCTTAACAAATTCACGTGCAACTATTGCTTGCCTTTTACTTTACTTCTGAAGGTGTGCTTCACAGGTTTCCAGGAAAGCCTTTCTGTGAAAAGCTTCATTAATCACTTGAGATTATCATTAAATAAATGAGTTGGCTATAAAGGAAAGATTTATGTTCAGTACATTCATGGTACTTATATGTGTGTGTATATATATATATGATGAAAAATATTAAGTCCTGACATGCATTTTCCTTTAAAATAAAAACCTTGCAAATTCAGTTGAAGTACTCTAAGCTTCAGAATAATTTATAGTTTTTTATTTTCAATACTGTGAAATTAGTTTCCTACTCTAGATTTTGTTAGAAGGAACTATGATGAGAATATTTCTATATCCTGTATAATGACACCAAAATGGCACAAGGAATTATCTGCATAAAGTTTGCTAATATGTAGTTGAATTAGAGTTAATTTTGGTGAGACATCAAATATACTATTTTAAAAATATCTCAAAAGATAATCTTGGTGGTCAGTGGTTTTTACTCAGGATGGCAGCCTGTCACAAGTGGGGATCCCTTCCAGGGATGGATACTGGGCCTCACGCTGTTCAACATCTTCATAAATGATCTGGATGATGGGATTGAAAGCACCCTCACCAAGTTTGCTGATGACACTAAACTGGGTGGTGAGGTGGACCCTTCGGAAGAGAGACCTGGACAGGCTGGAAGAGTGGGCAAGTAAGAACTGTATGAAGTTTAACAAAGACAACTGCAAAGTCCTGCACTTGGGACGACGTAACCAAAGAGCCCAGTACAGGCTTGGATCTATGTGGCTGGGGAGCAGCCTTTCTGACCTGGGGGTCCTGGTGGACAACAAGCTGAACAGGAGTCAGCAGAGCACTGCTGCAGCAATACAGGCAAACTGGATCCTGGGCTGCAACTGCAGGGGTGTTACTAGCAGAGATGGAGACGTGATCATCCCACTCGGTGCTGGTCAGGCCACACCTGGAGTGCTGTGTCCAGTTCTGGTTCCCACAATTCAAGACAGACACAAACAGACTGGAGGGGGTCCAAAGGAGGGTCGCAAAGATGATCAAAGGGCTAGAGAACCTGCCTTGTGAGAGAAGACTGAAGGAGTCTCCCTGAAGAAGAGAAGGCAGGGGGGACCTCATCGCAGTATTCCAGTACTTAAATGGCAGCTATGAAGAGGATGGAGGCTATTTTTTCACAAGGAGCGACATAGAGAAGACAAGGGGTAACGAGTGCAAGTTGCACTGGGAGAGGTTTCGTGTATATATATATATAAGGAAGAAATTTTTTACAGTGAGAACAATCAGTCACTGGAACAACCTCCCCAGAGACGTGGTAAAGTCCCCATCGCTGGAGGTTTTCAAGATGGCGAGTGCTAGATAATCTCATCTAGGCTACCTTTCCCATGAAAGGTTGGACCACATGACCTTTCAAGGTCCCTTCCAATCTGGGCTGTTCTATGGTTCTGTGATTCTCAAGCTTTTGAGAAAATACCTGTACGGTGTTTCACTGGTTGGTTTTCCCTTTGTCTTTTTCTAGCTTTGGTTTCAAAGCATCAGTGAAGTTCTTGAATCAGTGCAACAATCTGTTTGCAGCAGTGTGAGTTAACCACACAGTGATTACATATAGTATATGTACAAATTACTTTCTCAGCCGTAGCTATCAAGGCCCTGTTTTCTGAGGTGACACCATAACAGGATATGGCAGCTATGCTGAGCAGCGCAATGTTCATGTCGTTTGTCTTGTAACATCAGATCTGGTCAGAATAAAAAAAAAAGAAACAGACTTAAGGAGAAAAATCTTAATGGTGTGAAGAGATGGAGGAAACTCAACCATACACAACAAATCTAGTTTCTAAATGGACAAAAAGATAAACTGCGGTTAGATATTTTCTTAAATATTTTTCATCCTAAATGGTGACTATAAATTGCAATTGTATCTAAATTTTTAAAAAAGAAAAACAATAGGAAAAGCAGCTCCTATAGAGTTAATTTTTTCTCTTTGTGGCACTTAATACCTTTCAAGTGAAGATGAACTCTTATCTGGAAGGAAGAAAAAAAAATATTCTCAAGATTTAAACCAGCAAGTTCAAATTATCCATTTAGGTTGAGAAAAGATCTCTGCTAAGCTAAGGGGAACTTGCAAAATGATCAGGAGCTAGTAGGAGTTCTTATGCACTCAGTAGGTTTTGTCTCATGATGGCTTCAGGTGAGAAGTTGCTCAATTAGTATATAACGCTCCAAATTAAGAATTAGCATAGAATGAAGTTTTCAGTAAATGGGATGTAATTCTTTTTCATTAGTATGGTAGTAATACAGATAATTTGAATTATGAAAGATTGCTACCATATACAGTTAACTGTAGCCAAGCAACAGTTAAACTGCATATCTTCATGCAGTAAAACTTATTTGGGCATAAAATCATGACTTCAAGTATGCATATCAATATGCTTTCAAAAGATAACTGAAGTAGTTGGATTAATCTGGTGTCATTCTGATGGAGCCCCAAGAATTAAAAAAAAAAAAAAGCCTGGTCTGTGCTCTGATTTCAAGTGTATTTTTTTCTCAACAGATTATTATTCTGTAGTAAAAGTGCCAGAGATTAATTTTAGAATTTCACTTTTACAATCAGAGAGGTGTTAGGGTGATCTATAGCAACAACCCCCAGGTCAGTGTCCATCAAGAGTGAGGCCACAGTCTTGCTGCAACAGCATCTTGTCTCTGTTTTGTAAATCAGCACCTAATATAGCTACTGCCCTTGTGCTACATGTGATAGCTGTAGAACTCAGGTAAATTTTAAAAGGCATATATCTTTCTTTAATATTTTTGGCTTTTTTTTGGGGGGGGGAGGGGGGCAGGTACCATGATTAATAGCAGGAGATGTATTAGATAAAATAAAAGTGCATCAGAAAAACTCAGTGGAAAGAGCAAATCAAATACCAGCTAGTGCTTTCGGTCTTTTCTTGGTTGCAGTTATGTAAGGCTATTGGCATCTTCCATTCACTTTTGAAGAAAGTGGCTGCTCCAACATCTGCTGTGCCAAATGGGCAAATTCAAGTTCTGTTACTGTGGTGTGGCAAGGAAAAGAGGTTAAATCAGGATATCTTTTAGTCATACTTTTACCATCAGCTGTTTGTATTTTAACTAGTTCAGAATACAGTGTGTTGGTAGTTGACTCGACAGAACTGAAGATGTAAGCCACGCTTATCTTTTAAGACACTTAAAGGTATGCTTTTCCCTTTTTACAGAAAGCAGCAAATTTATTCTGAGGATGGGATGAGAAATGTAAGCTATAGTATCTTATTGGCTGTGCCATTCTTAAGGTCACAACAATCCCATGCAATGCTACAGGCTTGGGGAAGAGTGGCTGGAAAGCTGCCTGGTGGAAAAGGACCTGGGGGTGTTGGTCGACAGCCAGCTGAGCATGAGCTGGCAGTGTGCCCAGGTGGCCAAGAAGGCCAATAGCATCCTGGCCTGTATCAGAAATAGTGTGGCCAGCAGGAGTAGGGAAGTGATTGTCCCTTTGCACTGGTGAGGCCGCACCTCGAATACTGTGTTAAGTTTTGGGCCCCTTGCTACAAGAAAGACATGGAGGTGCTGGAGCATGTCCAGAGAAGGGCAACGAGGCTGGTGAGGGGTCTAGAGAACAAGTCTTATGAGGAGCATCTGATGGAACTGGGGTTGTTCAGCCTGGAGAAAAGGAGGCTCAGGGGAGACCTCATCGCTCTCTACAACTACCTGAAAGGAGGTTGTAGCGAGGTGGGTGTCGGTCTCTTCTCCCAAGTAACTAGCGATAGGACGAGAGGAAATGGCCTCAAGTTGCGCCAGGGGAGGTTTAGATTGGATATTAGGAAAAACTTCTTCACCGAAAGGGTTGTCAAGCGTTGGACCAGGCTGCCCAGGGAAGTGGTTGAGTCACCATCCCTGGAGGTATTTAAAAGCTGTGTAGATGTGGTGCTTCGGGACATGGTTTAGTGGTGGACTTGGCAGTGCCAAGTGGCACTGGATGGATTTGATGATCTTAAAGGTCTTTTCCAACCTAAACGATTCTATGATTCTAAGATCTTAGTGCTGGCTCTGCCATACTTTATTGATGGCTTTGGCATTTTGCTAATTAAAAATCAAAATAGTTTTTGACATGCTCATGATACTGAACGGTGTCTGGAACCAGAGTGAGTCAGGTTGTAGGGTCTTCAGAAGATTTTCAGTTGTTAAGATTAACTTTTATGTAGAAACAGCATGTGAGAATTTAGAACTACTCCACTCAGCTCTTTTCCTGAACTTTCTTGCTCTTGTCTTCTGAACAGCCATGAACTTTCATATGGGTTTTCAGAAGGAATAACTTGTCTGTTCATAGATGGGTTTGGTTTGACTCGATGTTAATCTTCTGCTGTATTCTTATTTCCTTACAGCAATATGTACAAATAAGAGGTATAGTCAATGATATCATAAGTGATATAGTCACCTTTCAACCTGCATTCTCATTTATAAAAATTGGCTTTTAAATGAATCTGTTAAACTGGACTAAGTGTCATTTATCTTCCAGAGAATAAATGGATTAAGAGGTTTTTCAGTGAGGTAAGATTATATGAGTTGAGTTTTGTCATGTCATAGTTTGGTAGGTAGGTAAAGGGACAAAATTATTAAGAAAGGACCAGCTCACATGCTTGTCTCTTAAATCCAAATTGGAAGGAGCCAGAAAGAAAGCTCTAAACATTTGTTTGTGATATGATCTTAAAGTTGATCTACAGTGATTCAAAAAAGAGAGGAAATTCCGTTCTTTTTTATTCACTCCAAGTCATACAATGAGGTATCTTGACTGAAGCAAGTAAGGGGTTTTTTGAGTGTGTTTTACATGATACTATTAGATTAAATGCTGCATTGCTTGTCATCTCTGAAGACTTTGTCTTAAGCATAGAGCTTTGCATCATGAACTGCTTGTAATTTTTCAAGTGCAAAAGAATGCATGTCTCTGTTGCAGGTTTTGGTCCTTCATTTCTCTTGCCAAGCAAGCAATTTTTAAAATGTGAATCAAAATAAGAGTGATAGGTCAGGTTTTTTGATTATTTTTAAGGGCTTATTGTTTGGGATGTGTAAATGTATGTATACAGAATGTACACACACGCACACTTTCTGCTGTTAGACCTCTCCTAATGCCAAATGGTTGGTTTTTTTCCTTTTCTAAATCAAATTGCTTATCTGTAATTCAGAGTTTAGTTAACTTTAGTAACAGTTTACTTCAATGCCAGTGCGTTCTGTTTAAATACCACAAAAGATGTAACTGTTTTCTTAATTTCCTCTTAAGTCTCTGTGGCTAGGTAAGTATGTTCAGTTATAAAATGACCATGATTGGTAACAAGTATCTGTTTCCAAAATGACTGTTTACATGCATGTATTTATGTAGTTCTTCAAAAAGT
>NW_008825498.1:9266248-9314825 GCF_000699105.1 Pygoscelis adeliae
CAGGGGGGTCTGACCAAAGTATAACTCTGAATTCTTGAGATTATATTACTGCTCTTTAATTATGTTCTGGAATATCACTTGTTGATATTTTGTAGTATTTAGAAATTGGGAACCTGCTTTACTAGGTGTTCTACAAACATAGAGTTTATATGAATGGTAAGTAGCGGATACTACCTGACCTGACTGGACATGGCTTTTGAACCACTGGTTTTATATATATATATACACACACACATATACACACACACACACACTAGATAGCAGTTTGTTCCTTAGACAGATTTCTAGATTTCCAAGAAAGTAGTGCTTTTTTGTGGCTTTTTTTTTTTTTAATTAGATGCTGGAAAATAGCTTTCATAAAACAAATGCTGGGAAAAAAATTATGTAGAGTTGCATGCAAGTCAAACATAGCCTTTCATTAGCTTTTGTTTTATTTTTCAGAAAACATGTTTTCATCAGTTTTGCTCTCTGCTTAATGAGAAACTAAATGACAGCTACTCAAAATGGTCTGTGAGACGGAGGAACAGAAAATATAATGTTAGTGTGCTCTGATTTGTTTCATGGCAGGCTTTTATGGTGTGACAAAAACATTGCTCACCCTCATCTCCTGTAGAGATTAAGTTAATCAGCCCAAGCTCAGCCTTGCTCCCTTGTAAGGACAGGCAGGAGAGACTTTGACAAGATTCCATGGTAGTGGCAATGGTCCAGACAGCCCTGGCTCTCTTTCCTGTTGGGCTAAGATTTGTTTTCTCCCCTCTTCTAAATCTAAAAGAAAATCATGCCTTTGGAGGACATATATCAATCTACTGCATCCTCTTTGGGTGGGGGTTGTTTTTCCCAAGTTCTGAAGCGTTATGTGGGGAGAATAGTTTTAGGGAAGAGCTGACTTACTTGTTCATATCAATGTAGCTGGAAAACTTGGTGGAAGAGTTGTTTTTCAGCTATTTCTTAGCATTCTAGTATTTTTCATCCCTATGATAGCAGTATATAAGCTTGGTGAAATTACCCAGTGTTCTAAAAGTTGAATACCACTGTTTTATGAAGTTCTGCTGTCTGTGTCTCATGCTTGAGCAACTGTATTGGAACTGTTGGGACATACTTTGTTTCTTGGTATGTGAAGTCAATGGCTTTAGTTTTCCTCAAGCTTGAGTCGCAAGGCTTGAAAGGAACATAGAAAAACTTATTTGCATGTCCCTAAATGAACTGGAAACCTGATAAATCACATCATCTCCAGGCCCTTTCAAAATCAAGTGTTGGATTCTACTGATGAAATTATAATAGTTCCTCTCTTCCTCTAGTCTTGAAATACTGTACTTGAAAATGCCAGGTAAACTGACTTGTATTCTTGCAGTGTTACATATGATGAAACCCTTACTGATTATCATGTGAGAAACTTGCAGTTGGAAAAAGCCACCCTAAGTTTCTATGGACAGCTTTGGTTCAGTTCTGTCATTTCTGTACTTGAATATGGAATCATGTTTTCATGTAGGTTTTTGACTTTGTAGTTACACCTCTCTTTTTTTACATGCAGTCCAAAGCATTCAAGATCTTAGTCGTGACTGTACTATGGTGTCAGAAAGGGTAAAAAGAGTGCTTAGAAGAGACTGGTTTTATATACCGTTGAAGTATTTCTTGACCTGAAAGTAGTCACTATTATTGGCTTGAAAATACACTTAAACATCCAGTATTAATTAAAAATTGTGTTACTAATGGCATTGTCTGTACATGTTATAATTTTTTCTTCAGGTGGATTTTGAAAAAGAGCATGTCTCTTTCTCACATCTTTTTTTTTTTTTAATTGCTTAAAGGTAGTGGGTAAAAGCATGTTGTTGTAGGTCAATTTATAAATTTAATGGATTGGATTCTGGAATCTGGAAACAGTTTGTTAGCAGAAGTGTTTTGTTCTATATTAGCAGTGCAAATCCCTGAAAAATGTGAAAAACTTGATGTTTTGTTCCTGTTAGTAACAAAATCCTGTCAATTCTGAAGAATCTTAGTACTTGGCAGTAGAAGTAACTTGTCTATATCTAAAATAATTCTCATGGAATTTTTACTACCTTTTAAAAAAAAACAAACATTACTTTAAAATCATTCTTGTGGCTATATTCATCATGGAAAAAATAATAAATATAGAAAAACATTTGGGTTTATGTATACACAAATCTTTTCTTTTATTGAAGGTGAAGTTTTTATTTTAATCAATACATGAAAAAGTCGTCCATGGGCTTTGCTAGGGTTTGCATTATGAAACTGCATAATGATGCACAAATTCTTAAGTAGTGTTAAGTTCTTGTTTAGTTGCATATTTCAAATATCTGTTTGACGTGTGATTGCTTGTGATGGAATGTTTATTGCAGAAATGTAGCTAGAGCTCTGACAGGAGATTGCACAATCAGAGAAGCTTCTCAGAGTTGATAACTCTGCTTGAGTTATGCACAAGTTCCCTTTTTTTCAGACTGTGGGTTGCATGTGACACTAAAGAAAGGCATATAGCTTTAGAAATTACTATTTCAGTTTCTACAAAGTGTTTTTAGTATAATTCTTTCATAACCTCCATTTTTGGACTGCTGTCATGGCTATTCACCTCTAACTGAAAAAGTGTTTTGACTTGTTCTAGAGTTTTAACGAAGAATTTCCCTTTTGGTGGGGGGTAGGGGAGATTTTGTGCAGTGTTTCCAGACTGCTGGAAAAATTATTATGTTCTCACTCTTTCTTGGAAAGTTATTCAATTAATTGGCTGCCCTCTGTTTAAAAAAATAAGTACTTTTTTGTCTTTCAGTTTGTGTAGCCTCTGTCTCCAGTCGCTGTGTTCTTTTTTTGTGGGCTAGATGGTATTACTAGTAATAGAGGTGTTTTTTCTTCTTTGATAAAGCTTTTTGGAGAGTCTTTTCTAAAGCATAGTTATTGAACTAATACAATCTCCAGAGACTGAGTTGTCAAGGCTAAAGATAGAACTTGCCTTTTTATTGTTTTATAGCTTATTGTTTATATCTGTAGTTAACACACAGTTTTGTCTGCAGCAAACATAACCCAGGTCAGGTGACAACAGGTACTATATATGGCTGATGAGGTATTGTTGCTTTATAGAAAAATTAGATACCTTTCCACTGACTTATTATATTGTAAACTTTGCTGGTAATGTTTTTTGGTTTGTTTTTTTTTTCATAGCAGAGATAACACTTTTCAGGCGAAGGTATAGTGGGGCAGCTAGAGGCAGCAGTTTAAGCTATTGATGGGAGAATGTACTCTACTTTTACCATAATGCATTAAGCTAAGAGATCTAAGGTTGCTTTGCATATTAAACAGCTTTTACAAGAGCTAATGCAATTTTATTTATGTTTGCAATAATGTGGTATGTTTCTTCTTATGAACATGTTGGTATCTTGCTAATTCCCATCTTGTCCAACTGACTAAAGCTTACTTCCTGAAGTCTGGCTTCATGGATACCTGCCTGGAAAAAAATCTGAGAGGCAGACAGCAATTTCCCAAGCAACAGATGTGGTGGGGGTTCTGTTTCCTTTGCTAAATACCACTATTTCTTAATGGAGTTGTGCAGTTGCTTTCCTTTCGTTAAAGTCTTTACCTGATTCCTTGCAGGCTGCTGCCCAGAGAAGCCTAAGACTTTTCACCTGGGACTGGGACAGTTTCTCTTTATTCTTTCATGTCTCTGATCTGTCTGTCTTCTATACCATTTTATTGTAGGGAAGTTATGTATTGGTATTTGCATCCATAGTGTTAATTTTTGTCCATCTTTTGCTTTCTAGTGAGTGTTCCTTAGAGTTGACTCCCATTGGTCTAAATTGGTGGTTATAAGTTTGTGTGTTTAAAATGAAAACGTTAGGACATCTAAACCGGAAGCGGTAGATCTATATGCACTGCCTGTGGAAGAATCTGTCCTCCCAGGATAACCAAGAAAGCTGTAGGGACCTCAAAGGACTTTTGCTGATGTAATTTACAAGTGAGATTTGGCTTTTTTTTAATTTTCTTAAGTAGTTACTTCACATTTTAGGTGAGGGAACAGGGCTTGCCTTATATTTTTGGTGAATATGGTAACTTTGAGAACTCGAAAGGATGCGAGGTTACTTTTTCCCCCCACGAGGTATTTCTGTGGATAGTGTTACCCTGCTGTATGTCAGGTTGGCTGCTCATCTCCAGTTGCAGTTGTTAGAGTAGCTGGGAACTCTAGACCTATGAGGCACTTCCTAACGCCAAGTGCTGAAGTCGCTGTGGAATGCTGCTTCCATGGTGATAAACATCAGTCAGTTCTTTAACTTCCAGTACTCCCTCTTCTTTTGTCACTATTTAAATATATAAGCTTTAAGTGTACTTGTGTTCAACACATTTTATACAATTTTGCTGAAAAGGGCAGTTTTAAGAAGCTGTACTTATGCTTTATTTAATCTTAGTGTGAGACAAATATGGCTTGATAAATCATTTAAACCAAAAGTATGCCATCCATTTTTCTTATTTTCTGCACATTATTAAAATATCAGGAATCTATGTAGCCCTCTAGATAGTTATACAACTGTTTTAGTCTTTTTATGTAAGGCATTCTATCGATGGCAGAATGTGCCACATTTGGTATAGAAACTTTGTAGTTCGTAAAACTTGCCCACAGAGCATATCAACCCATGCAAGGGAACCTTTTTTAAGGAAAATAAGCTGCAAATATCCAGAGATCTCACTTGCTGCAAAATGAAATAATATAATTTGACTTGATAGCAATCAGCTTTTGCTGCTTGTTATACATCTCCCTGAACTATTTTCAAGCAAGATCTATTGTACCTGTTTCTGCATAAATTTTACTGAAATATATTCTTGGTGATATTTTGGTCTAGATTCTTCATCTTCCTTGAAGACACTGCTCTCTCATCTGAAAGTTGTTCTTGAAGATGTGATATTAAATGGAATTAATTCTGATGCTAAATTGAAATAATAAAACACTAATGTAATAAATTGAAGTTTGGATGTAAAGACTATTAAGCACAATAAAATATCCTAGAGTAGGGAAATCAGTGTTGTAATATAGTGTTAGAAGTTTGAGTTTGGAGGGGAAGAAAATCCCTGCTGAAATACATTGTCTGGAATGCATCTTCAGACAATGTGAACTTTCAATAATTTTAGGCATAAAATAGTGCCTTGAATAGGTGTCATTCAGAACAGATCTATGGATCCAAGGTTCCTGCATCTAGTCAGTGGGCAGAGGGGAGCTCTGGTGTGAAGAAGCTATGACTTGCCCTCAGTTTTAGTGGAAGCCCGAGGCTTGTAGGTTCTCTGAATTATATGTGTACTGGATACTGATATTACTCTTGCATGCTTACTGTATATGAGCTGATTTCACAGATTTGCACTGCATCTTATTTTAGTTTATTTTAGGAGATGTTTCAGGTGGTAAGATTCATTGCTGCAGTGGAAAAACAGCAATACCCAGAGAAACTACATGCCCGTGAAAGAGCATTACTACTTGTATGTATACCTGTCTGTAGACTTGCACCTGAGGCTTCCTTCAGTGCTAATATGGATGTTAACAATATTGAGAGGTCTGTGGGCTCTGGTGTTAGTGACTGTGTGTATTTTGATATATATATGTGTGTGTGTATCTATACACTGAGATATCAGTATTAATTCATAATTTACTGAGTCATGTAGTAAGTGTATACTCTAGGAATTTGTCAGTAAAAATATTCAACAGTTGATGTTTGAACAGAATACAAGTACATGTACTTATATATGTAACTACACAGAATGTGATATGGGTGAAGTTTGCAACTACACATGGAATAACTCTTTAAAAAGGCTGAAAAGAAAGCAATAATCCATACTGCTTTCAATAGTCCTGCCTTGAGGTTTCAAGATCTCCTTACTGAGATTTTAAATCTTTACTGGGTTAAACCCTTAGCTCTTTACTGAGTTAAAAAAATTTTCTTTGTGAAAGGCTATGTATTTAACCTAAATTTGCAAAAGCTGTTTATGAGTATTGCAAGATATTAAGAAGTAACGAGCTCTGTAGAATTGTCTCATCCTGGCAACAAGAATGGGCGATGAATCAATGCCTTGTACTCAGGCTCATATGTCAGTTTGTATACTTTACCTAGTCTAACAATGTAATGAAAATTCTTAAGTGAAGTGTCTTAACTCTGTCTATGTTGACTTGTCCACTTTAAAGATGAGGTACTAAACTGCGGGTTTCTGTTCTCTGGACAGCAAAATGTATGAATGTGATTAACTTAAAACTAGGTAGGGGGATCTTTTGTGTACTTGATCAGAGATAGATAGATAAATGTAGCACTATTGGCGTTGGCTTGAAAGTTGGCATTCAAACGGTGTTCTTGCCTGAAACGAGTGAGTTGTATAGATCTAGTCAGTACTTGTTTCTCAGGTAAATTTACACTTGCTCATTTAATTAAAAAAAAAAAAAAAGCTCATTAAAAAAAAGTATTAATGTTGGGCACCAGAGGAAAGACCAGAACAGGACTGTGTGTGTTTTTCCTTACCAGTGAAGTTGCAGTAGGGTATTCCCTAAAACAGTAAATATTGACAGAGGGGTCCAAGGTTTTCTCTTGATTCAGTCAGTAGCATCAGAAAAAGCCTGTCCTTGTCACAAAGGAGCGATGGCTGCTCTGGACTTACTTGGAGGGCTGAAAAAGTGAATCATGCAAAACTAAGCCTTGTAACAAAGTCGTCTTATTATCACATGCCCCACTGGTAGGGAATTAAAGGAAATTTTTGATAGAATAATTCATTGCAGGAACTACCTTTTACCTACCTTTATGCAAACCAAAAGCATAGCTTGATGTTGTAGACAAAATGGAACTGTTTAGATTGGAAGGGACCTCTTAAGATCATCTACTCCAACACCTTTGCTCAAGCAAGGTCAGCTAGAGCAGGTTGCCCAGGACCATGTCCAGTCAGGTTTTGAATATCTCCACAGATGGAGACTCCACAACCTCTCTGGGCAACCTGTATTTGACCACCTACACAGTAAAAAAAATGTTCTCTTGTGTTCAGATGGAATCTCCTGGTTTTTAATTTGTGCCCATTGCCTTTTGTCCTGTCAGTAGACACCATTGAGAAGAGTTTGGCTCCATCTTCTTAATTCTCTCCCATTTTATACATATGGGTAAGATTCCCCCTTCGAGCCTTCTCTTCCCCAGGCTGCACAGTCCCAGCTCCCTCAGCCTCATAGTATGAGAGATGCTCTAGTCCCTTAATCATCTTTGTGGCCCTTTGCTGGACTTGCTCCAGTATGTCCATGTCTCTCTCGTACTGGGGAGCCCACAACTGGACCCAGCACTGCAGGTGTGGCCTCACCACTGCTGAGCAGAGGAGAAGGATCACCTCCCTCGACCTGCTGGCAATACTCTGCCTAATGCAGCCCAAGATGCTGTTGGTTGCCTTTGCTGTAAGGGCACATTGCTGGCTCATGGTCACTTTGGCATTTCCTTTTGTTGAACTTCACGAGATTCTTCTCTGCCAGTTTCTCGTGTCTCTCCAGGTTCTTCTGACAATTCAAGATCTGATAATTCAAACGATTCAAAGAAACTTCTAATTTTTTTTTTTTATGATGAGTTGAGGTATTACTTTTCACACGTGTTTGAAAATAGGATATAAAATCTAGCTTCTCACTTATAGCACTTGAATAGGCTGTTTCCGTATCTATGATTGACCACAGAGATCGCTTATGTATGACAGGGCATTATGACAAATTATGATGAACACATGAAAATCAAGTTCAGTCAGGTTTGTTGATTTAAAGTAGGGGAGGAAGCTTTAGTACTATAGAAATAATTAGGAAAATGGCTACAATACAGGGAACTAAAATATGGATAGTTAAGAGTTGTAGATCTTAAGGCTTATTTTGGTCTCTCCAAAAAAGGAAAAGTAGCAAAGACTTTAAACTTGGGTAACTGCCAGTTGGTCCAAGGAATGCAAATTTTGTATGCTGGTAATACCCATTAAGTTTTTTTTTTTAGTTCTTTGAATGCTAGATAAATAGTAAAATAAACAAGTGTCTCAATAACAAAATGTCAACTGGATTTAATACATTTTTCTTTATCATGTGCTTTCACTAGATGATACTATGTCATAATGAAATGTGTATGAATTAAAAAATTCAAAATATAAAGATGCTATAACTGTACCCCGATAATATAGATCATATACTATATTTTTGACTTTATATCACTTGTGGATCCTGAGATAATGTTTTGCTGAATTGAAGTTGCTTGATGCAGTATATTTTGAAATATCGTAACAGTAAATTTCGCTATAAAACTGCATTAATATTAATTTATACATCTGAATAAAACCAGCATTACATAGTTGTAGTGAGTTTTGAGATTAAGGAATGTAGTTACAGAGTGAGGCAGTCTAGTATAGTCATGGTAGAACTGACAGTTTGATGCATTAAAACTTTGGAAATAGCTTTAGACCAAAATGTGGGAGAAAATCCAATTAATATGGAACTGCTTAAGTCAAACTGAAGAAAACCAATACATTTTAGCTGAACCTAATGAAAAGAAGTTAACATAACAGCCTGAGAAATTCAGTGCTAATAGATTGTGTAGTTAGTGTGTATGTTAATGATAACTTTTAAGTTATTGCATTCTAAATTTTTAGAAAAACTGAAGGGAAAGTAAAGGAAGAGGCTGTTGCAGAAATCTTTCTGTACATTTCTTCATAAAGAAGCTTAGAGGAGTTTCCATACTGGAATCCTCCTTTACAGTGTTCGTGCCGGAGGATCTCTCTCAAGCTAAAGTGGTACTAGAAAAGTTTTTTGGACAAAATGGCACAAACAGTAAGATTGCTGAAATGTTGAGACTGCTTGATATTTATCCATCTTTTTTGTATCTGATTGTGTCTCATTAAGGCATATAAGTGTGTGTATAACCTTAGTATTTATCTACATTAGTGCTTAAAACTGTTTTGACAGCAGTAGTAGGGAAGATGGTAAATATGTAGCTTTTTTATTATCTTTTCTATTGAAGAAAAAAATCTTGTGGATAATGCAGGAGCCCCCAGCCCAGCAGCAGAACAAGTGAGCCCACAGGTGTTACGATGGGGAAGAGCTAGCGTGTGTATTGTGGAAGAAAGTCATGCTTTGCAAACCTAGTGGAGTTCCTTGAAGTAATTGCTGAGTGTGAGGATAACAAAAAGCTTTTGATGAGGCTCTTCATTTGAGGTTTTTATCAGAATTAAGCTGCTTTGGGCTAGGCTTGTTTTGTGGATGGGTGAATGAATGATCAGTTTATTCAAAACAGAGAGATCAGTAACAGAGTCTAACAGGTCTGTACTATTTCACAGTCATAAGTGACCTAAAATGGTGAATAATGATTAATAAATGATGATAAAGTAGTAAAAATTAAAGCTATAGCAAATCACAGAAGAAATTAATATTCATTGGTGCCTGGGTGATTAAAAGTGGTAGGTGAAATATTCAGCATTGATGAATGTTGAGTGAATGCATGGGAGAAAAACCTCTCATCTTTATGTACCTCTGTTGTTGAATGTTGAGCTAGCTTTGATTTATAGTACCTAGTTGTGTGAAAGAATCGATTTAGTACACGGTGTCTATAAAAATTAACCAGATATTTCAGTTTAATAACTTAAAATTTAATGAAGAACAGGAGACGTTCTATTGCATTGTGTACTTACGGTGTGCTCGCAACTTACAAATACTATTTGCAGTTTCCCCCCGATTCAAAAAGTATAGAGTAGAAATAAAAAAGCACTGGAGGGTGGTGGTGGTGGGAATTGGAGTAGCTTTCATACAAGGATAACGGGAAGAGAGATGACCAAGGGAGAAGTGATGGAGTGTGTAAAGCTGTGTCTTGGGGCAGGTGGGTAAAGAGTCAGTTCCTTTTGTGACTGAAGAATGGCAAGCTCAAAATGAGGTACACTTTCACACAGCCCGTAGGCGGTGGAATTCATATCTATATGATGCTGTAAATGCAGGACACTAAAACAAATACAGAAAATGTTTAGACAAAATCACTGAAGAAAATTCTGGCTGGAGCTGTTAACTATGACAATGCCATTCCTGGTTCACAAATACACCAGAGCAGTACTACCGTATGCTTGACTTGTTCGTATCCTCTTTCCTAGACACCCTTATTGTCATCTCCGGAGGCAGTATATGCGTCCAGACTGACCTTTGATTTTACTCCATATATCTATTCTTTTGAAACTTGTAAGTGTGGTATAGTAATGAACAAAACCAAGCCAACAGAATATGTGGAAACGTTGGTTTCATATGGAAGAACTCTTTGTACATTGTAATGGCTCCCTAGTATGCCTCTTTTTAATTTCAGGATAAAATTAGGTATTTTAAATAGATTATGAAACTATTGATGATTTCATTAAATGAATGTGATACAGAAAAGACTATATCGACCATGAAACTGTTTGAGTGAAGGACATTATAAAGGAAGTTTTTTCTCCTGTTCTTTTTTAGTCACCTCTGAAATACTGTTACCATGTAAGATGTAAGTGGAAGTCATTGTTTGCTTTTATAAACCAATTTATTTTAGTAATTGAACTATTAACATAAAAGAAAAATGCCTGTGTAGACCTCAAAGCTAAACAGGAAAATTGCTCTGTAATGACAGAATAAGGTAGAACTTAGTGTTAGCTGAAAATACCTCTAAGCTACAATACGTGTTTCTAAGAAGTACAGGGTGTGCTGTGTTTAAAGAAGATGCATACTAAAAATATATTGAACCCATCCAAGTGGGGGAAAAAATCCATCATAAAAATGAGGCCTCCTCTTATTTTGATAGAACGTATTAAACTATTGGATGTATGGTTGCCTATTATAATGATGTCTTAGTATCCTTCTTCTTTAAGAGGAGGAGGGTTTGGCTACTATAGGGCTTGAAGGAAAGATGTTCCTTCCTTTCTGTATTAGGAAAAAAATCAGATGGCATATTGAGAGATTGAGCAAGATGGTAACAAGAAAGCTGAGAGATGAGTTATCTCTGCAGCCATCAAGAATAACAATCGTGTCTCCTTGCATTTGACCTTCATCCTTTTTCTCCTAATCATTCTTGCTAAAACTCTCTAGTATATTCCCATCTCTATGACTTGCACCACTTTCAACCGGCATTGCCTTCTCACTGTTGAGCTTGTGTGCTCCTCCTCCCTATTTGTTCACCGGTGATACCAATTAAAATAGCCATGCTTCAGTGTTTCCCTTTGTATAGTTTTTTTATGGCTTAAAGTCTCCTCTAGATTGAGGGGGAAAAAATAGGTTTGAATTTGAAGTGAGGGATCAAAGAGTGATTTTTTTAATCTAGATCAAGTGTGTTAAAGCTTTAATACATATTCCTGGAAAACAAGCTTTCAATAAGCTTATACTTTAGCTTTTCTTCAGGCATAGCTACTTGATGGATGTAGCAGTCAAAGATGGATGGATCAGCTTTCAATCCTGTGTTGCATAATTTTATAAAAACTGAACGCAGTCAAATTAGGTCTAATCAGATCTGAACTGATCAGGTCAAAGATATGTCTGGTCTAATATCTCACTCCCAACAGGTCAAGAACAGATGGCATAGACACGTAGGTAGGAGTTGGACAAGTAAATAGCAGTACTTCCCCGGCATGCTTTGTTAACATCTATGAATTTGTATTTTATGACATTCCTCTCTATTTTTGCAGCTGTCACTTAAACATTACCTAGTTGAGAAGGAAGACTCCCTAACGCTCTTTGATTCTTTGTGATATAATTCCCTAGAATACTTGATTGTTCTTCATTAGATACCATATCTGTGGTTTTCAACCAAAATACCTTGTTTAGTTTTTCTCTGAGAAGATGCAATCTACTGAAGAATAATATATACCTGTTGTAAAATTTAGACTTAAACTTTAAGTCAGGAAGTTTACGGCACTTAACAAGACCCTAAAACTATCTTCTTCTTTGTTATTGTTGTATTTTTCTGTTGGGTTTTGGTGGTTTTTGGTTTGGTTTGGTTTGGTTCGGTTCATAGGGATGTATTCCGTGGTAGTAATGCGAGATGGGCTTGTGGCTGTTCATTCCTAGATTTAAGTGAGAATGCATAAAGCCAATATCTTGTTCATGAAAATTCCCTCTGAATTCAATGACTAAAAAGTGGGGGTTGACTCTTGGAATTAAATTACCATCATTGTCCTGTTTGCTGGTTGCCACTTAATGTTCAAGTGCCTACTGTGTGATACATTGTGACTTTTGAACATTGATAAACTTCATTAGAACTGCTATTTGTTGTTTTCATATTTGGAAAAAATAATTTTCATGTAAATGTGGAGCTAATTAAGGTAATTAGTAATTCATAGAAGTATATCTGTTTTGGGATGGATGGAAATTAAATTTTGAAGAGTCTAATGGAAGTGGAGGAGTAACAGCTGTTTCATGTAACTGCTAACTGAATCATTAAATAAATGTGAATAATTTCATTTGTATGGAAAATTAGTAGGGACAACTGTTTTTATCTTGTCTTTTCAATTAGCAACATGTGTAATTATTTTTCCAAACACTTAATTTTGCTTGGTTGTTGGTTTTTTTTTCCCAGGATGGATTAGATGCTTTGGTATATGACTTGGATTTTCCTGCCTTAAGAAAAAACAAAAACATTGATAACTTCTTAAACAGGTGTAAGTATTTAATGTTTCAGTTACTAAATAACAAAAGACTATAAATACCAGCAAAAATAAAAAATAAAAGCAGTTCTAGCTTTTTGAAAGGCAACTAGGGATTTGGAGTGCATTAAGTTTTTGGGTGCAAGTTGTTTTAAGAATCTGATTACTTATTTATTTCCCAATGAGAACTGACGGCTACTTACACAAATCTAATCCCCAGCAATTGAATGTCCAAGTTTGTTGCCACTGTAAATGGCATTGTTTTCAGTGTCACAAAGCCTTTTAAGAGAAAGGCGTGTTATCTTTGTTCTTGGTAACCCTCTGGATTCCCATAACTTGCTTTGTAATTTCATGTACTAATGTATCATAAGCAATTAACAGTCAAATGACATAACATGTATACAGTGTCAAGAAATCATATTAAAAATTTGTTCACTGACAGACTGGAGACTGTTTTGTAGACTTTTTTTTTTTTTTTTTGTATAAAAGGCCTCTCTTCATTATCCCATGAAATCCTTATACTGCATAGCTGCTGTATTTACTTGTGCATGCAGCTGATGTGCCTGCAGAATTCTTGTCAGTGTTTACTCTGTTTTTTTCCACTACCAGATTTCCTGCACGTTCTAAATTAATAAAGTTGATTTTTTTATAGAAGTCATAGTTCCATAATTTTCATAATTAAAAAAAACCCAAACAAACAAAAAGGCATTTAAGAGTTAAGTCTTTTCTAAAGGCTGCCAAACTGACAAATTCTGGAAATCATGGCAGAGATGTTTGCTGATTTGAGACTTGCTTCTGCCCGTGGACTGAATGGACAAGCCTTGAACTTAAACTAATGTTGTTAGATTTTTACAGGCTTAAGCATCTCAATTAAATGTTGTAATAAGTGTTTTTTGTGGCAAATATAAAGTAACTTGACTAAAATAATTTTTGTCGTTGCTGCATTGAAATTTATGTTTTTGTTTCTGTTTCCAAGGTGTTTTCAAATGTTTACTTGGTGCAACTGTAAGCAATGATAGTGAATTTGTGGGTTTTATTTTATATTATTCCCCATTTATGGGAATATATGAATCCACTAGATCTAGTTGACGGCTCACCTGCACGTAAGCTGGTTGCTGAAGGGCCTAAGTTCAAACGTTCTGTTTAACTTTTCACAGTTCAAACTATATTTGATATCGTACACCATGTTACATGCACATTTTGTATCCTCAGTTATTTACAGAGAAGGTGTGGTGAAACACTTGGAGAAAATAGAAGTTGTATTAGGCAAAGGAAATACTTACTGCAACAGATAATTTGAATGTAATTTTTATGAATAGCAAAATCATTAGTGAGTCTTAAAGAGCTTCGCTTTTGCATTTGGGGCTGAGTGAAGGAAAAGAAAACTTACATTTGCAGTCTGATAATGAATATCTTGTAGGTATAAATAATATACTGTGTAAGATGTGGCCTGAAGTAATATGAAGGTGGAGAACAGACCATATTATTTCACTTCAGACTGCCTTTAGAACACTAATCTTGCTGTGTTTGCTGAAATACGAAAGCAAGCTGTGGATCTGTGAGTAGTGGCCTTAGAGGGAACTGTGAAGTCTAGTTTGTCTCGAATTTCTGATTTAAAAAAAAATAGACATGTAGGAACATTTTCATGTTTATTTTAGTTCTAATAGAAAACTGTTCAAAGTATCTTTTTGCAGTATTAACTGTCCAAACAGTTTGCAACATTATTCTGGAACTTCAAAACGAATTTCTAGATTGCAAATAAAATGGGAGTTTGCGTCCTTTATTTTATAGACTGATTGCCCTCTGTGAGCCAGTCCTTATCCTCTCTTATTTTTCTCTGGTTTACATTGTATATTTGTGGAGCCTCCAAAATCTGCTTCTACCGCCTAAGGTTGTGAGGGTTATTTTTGCAAATGTAGAACCTCATTAATTTTCTACCGTATAGAATTAAAAGAGTACAGAAATCAATATTCAAGATGGTTGAGAGCCCTGCTTTGCAGCAGGGACTCAGTTTTCAAGACAGCATCTAAGCTTATAATCAGGCTTCAGGGCAAGTTGGAGAATGCCGTCTTTTGCCATGGGAGCTACCCCACCTGTTCACACAGCGTAAGCTGGCCGGGCCTCCACTGTTAGTGAGAGATAAGGAACTGCCTATTTAAATATGTTGCAGCCTGATAAACCTTGTTTAACAGATCTTAGAATACAGAGGTCAAATTTCCAACGCTGTTGTTACTGTAACATATTGTTTGAAGATAATCCAGTGTTCATATGTCTCTCAAGCAGTAAATTGCAATTTGCAACTGCTCACAAGCCTGGTTCACATTATTTAAAAATCCTTAGCTTAGGTTGCTCTTCAGATGTATTTTCCTTAATTCTGTTTAAACCGTAGGCGAGGCTTGTGATTGAAAACCATTTAATGCATTCATATTGTGCCTAGCTTTCTTTTGCACTAATGTCAAGATTTTTCATTCAGAAGCGATGGACCTTTTGTTGTGAGATTACTAGGCCGTAAGTTAACAAGAACTAGAAAATAGTTGTCGTGAGAATTACTGCATTTTAGTTCTGTGCAGTCTTACTCATCCTCCACTATAGGTCAGTTTTCACCAGGGCAAATAAGGCGATACATTATTTTTTTTAAAATTACCGCATATTTTGATCCTTGTGTGAAATAACTTGTCAGAATTTACAATTTTAATATAATTTATTGAAATCAGCTAGTGGTATGCTGCATTGCAAAGGGATGGCTTTACATTAGACAGTAATGCCACAGAGTGTTTATTCAAACAAAGCTATGTTTGTTCCTGTTGCAGTAATAAAATCTTACCGAATTTTAATTGTACATATGCTGCTTTTGTTTTACATAATAGCCAGTGTAGGTAGAAATCTAATGATAATTTTCTGTTGTCTGCCTAATCATTTTTTAAAAATATGAACTTAAAAGATGACATTTCTCCTCCTTTTTCTTCCTCTGTCCTTACTCCTTTATAAACTTTGCTTTTAGGCCTAGAATATTATTTTTGAAAAAAAAATATCGTTGCATAATTTATTTTATTAGAAGCATATCTGTTTTAGTAGATGTTCCTTGCTTTTAGAAATACTGAAGCATGAAGCTTTTCCATGTAATCTCATGCCAGTGTTGACCCACATGGATTAAAATAGACTGTTTTAATCTTTGACCAAATTTGGAATTAGAATATCTGCCCGCTGGGAGTTTGTAAATTACTGTAGTTTATAGAATGACAGGTTTATATAAATAATTGCAATGATTCCCACTGCATGTTTTAAATTAAAATCTACTTTTTTGAGTATTAAGAATATTAAAAGTGCAGGAAAGTGAAAGCTTATTTTTTTATAATAGTTTCTTCAAGTGTCTCATATGTGTACTTTATGATACTTTCTCAGATGTGTTGCATATTTATCCAGAAATAATCTTTTTATACCGATCAGCTTAAAAGCAAGATCGTGCTGGGTATGATATTTTTGCTTAGCTTTTTTTGCAGGTAATTATTTTAAAAGAAATTCCCAAATTAAGATCTCTGGTAATTTGTTTGTACAGTAGAGTCATTGCATTATGTTTATGTCAGGTTTTGGTTACTATGGTAATGAGAATGAGGTCATGCATTTTGCAGAGAGGTTTCCAATAGGAAGGTAGGTTCAAAAGGAAGTCCCCTCTTTAAGCAGCACATCTTCTAATAACTATGAAAAATTGAAATGAGATGAATGGGCTTGTTTAAATTGATTATATATGAAATGTGCATTTTCTTTCATGTAGATAAAGACACAGTAAATAAAATGAGAGATCTGCGCATGAAAGCTGAAGATTATGAAGTGGTGAAGGTGATTGGTCGAGGGGCATTTGGGGAGGTTCAGCTGGTAAGTTACGTTTCTGTTTGTGCATTTGAATGTATTCCGTAGTATTTGCTCATGTGTCTGTTTCAGAATACAGTGTTCAGAAGATGAAAGCTTATAATATTATAGCCTTAAGCTCAGTGAAACTTTATTTCTTTTTATGCCATGGAAATGTTTTTGAGACTCATATTTCGGAACTCTCAATATGCACAAATACTTATTTTGCATTGTAGTCATGCATCTGTATTAAAATAAAGTAGAATGTATATTCTTCATAATCAAGATCATCACCCTTTGCCACTGTATACATGGACACATGAACAAATCTTCAGGACTAGAAGAATTTCTGCCAGTTCAGGGACTACACCGGAGTTTTGTGGACATAGTTGTCACAAATGAGAGATGTTGTGTGTTGTTTGTAATAGATTAACAACTAGGCTTGTTCATCCTGCTTTATTAAATTGAGAACTGGTGGGAGAAACTGGAAATATGGCAGTAAGTATACATGTCTGCTAATGAACTCCGGAAAATGCTTCTAGATTTAACTTTATAGTATTTAACAGGTGCCAATATTTGTCCTTTTGAAGACATACCTACAAATTCTAAAGCAACTGTTATGCCTATGGACTTCTATGTTGAATAGTTCTAGCAAGTATTTTAAGAGCAATGCATATGTTGGCAGAAAATGCAATGTAATTATTCTGTAGACCTACAACATATAATTCTTTATTAAAATGTGAAGAGTCTTATAAAACTTGTTAAATAGTGAAGCAGGCGAAGTAATATACTCAGTGGTGGTGTTCATATGTTAATGTGGCAAACTAATACGATCTGTATGTCACATCTGTCTTCATAGGTAAGGCATAAATCCTCAAGGAGAGTGTATGCCATGAAGCTTCTGAGCAAATTTGAGATGATAAAACGATCAGATTCTGCATTCTTCTGGGAAGAAAGGGATATTATGGCTTTTGCTAATAGTCCCTGGGTTGTTCAGGTATAGTGATACTCCTTTTAAAATATTGTCATTACAGAATAGTGTCATTACAACACTGCATGACTTTGAACTACATGTTTTCATTTTCAGCTTTTCAAACTCCCTTTTTGGTTGTATTGATCTGTTAGGGAAATACATTATTGACATTAGGAATGCTGTACACAACAAATAGCAGATTTTGCACTTGCTTCAAAACTGTATTTTGTCATAACGTTTACAAGATAAACTATTCTGTTTATTATTAAAACTCTTTGCCAGATATATATTGGTGAGCCTACTCTGCAGTAATTCTTCAAGGCATCCAGCATACCAGAAAGACATGATTAAGACACAGCTTCTGTATATTCTAATTTCTGTGTGTATATTTGACTGCAAATTATGCCCACTCTGGTGTGTGGGTTTTTTTTTCTTTCCCCTCATTTCAGTGTTATCACTGGCAATTTTTTGGGAGGCATTGCTGCCTTTGAAGTTTTTGAGGAGTGCACCTGAAGCAATCATCATGCATTGTGTGTGCACATTAGTGTTCATTTAAACTGTTCTTACCCTTAAGCATGTAAATTCTTCTGTTAGGTTAGAATTAAACAAAATCATTCAATATTTACCTAGATCAAATAGGTAACTACATTACTGCCTGTCTGGGAGTGATTGTCCAGAATAGTACTTTTATGATTTTCAGAAACTTTTGAGTTACGAAACAAATCTACTTGCATTACTCATGTTGAACAGACCATTGACAACTGTAAGGGAAATATTTCTACTTAATTGTTTAAAAATTAGACTCACTTTGTAAACAATAAATACATTGACAGTAGAATAATAAACATTTAGTGATAACACAAATAGAATCAGGCAGATGTTTGCAGTACAGTAGTTTCATGTTTACATATTTGTCAACTAGCATCCCAGTGAATAAGGAAGCATTTTGTCCTCTTATGCAATGAGCATTCTTTGAAATTATCTCAAAATTTATTGCACCAAATTCACTAATCTTAATTTGTAACCAGGACTCTACTCCTTCCATTGTAATATAAAGGGACAGAAGATTTGGCTGAAATTTACTCTAGAGATTAATTCCTTTTTAGGAGGTCTGCTGGATGATGCAAAATTGCTGCAGTAGTTGTAGCAATTCTGTTACTCTGTAAATCAGTTTGTGCAGAAATTCCTTTGATTTCCAACAAGCAAAAGGTTAAAGATAACTGAAACATTCAGTGACTTGGTTTTTTTCATTTGCTTTTTACAGTTATTTTATGCATTCCAAGATGACCGTTACCTTTACATGGTGATGGAATACATGCCTGGTGGGGACCTTGTGAATTTAATGAGCAACTATGACGTTCCGGAGAAATGGGCAAGATTTTATACTGCTGAAGTTGTACTTGCATTAGATGCAATTCACTCAATGGGTTTTATACACAGGTGAAAAAGAAAAAAGTGTTGTTACATAGTGTTGTTTTATTCCTGGTGCTGCCAGAGTTACTTCAGTAATTGTTTAGGCAGGTTTAAAATTTATGTTACTTCTTCATTATTATTTCATAATTATTCCATCTTTACAACTTCAAAGGTTCGTGCCATCAGAAACTACAAATCTGAGGTGATACAGTCAAAGTAGAGGTTTTCAGCAGGTTGATGTTCCTCAGTTTAGGGAGTAATAAAATTGTCCCACTTTACCAAGAGATACAAGAACTGAAGTGGTATGAACATGTTGGCCCCAAAATGGTTCTTTTCTTTTGATTAGAAAAAGCTGTTTTAGGAATTTGATAGCAGTAGTATCCACTGTTAGGAATTATTAACTCTCTGCTCTGCATTTGAAGCCTCAGCTGGTATCAGTGACCCATTAAACAAGAATCTGTAAACAATGTGAGGAAAATCTCCCAGCTACATGTTTTCTTGTAAGGGGCAAAATGGAAAACTGAGGTGCATAGCAAAGAGACTTGGCTTAGTTTCATATTATGTACTTGCCCTAAAGTGAAATGTAGTCACTTCTCAGATAGGTTAAGTTTTCTTTTTGATATTTGAACTTTTATCTGTTGTTAACTTTCAGTTGTATTAACTAGGAGCAGAAGAATAGTTTTTTCAACGAAAATACAAGAAGAATTTGAGGAAGACACAGTATATAAATTCTCAATTTGTGATTTGGCCAGAAGATCAGTGTTAACATGTAAGCTTTTGCAAAAAAAGCAAAAACAAAGCAAAACAAGCTACTAATCCGTTGCTTGAGTAGGATCTAGAGCATCATTAATTATGTAGCTATGCTACATCTAATGGATAGATTATTTGGCTGAACCGAACCATTTGTACATGTGTATTGCAAGCTTTAGAAAGGAGGCATTAGAAGTTGCCAGCAGTGAGCTTTTTTCCTGAAAATTTAGATTATTTTGACACCAGCAGATTTTTGGACTTTGTTTTCCACTGGAGCTAGTCTGTTCAAATCTGAGGAATGAAAGGAAACTGATGAAAATGTGGGCCCACTGCTTAATGGATCAGGGACCTAGTGACAAAGGACGTGGAAACAGCTGAGGCTGCCGCTTTTGCCTCAGCCTTTGTTGATAAGGTCTGCTTTCAGGCCTCTCAGGTCCCTGTGCCCAGTGGCAGAGCTTGGGAGAGTGAAGCATTACTGTGGCAGAGGAAGATCAAGCTGAGTCCCCGTTATGCAAACTGGACACACACATGTCCAAGGCACCAAGTGGGATGTACCAAGGGTCGTAAGGGAGCTGGCCAGTATCCTAATGATACTGCTCTCTGTCACCTTTGGAAGGTTGCAGCCATTGGGAGATTCCTGATGACTGGAAAGAAGCAAATGGCGCACCCATCTTGACCCGAGAAGGGCAAGGAGGGGAGGATCAGGGGAACTGCAGGATGATCAGCCTAAGGGCAGTCTTTGGAAATCTTACGGAGTAAATTGTCAGGAAACCATTTCCGAGCACGTGGATGGGAAGGTGATTGGGAACAGCCTGCATGGATTTACCAAGGGTAAAGCATGCCTTACCAACCCAATTACCTTCTGTGATGAGATGACGGTGGTGTTGGGTCGACGGTTGGACTTGATGATCTTAGAGGTCTTTTCCAACCTTAATGATTCTATGATGGGCTCCACTGATGAGGGGAGAGCAGTGTGTGTTGTTTGTCTTAACTTTAGCAAGGTTTTTGATGTAGCCAGATTGGAAAGATAAGGTTTAAATAGGTAGAACAAAGGGTTGTGCTCAGTAGTACAATGTCCAGCCAACAGTCAGCTACCAGTGATTCCTCAGCAGGTTGATACTGGTGTCAGCACTATGTTTTCATTCACAACATGAACAGTGTTCAGGTGAGACAGAAAGCATCAGTCATCAGCTGCCCAGCAGGACTTTATAGAAAAGGTGGAGCCAGACTCAAAGTTGCACACTGAAAAGGTGAAAGGCAACGGATGACACAAGTTGCAGCAAGGGAATATCTAGCTATTCATTAGGAAATATTTTTTTTTCATTATGAGGGTGGTCAAACAGTGGAAGAGAGTCGTAGGAGGCTGTGGAATCTCCATCCTCAAAAAAAATTTCAAAACTTGACTGGATTTGACCCTAAGGAGCCTAATACAACTTTGAAGTTGAGTCTGACTCTGTTAGCTGTACAGAGTCAGGCAGTTGAACCAGGGGTCTTAGAAAAATTCCTCCCAACCAAAATTATTCTGTGAGTATACTGATACATTTCCACTGCACTTCATTTCACAGTTATGACCAGAGTTCTCCTTTGAGGTCCCAGAAATATACTTTCACCTGAAATTCATGTTATGCTTTCTTGATAATTGTTTGCTACTGTTATTCTGCTTTAGTATATTTAATAACATTAGATGTGCTGAACTTTACCAGTTACTTTATGAAAACCTCTTTTCTATAATGGAGGTACTTTGTGGAAAAAGGCATAAGGCAATACTCCTTTTGAGCCATGGAAAAATATTTATTCACATTAATATAATTCTGAAAATGACATCCATTTGTTCCCTTAAAATAGAAGTGGTACAGAGAAGAAGGTATGTTTTCAGAGTCTGAGATAGCTAACTCAGAACCAGAACGGTTTTTTTTTCTGTAGCTGGATCCTAGCAGAGAGGTACTTCAACCAGTGAGTGTTTTTTAGGAACTTAATGTTCAACGTTAATGTCCAGATTTCTTAAATTTGGTGACTTCAGACTGTATTCCCACATCCATTATAATTTTTTAAATGTTGTAGTTCAGCAGTCTGTGTTGGACATGATACTTAGAGAAAGCAGAAAAAAAATGGAGGAAATAGTGGTGCTTTCATGTTAGTGTTTTTCCTTGCAATGTTGCATCTGAAAAATAGTTGACTATTATTGTTTTCATAAGTTAAATTGATTTATTTACTTTTAAACAAATATATTTTTCTCCTTTCAGAGATGTGAAGCCTGATAATATGCTGCTAGATAAAGCTGGTCATTTAAAACTAGCAGATTTTGGTACTTGTATGAAGATGAACAAGGTAAACATGTTTTTAATTTCGCTCTTCTGTTTGTGAAAGGAAAACATACTTAAAAGTGAAAAGAAAATATACTGAAAACTTTTTAGCTAGATGAGAAGAGTTGAAAGTTACACTCTGTTCTTTATGCATCCTAGTGAATGACAATGTAGAATGCAGAAATGGTTCTTGAAGTAAGAACTGTATCAACTTCTGTACTGTTTCCTAGAGAAACTTTCTGAAGTCAAGCCTCTGTCTCTAGATCCTCTGGATTATTTAAGTCTTTGGTTATCAAAAGTTAATGTGAAGCAGTGAGATTATTTTTACATAGTGTGTCAGTAATGAAAGAATCAAAACTGATGTACAAGTTGCTGAATCCCAATTGTACTTATTAGCCATATGCTGATGTAGCAAAAGGGCAAATCTGAAGGAAACAGGTTAAAGAATGTCATAGTTATTTATTTTTTTTAATGTATCCCGAGGTCACTAAAAAAACCCAAAACATTTTACAACAGTATTTCAGATACTGTGAAGCACTGTTGTTCCCTACAAAAACTCTGATTGGTTTGTGTCAGCCTGCACATATATATGAGGAAAACAATCTGAAATACGTGGTACTCAGTAGAGTCTGTGTAATATGTACATTGTGTTCTCAACATATTCCAGGAACTTTGAATAAATCAGTGTATTTAGCTGCTTTGCCATAAACAAAAGGCACCAATGAAAACCAAGCGCAGGTTATGCGTACAAATTCAAGGAGCTGCCTAAAGTCACAAACAGTCCACTTCAGTGGAATAGGTGACACAAAATTTGGCTTTATTTTGACTTAATGCAGATTTATCCTTGACTGATTGTGTTCTTAACAATGAGGAATTTTGAAATAAAAAGCATTATCCTAGTGTTTAAGCTGTGAATGCCAAAAAAGAAAAGAAAAAACATTACGAAACTTTGCTGTATATTAGCATTACAGAAGTAAACTTCTGTCAACAACACGTTACATTTTGTGCTGTTCTAAACAAAGCTAGCTGAGTAGTCTTGAACCTAGTCTTGGGTTCCTCTAGTCTTTCGAAAGAGAAAAGTTACTCTGTGGGAGAGAAACTGCTCAGCATAGGAGCTTAATTTAGGTGCATTCTGGATTTGCTGTGTATGCAACAGTGGATTTATATTTGTTATATTTACTTAGTTACATATTTTTATGCAAGTTTTTCTACTGATCCATTTCTAGGAATGGCATAGGATTATTTCAGAAGTGCCTGAATGGCACTAGAGAGGGGCATGTGGTTGCACCTTTCAGCATTCTAGATGCCAGCTCCAGCATGACTGATCTCTGTTCTGCCAGCCCTTTCTCAAGGGTGTGAGGAATGTCAAATGTTCTTCTCACCTGTTACCTGTTTTGAAGTCTGTCTACTTAGAGTTTCAAGGCCCTGTCTACATTTAGTCTTCCTGGCATTAAGTATATTGGGTCGGAGGTGAAAAATTTGCATTTTAGCTGATCCTGTCAGCAAAATCCCTGATGTTGATCCATTTATGCTAACAGAGGAGCTTTCCCTGTTTACGGTACATCCTGTCAGTATGTGACACATTTATACTGGCACGAGCAGGAGAGGCTATGCAGTGTTTACAGGGCCTAGATGCAATTCGGATTACTTCTTGGATATTAACGGAGGTTTTTAAAGTAACTTTCACTGTGTTTGACAAATCTGGTGCTTTGTTCTGGATTTAGTAGCTTAGAATTTAAAAATGTTAAAATACCCATTCAGAAAAGAACATTTGTTGATGAAAGTTGATGTTGATCTGTTGATGTTGCTTAGGCTGCCTAAACTCTTGGAAATGGCTTGCAATTTTGGATCTTATATTTGGGCCTGGCTGTTTTCCTCCTCTTTGTAGGAAGGTATGGTACGATGTGATACGGCTGTGGGAACACCAGACTATATCTCTCCTGAAGTATTGAAGTCCCAGGGTGGTGATGGTTACTATGGGCGAGAATGCGACTGGTGGTCAGTTGGAGTCTTTTTGTATGAGATGCTTGTAGGTGAGTAGTAGGATAATCAGAATTGACTACACTACTTAACTAGACTCCGTGTTAAAGTCACTGTTGTTTTTAACTGTTTAATTTATTACTCTTCTGACATAAGCTGTGGTTTACTGATCATGGTATTTACAGAATATGTTTTAGAAATATTCTGGCACAGTTCTCAAACATTTGTCCTTGCCTCTTGTTCACTTAGTTGCTTCCATTGTTGTGTATGTAGTTCAAATATTATAAATCAAATCTACAATGCTTTTGATCTGTTTTTTAATTTTTGCATTGCTTTTTCAGGTGATACACCTTTCTATGCAGATTCTTTGGTTGGAACATATAGTAAGATTATGAACCATAAGAACTCCCTTACTTTCCCTGATGACAATGAGATTTCTAAAGAGGCAAAAAACCTTATTTGTGCCTTTTTAACTGATAGGTAAGATTTAAACTTTACTCAAAATGAAAGTAAGCCTTTGTTAAGAGAATTTCTTCTCATGTTGACAAAACATATATATATATTTGTTTTGTGTGGGTTTCTAAACTGCTGAACGTAAGTGAGTATTTGGGAGAGGAGTCACCAATGGTTGCTGTTGCTCTTTATGGTAGCAGCATGTATACTGGGGGAAGGGAAGTGCTGCTACTATGGGTATGTCTATCTTTATAAATTTAGTTTGAATATGAAGTGTTACTCCTTAGTAACAGCTACCGTTGCCTTGGTCCGTGTTGCTCAGTGTTGAGGGGCATGCAAAAAGGATTACTTTTGGATGAAGCTGAAGCAAAAGGTGCATTTCAGGAGTGCCCCTAGCTCTTAGTGGGCATTCAGGATCAGGGTGCAGTCAGCCCAGCGGAAGCCCATCTGAAATGTGGGTGTTAGGTCTGTTCCACTTTATGAGTACACTCCTGTTGTACCCATGTTACTTATTAATATAAGCATAACCTTTGCTTGAGAACTGGTGCTACGAAGGAGGGGGGCTGCTGCATTTGTGGGGCTGCATGGAATTCAAACAACAGCATGAACTTCTAGAAAAAGTGGAACTTAGCTGCTGCTTGGCAGCTGCCTAGCCAGTCCGTGATGGTGGAAACAGCATCAGCAGGACTTCTTATGGACCAGACTTAAAACCAGACTGTGTTCTGAAATGTAGCTGCTGTGCTCCTATAGATATCTTCATATGAAAACTTTGAGATACGTCTATTTCTTACCTTAGTTTGTGAGGTAATTTTTTGTCTTTGTTAGGTTATGCCTTAGAATGAGTCTTTCCTTCAGAATAATTTATGTGATCTTCCATGCTTAACCAAAACACTCTTTAACAGGGAAGTGAGGCTAGGACGAAATGGCGTAGAAGAAATTAAACGGCACCTTTTCTTCAAAAATGATCAATGGGCTTGGGAAACTCTGAGAGACAGTAAGTATAATGCTTTTCTCAGAGACAGTGATCTGGCTTACTTGTGTATTATGTCAGCAAAAGGACTGCCATACTTCTTTTTAATGGAATTTGAAGTTTTATTTACTCTGTACCAAGAAAAGAGAAGTTCCCCCCAAAAATTCTTGATTGTGTCACTTGAGTAATACAATGATCATTATCATACTATTCCGCTTTTTTTCTAGCTGTAGCACCAGTTGTGCCTGACTTAAGTAGTGACATTGACACTAGTAATTTTGATGATCTGGAAGAAGACAAAGGAGAGGAAGAAACATTTCCCATACCAAAAGCATTTGTGGGCAACCAACTTCCTTTTGTAGGATTTACGTACTACAGCAACCGTCGGTATGTATGCAGAAAGCAAGCTAATGGTGTATTCTTTTGTCAACACTATTTCTGACTCTTACCAACCAGTATTTAGATACAAGCCTTTTCAGATTCTTACTAATGGGTCAGAATCCTAATAAATTATACTCTTTTGATGCTTCAGTAATGATAACCAGTACTGCTAGTCATCAGTACCTTAAAATATCACACTGAATTTGTGAATGTCTTACTCTGCATTAAGAATATTATACAGTGGTGCTGCAGAAGCTAAGCAAGAAAAATCCACTGTTGCTGCTACTAGGCAGAGCTGCCTGCAGAGGACTGACTTATATATGTAGAGTCATGAATCAGGGATATGAATGTTACTTTGTTTTACTGCTAATTACTGTTCCTGAGCTGTATATGAAGATTCCATACTTTACGTCAGTGTTTTAGCATGTGATAAATTAAACCCTGGCTTAGTAGAAATAAAATATTTTCTACTTGCCTGTCATCTGCTTCATAATTTTTCTTTTTTTTTTTTCCAAAGTACTCATCCACTGCAGAGTGAGATTGTGATGCCTTACCGTTTTCACTGTTGCTTAGAAAACTTTAAATTACATCAGTTAAAATTACATTAATTCATACTTTCAACTGTCATTATTATTGTAGGCACTATGGATAGCTCTTTCTACATTCAAAAATCTTGATAACTTTTTCTTACTTTGAAAGCTGCTGTTAATTGTAGTGGGCGTCAGTCAGGCTTAAAATAGGCTAAAATTTCTAGTGGACCATGTCAGATAGAGACTGTTAGTTTTAATAGCATTTCTGAATAGGAAAGCCTTAAAGGAAATAAATCTGTTTTTTGTCTTTGGATAGAAGAGGAACCACTTTTCCAAGCCTGTGGTGAAATTCTTTCCATCTCTGCAAAGAGTTGGATTTGTTGTTGCTTTCTGCATAGTAAGGTGTAGAAGGACTTGCAAGCTTTGCACACAGTTTGTGTGAGTTCAGCAGTTCAGGCATTTCACCTACTGTTCTGATTTTAGTCTATAATTTAAAAAGTCTTAATTTTTGCCTTGCAGGAAGATTTTGGAATATATTATCAAGAAGGTGAAGTAGCATACAGAAGCTTGTTAATAACAAAATTTCTCTCCCCCTCTTCCTTCTTGGGGGACAGTATCAGGAATTTAGAGAACTACGTGGCTGTGTTTTGCTGTCATTGAAGAACTCTGCTACTAAATGCTATCATAACTTTGTAGCCTTACCAGAACTAAAATGCAGTCCTAGAATTGAATTTTGTCCCATAATACTCTGCTGGTGTGATAGTCTTAAAGTCTGAAGCGACCATTCATACTTGCTAAACGTGTAATCCTAATTTTTATTCCCTTTTTGTATTGAAAATAATTCAAACATTAAAAATAATTGCATATTTAGAAAAAAGTTGCACATTTATCTCCACCCTCCTTTGATTTCATCTTATTCATGTATGCCGGAGAGTTTAAAGAAACAAAAATCTAGGAGAATGATGACTTCTGTCCTTAAAGGAAGTAGTACAATTTTTTAGTATAGAATACTTTCTACAGCTGTAATCTCATTGATTGTAAACTAGGAAATATGGTTGTTTATTATTGAACTTCACCTATAACACAGATTTTTGAATACTAGCTGAGAACACTTTGCAGCCCCATCTGACTTGTGTGTTCTCGTCTGGATTCTGATGGAGCTGGTGCTGGGTGTGTTTAAATATCACATTCTCACTGCTCAACAGCCATGGTGTGCAAAATATGGTGGCTTCTTGTACTCAAGACAGCAAGCCCCTTTCTGTAGGGAACCGTTCCATTTCCTCTTTGTCATTTGATTGTCTGAAAGCAGTCTTGATGTTTAATTTGAGCTTGGCTTTGGAGATGTCTTTGATTTTACCCTCCTTGATCTTTTGGAGAGGTTTTTGTATATGTGAAAATATGCATGTGAAACAAAAAAGATGATGTGTCCATCTTCCTCAGTTCATGTGTTGGAGAGGTTTTCCTCACAAAATCTGATGCAGTTAGAGATGCTTTCTGTCTCTCTAGATCAGTTGCCAGGCCAAGAATATCACATCGAATACCAAAGGAATTTGAAGATAGTAATTTGTATTTATTTACCTGACTTTTCAGAATCATAACAAATAGAAATTTGTGGTATTTTTAGAAAACACTTATGTAAAATAAGAACACTGGCTTCAGGGCAAACTTCTTTGTGTGTGGAACTCTTAGTAATTTTGTTGGAAGTTACACAATCTCTGCAGAGTTCCCTTCATTGCTGCTACTTGCTGCATAAGTGCCTGAGTAAATATTTATGGGATGGAAGCCAATGAGAGTGTTGTAACCATGGAAAGCAAAGATTTTTTTAATGGTTATTAAAAAAAAAAAAGTGGTTGTATTAGTATTTGGCAGAAATCCTTTTTTCTGGAGGTCGTCTACTACAGTTTTCTGCTTTACCCTTTACAATAAATTATGTGAGGTTTTCAATTAAATGTGCTTAAATCTTAAAGTATAATAAATACAGAACTGAAAAAATCTGATTATGTTACTATTTGTTTATACACGTTTTGGAGCAAAAAATATGGGGGTTATGTTTTAGGATGATTGTATTCTGTTTTTTCATAACCTTACTTTTAAACAACTCTTAAAATAAAACTTTTTTTAAATGTTGTTACAGGTATTTAGCTGTCTCTGCAGAAAATTCCAATGATAACAGAACAGGCTCCAGTGTGGATAAAAGTGTGGTATGTCTCACTGATTTTCAGCTTTGTTGGATCCTAGCAAAGAATCTATTGTGTATATGGGAATAAAGTGTTTGAGTTCTAAATGTCTCAAATTATTTTAGTGCTTGGAATATGGGAAATCAATGCATAAATTTTAACTGTTTAGTATGGCCTGCCTATTAAAGCTATTTGAAAAGCAGAATTTCAGTTCTTCATGGAACATCGTTTTTCCTGAATTGGGATAAAAGAGCTGAAACTGCATACTCTTTTTGTGGAACTGGATTCACAGTTTTTATCTTTGAAATGTCAAAGTGTTTGTGCAGTGTTTTTAGAGTGCCTTATCAATCCCAGGTGTATGCTGGCTTTGTGGCAATCATGGAGCCTGGACGTGAGTGTGACAGGAAGCTTGGGCTTTCCAGCAACCCGCCAGTTTAACTCTGGAACTGGACTTCCTGTGAACTAAGTGGGAGGTGGCAGATGATGTACCAAGCTTGGGTATTCCGCTCCTTCCCAAGCGTGTCCCATAAGCTATTGGGAGTTGGGGCACTGAGGATCTGCATTCATAGAGTAGTTCACCTAGCAAGACATGTTCAGGAATTCTCTCAGTTACTGCTTCCCAAGCTTCTTGGCAGTCAGGTTTCCAGGAAGGAATGCTGAGGTGTTGGAAACAAGGCCTGCTTGGATTCTGTGTAAGTTCTGATGTAAATCAGGCTATTCCCTTAGAATAGTCTGATGTTTTACAAATTGCATTATTTCCAGAAGAAAACACTGTCAAAAAATTGATAATTAACCCTACAAGAAATCTTCTTGGCTTTGACTATGATTTACTTTGTTAGTATTTTGTTCTGTTATGTTTTCCATTTAAAGTAGAAAAGAAGCAGATACCTATGCATGTTCCCTTATCGCTTAAACTTGCAATATAAAGGTTTTAATGATATATGGTATTACCCAGAGAAAATTTGTAAGGGGCAGGGGAACTGGTTATGTACTTTATTGGGCTAACTGAATTTATTAAGCATTGAAGTGTCTTGATTTCTTTACGTATGTTGATGTGTTCCGTAAATTTTGTTTTCCTCATAAACATTTGGCTGTGGATATGGTAAAATTAAAACCAGAGCCAGACTTTCAAATATTTGCAGATACTTAAAGCTGTGTGCTGGCCTCGGGTTGACTTTGGAGACAGTTACTCAATGGACTTGGCATAATTAGTGGGATACAGGCACATGCATGTAGTTAAAGGTCCCTCAAGAGTCCTGTCTGTATTGTCAGGTGTATTTGAATGTCCTGTGATTTTAACAATTTTGGGAGGTGAAGCTCTGGAAGGATATGAGTGATATAGAGAGGTTTAAATAAATGTTAAATCTTTACTACAAGGTATTTTTACCCCACAGTTCTTTCTCAGCTGTTTTTCTTTCATTACATGCTGCAATGAAAACGGTAATGTTGACACATGGTTAGCAAATTAATTAGTTCTGGAAATATAACACAAGATGTTACCTGGTCTGTCTGCATTTTGGCATGGTACTGCCTTCTGGGAGGGACTGAGTGCCAGAAATTTCCAAGAAATTCATTGCGTTTTGCAAGTGTGTAAAACTTGACAGAATTAGGCCATGAAGTTGGAGAAAAATGGAATTCAATGTCCTTTAACTGAATTTCAAGCCTCTTTGAAGATCTGATTATTTACTTTGGTTTAGTGCTACCATAACCACCTGTAAACAGTTCAGATATTAAGAAAGAGGAGATTAACAGATTCTTTTGCACTGAGTCTTTGGTGGTCTTCATGGTTCAGGGTGCAGAGCCAGACACACTATGCCGTGGTGATCAAAAAAAAAAAAAAAGTATGGCAGTTCCAGAGGGATTTTTCTTGGCTTCTCTGCTGTAGAGAGGCTTTTCCATATTCCTTTCCTCCCCTGCCTCCTACTCAAAATGGAAACTGAGAACAAACTAAAACATAAAGGAATGCTTTTATACTGAGTTAATTGTAACTTGGGATTTTCTTAAGGTATTATTTAGTCCATTGATATCCGATTGTGCAAAACTTCGCTGGAAGCCTGTTGTCTCGCACTAATGTAATTAGACTGCTCAGCAAGCTCAGATAGGCCCCTTCGGGTACAGCACTATAAAGCATCCAGAGACAGAAAGAAGCAAGAGGAGGCAATAGAGGTCCAAACTAGTAGGAGTCAGTACAGAAATGCCTCAGTTGCCAGAAGTCTTTTTGGACCTGTTCCTCATCCATCCCATTTAGTTCCTTTATGCAGCCTGTCTGGAAGGGCTATAAAATGAGTAACCAAGGAGTGGAAGAGCAGCTATGTTGAAGCTTCTTTATTTTTGTGCATTAGCTGTGGTCCCTTTTTATTAAAGTGAGAGCTAGCCTTTAAATAGCCTTGCTTCTTGATTTCTCAGTGGTTCGTACCAAGGAGATAAATGTGTTGTGTACTGATCCTCCTTCCTTTTTCCTCAAAGTTTAGATTTAGAGGTCATCTCTGTGGGTTTTGACTACAACCATTGTCTCATCCACATGGTGTTATGTTGTGTGTCACACCAGTAATTGGTTTTCCAGAGCTGTTCTGTAAGTGCTGAGAAGTCTATTTCTTCCAGTATTTCCTTGCTTTCTCAAGGCTTTGTGGTAGGTAGTGGTAAATATATAGAATAGTGTGGTGAATATGTAAAATACGTAGTTTCTGCTTAGTCCCCAGTTGCCATGTCTGTGTTCTTCCTCTGAAAACTTCAGAGCAGCTTAAGAACATGGAAGAAAGAAAAAGGAGGAAATGAGAAGGGATGTCCAGTTCTTGAGAGCACCTGAGTGCTCCATGCTTTATTTCCTACTCAATGGGAAGGAGAACAGATTGAAAGTAGGAAGTAAGAAAAATGCATGCCTGGAAGTAGGCAAAAATAATCTCACCTATAACTTTCTCATTTAATATGGATAAAGCATGCTATAATATGTCTCCAAACTGAAATCTTAGTTTAGGACTGTACAGAGGGCAGTCCTTGTCGAGAACACTTACTGTTGCTATCAAGAAAGAATGGAGACAAGTATAATTTGTCTCCTTTCATGATCTCAGTGAGCAGTTCTAGTTTCTCTAAGCATATTTTGTGGGAAAACAAAAAAAGGAAGAGGCAGACATAGGAGGAACTGTTCTGTTGCTCCTTTTTTCTGGGATGATTGTGTAAGAGGAGTCAGGCAATTGTCAGAGTTTTTGAAATTAGAACAAGGAACAAGAAAGCAAAGGGTCAGAACCACTTGAATATGTTGCTTTGAAGAGAGTCTAGGTTAGGACTGTAATTCTTCTCTATGGAGTTCCAAGAGTGTTGAGGGAAATGTGGGAAAGCTAAATAAGGCTGAAATCCTGACAAGATCAGCAAAAAGGTTTAAAAGAGTGAATCAGCATGGGCTTGACTTAATGAGCTTCCTTAAAGTTGACACCATCTTGTTAATTGAGGATTTTGCTGATATTGGAGTGGGATTATTGTGCCCAGAGATGCAGTAGAAGGTAGATATTTTAAGACTACATGAAAAGAATTAATTTCTGAATTTATCTTGCTGGCAAACGGCACATGCTATACAGTAATGTTCTGTATTAACATCTGAAGTTTGTTACTATTTTCAAACCTTAGTACAGTGCTAGCTGTAAAAATTATCTGATTAAATAGATGTTAAGAGCATTTTCTCCCCATTGCTAATAACTGACAGGCCTTGTTCTGCTTCCTGACCTTGTTGAGAACTTGAAGATGCGTTGCAAAATACATGTCGTGGTTAATGCTAGAAAAGAGAAATGTTGAGACTAATTAAAATAATGTCTTACATCTTTGCAGTAATATCTTTAGTCTGATTCTGAAGATACTTAAGGAGGATTTGACTTAGCTTAGCCCCATGAATTTTGATGGAACTATTCAGAACCCTAAAATTTTATGTGCATTCAAATTATAAAAATGCGTAATATTGAAGTTGTTTCTTGTAATTAACTCTTTTAGATTTTTTTTGGGCGGGAAATCACATTTTAATAAGGTAAAAATCTAGTGTTTAGGTAGAAGTGAGTAAGCTGTGATACAACATAAGCAGCACTGAATATTCTAAAATACTTTTTTTGAAGTTTTTAAACTTAATGCATGTTCTTTCATGTACAAATATATATTTAAAGCTGGAAAATATGCAGAAGATGATCTATGAGTTGGAAGAACAACTACATAATGAAATGCAGTTGAAAGATGAAATGGAGCAAAAGTGCAGGTGAGACTTTGAACTTTAATTGTTTACATAATTTAAATACATCTAACACTTCAGTTCTGTACTACTGCTTTAGGGATTACCAGAATAACGCTAAGAATGGTACTGTACTTCTCCAAGGGAGTTCCAAGCACAGGTTTAAGTAATCCTAAAACAATGTTTAAATGGTTTTCTTGAATATAGTGTGAAGAAAATGTTTTGTTTTCCTTGGCACCCATGTAACACGTATTCCTTCTGAACACTTGAATGTTTGAGTTTACCCAACATCTCTGAATTCAGATATTTTATTGGACTGAGGTTCACAAGGATCATGCTGATTTTTTAAAATTGTAAAATACTGTATATACAGCACATATCGGATTATTAAAATTAACTAACTGGTTTCTAAATACATGGTACTTGTTGGAAAACCACATTCCTTTTTTTCCTGTGACTGATAGATAAGAACAACTATTTGCTTTCTGAAGTCTTGTTTCTACCATGTTGAAGAAGTAGCTACGTGAGAATTTGCCTATTTCTTGCAGCTACACTTACGAACAAACAGTTGGGATTCTTCTTTTTCTGATAATCAGAAACTTTTACTCAGATTCATGCAAACTAAATTCCTCTTCAGTTAGCTTCTCCTTCTGAAGTCTTGTCCTGAGGGCCTGAATAAAGCCAGGAGGCAACACTAGGTATAGGATGTAGGAAGAATTTAGGCTTGTGAATTAGGACCATAGTGTGTAGCTGTATAAGCTACTTATGTAGGAACTGGTAGCCAAAACAGTCCGGTGGGTATTTAGGCTGTGTGACACTGTCGCTTACTTAAACACAACTCCACTGTTCACACATTCTGATTGCTTTCCACAAGCAGGATGTACGTTGCTTGAAAGATACTCAGTAATTGTCTTCCTGCGCTACTACTGAAGTTGTCAGAGCACAAGAGTGTGTCTTCTGATATGTCATACTGTTTACTGCAGAGTTAGTAGATAAGATCTATTGCTGTAACTGCTCCTCATTGTACCTGCCAGGTAACATTGTCTGGGTCCTTTTTGTTATCTCTTTGAAGAGGGATAGCTAGCTACAAAAATGCAATGGATCTGTCAATGTTATTGCCAGTTAACTGAGATTTTACTGTGCACTTAACCTCACTCTCTCTATAGTACTATGTTCTAATACATTGCTTCAACAGAGAGACTTTTAAATAATACTATTCAAATATCTTTATCCATAGTAGGGAGCTGTCTGCTATTGAATTAATGAACCATTTTAGATATTTAGAAAGTTCACAACTAGAGGAAGTTTTAGCAGTTCACCAGGGTATTCTAATTTTAATGGTAGCCTGTTGTGTACATATGCTATGTTTACATTTGCAGATTAAGGGAGAAAATGTGGCACCTAAAGTTTTGCATATATAATCTGCAGCACAGCTGATAAATACTTAATAATATATTTTACAGATTATTGCCAGTGATTGATTGTTTTCTTCAATTTCAAAAGTTTATTACAAAATGGCATTAGCCAAAATGTAAATGTTCACTTTAGTAATGGTCCCAAATTATTTCACTAGAAAAACACTATGTATAATGTATCCTTCTCAAATACTACTTACATGATTTTCTTTTCTTTTTAGATCTTCAAACATAAAGCTAGACAAGATAATGAAAGAACTGGATGAAGAGGTAATTTTTTTCTCACTGAAGCCTTCTTCGTTGGGTAAAGAATGTGGATAGTACTTTCATGATTTAAGATATTTCTTCCGTGACTAAAAAAATTGTTCTGAGTTTAAATTTGAGACCAAACCATCACATTTCAATATGTAGCATTGGGAGAAATATTTTTATTTGTACACGTTTTCAAAACCTTTTTCTTTCTGCAAGTCACACTGAATTCTGTTTCCTCTGCTAAGTGTTTTGCTCAGTCTTGATCATCACAATTTCTCTGGAGTTTATCAAAATCAGTTACTCTAAAAAATTAATGTACAGATGATTTTCTATCGAGACCTTATGTTGTCTCTTCATAATAATTTTAATAGTTACTTACATATAATCATGTTTACAATAACTTTTCTAGTAATTTCATAAATTTGTCATGTAGAAGTTAAAAAAGCCATCTTTTTCTGAAAACCATTTCAAGGAAGCCAGAAACTCATTCATTGGAAGCAATGCATCAGTTTCCTTGATTAATTGCAGAGATACTTGTTTAGGGATCATTCCTTAAAATGTAAAGAGAAAATACCAATGCTTTTAATTTTAGGGAAATCAAAGAAAGAACTTGGAATCAACAGTGTCTCAGATTGAGAAGGAAAAGATGGTATTGCAACATAAGATAAATGACTACCAAAGAAAAATGGAACAAGAGAATGAAAAAAGACGGAATGTGGAAAATGAAGGTATGCCACGTTGTCCAAACATTGACACTGGTGAGGTGTATGATGTGTTTTGGGGAATAATTTACTACCTTAGCATCTTAAGTGCTACACAACTTTAAAGAGATCTTTTCAAATAATGAACACAAATTTTATTTTTATTTGAGTTTTAACGAGAACATAGTATTTTTGTCTTATTTTCAAATTTGTTCTCTACAGTACGCATTGTTGTTCTGCAAGCACAGAATTTGACCTAAGAATGTATATACGAAGCAAAAAGTCAACGAAAGACCTATTATATGCCAAGAATTTATTTGAGCATGTTTGTGTAAAAAAACAAACAAAAAACCCCAAACAAACCACCACAAAACCAAACAAAAAACACTAAGGATTTTTTACATCTGATGTATTAATGGTGTCATTTCTCTTTAGTGTCCACACTAAAAGATCAGATGGAAGACTTGAAAAAAATCAGCCAGCATTCACAAATGACAAATGAGAAGATAACACAATTACAAAAACAAGTATGTTGCTTCTGCTCATTGTCTTCATTATTTCTTAGATTTGAAAAGCCGTATTGAGCATTCAGATATAACAAAACTGGTCCCATTAATTTTTGTATTTGAGAATCTTGTCTGTTTTATTTTAACAGCTAGAAGAAGCAAATGATTTGCTGAGGACAGAATCGGATACAGCAGCAAGACTGAGGAAGGGTAACACAGAAATGAGCAAGTCATTAAGTCAGGTAGAATCACTGAATAGAGAACTGCAGGAAAGGTGCAGAGTTCTAGAAAGCACAAAACTGCAGGTGGAGAAAGATTATTACCAACTGCAGGCAGCTTTGGAGTCAGAACGAAGAGACAGAAGTCATGGATCCGAAATGATTGGAGAACTACAGGGTAATTCTTCTGTATTTATACTTTACCAAAAAAGTTGTGATAACCCTACATTATTAAATAAATTAATACACAAAGGGAGGAAAGCCAACGTGCAAACCGAGTGTGACTTAATAGAACAATTTCTGAAGATTGGATCTTGCTTCCTGATGATATCTGAGCTGCTCTTGGGAAGGAGAGTATCAAAATCAGAGTGGGAAACCACTGATTGTAAGTCTATGGGGCTGCCCTGACTAAATGTCTGAGTCCAGTGGTACAAAAATATGAAAAGCTGATACAGTGCTAGAGAAGACACAACACTGTCTTACTGCCTTGGTGCAGTAGCCAAGTTGACGTACCCTGTATTTTTTCTTCTTTCATTTGTGGAGAAAGCTATTTTGTTGTTAAATTGCATTTGTTTTCTTTTATGATGCTTCTACTTACTTTATAAGCAAGATGAAGAGCATAGTAAGGGGTGCAGATGTGGAATCCCTTTTTTCAGGATGCTTGGAACTTTTTACCATTTGTACTTCTGATTCTTCATACTAGAAACTGTTCAGATGTGTTAGTTCATGACTGTGCCTACGCTAGTGGATCCTGCCTCTTAACTTGTCATTTTAAACCATCTGTCTGCAGTATTGAAAATCATTCTCCATGAGGCACAATCTGTTGTTAAGGGCTTTTGAGTGGTTTTGGTTTTGTTTTTTTAAGGTAAACTTTGCTAGCACAAAGAACGAACTATCAAGAACCCAGTTGCCTGTTTACTGTGCTTCAAATATACTAAATCAATTCCAGTTGAATGATTGTAAAGTTCCTCTGAAATGACTGTTTGCTCCAGTCTGTTGTTAATTGCAAGCAGGGGGTACAAATGGCATGAGAAGACTATTCTGTGCGCTTCAAAATGTGTTTTTGACCACATCCAACTCAGCAGCCTGCAGGAAAAGGATATTTTTCTGAAGGGTGTAGGGTTAAGGTGCTTTGCTGGTATATACCCAAATAGCTTTATGTAATTCAGACACTCATACAGCTGTTTTTAAAAGCACATTTAAAATGAATGAGAAAATTATAAGATTTAGGAAGACTTTCTCTTCTTCCATCTTGTAGTTTCTTGCATATTGCCAGGAGGTTTCTTTATACTCAAAAATTAAGTGAAGCGGACTGTACCTGATAGGTATATTTTTGTATACTGTATTTAAGGTATTAAGTGTAATAGAGTAATCCAAAATACTTTTAATGTATTTCTTTTAAAGGAGCTAATGCAAATTCTTCAGTCTAGAAATACATACTACTACTTCAGCTTATATATACACACACACACACTCTAGTGCTCTGGCGTGCGCATATATACACACACACACTCTACTACATTTATACACACACACCCTACTACATTTATATATACACACACACTACTTTGGGGAGACCTTATTGTGGCCTTTCGAGTACTTAAAGGGAGCTTATAAGAAAGATGGAGAGAGACTTTTTACCAGGGCCTGCAGTGACAGGACAAGGGGCAACGGTTTTAAACTGAGAGTGAGTAGATTTACATTAGATATAAGGAAGAAATTTTTTACAATGAGGGTGGTGAGACACTGGAATTAGGTTGCCCAGAGAAGTTGTGGTTGCCCCGTCCCTGGAAGTGTTCAAAGTCAGATTGGATGGGGCTTTGAGTAACATGATCTAGTGAATGATGTCCCTACCCATGGCAGGGGGGTGGACTAGATGGTCTTTGAAGGTTCCTTCCAACCCAAACCATTCTGTGATTCTACTTAGTATAAACTTCCAGTGCCACACAGGGTCTTGTGGTAGATGCTGTGGGGGACGGGGAATAGTTCCTTTATCCATGGCAGAGCACTTGAGTCACAGTTAGGTGAACACTTACTGTATTAGTACCAGTAGACCCATTTGAGACTGACTTTCTGTGTAATGTGCCTTATCTGCATATTATTGGAGTTAACATCAGAAAAGGTGCTTGTTGCATAGCACAGCAGAACTTGGATTAATGGAAGAAATTTTGCATACTAGATATTGGGAGTGATGGAAGGCAGGTACCAAGTGTTGCATGTGATTGTTTTTTGTGAATTGTTACTAATGGCATGCATAAGGAGTGGCTGAAAAGATCAGTTTCCTTTACAATGTACAGCCTTTGTGTATCTCAAATTCGAAGGTGTAAATATTTCAGGGGCCCAGAAATCAATAAAGGTTGAAAAGCCTATTGATCTAAGTCGAGTAACTACTAAACGGTATTTCATTTCTTATGGCAGTTCGGATTACAACTTTACAAGAAGAAGTAAAAAACGTTAAAAACAATCTTGAAAGAGTGGAAGCGGAAAGAAAACAAGCACAGGATATGCTTAATCATTCAGAAAAGGTATGGTAATATGATGTTGAGGCTAATGTTCTTTGTCAGCTTTTGACTATTTTCAAATAGTATTTATTGATGTTGCCAAGTCCTGTGTTCTTGCTCTAAAACAGTCTTGTGTTAAAATGATTAACTAAATAGTGCTAATTTACAATCTCATCAGGATGGTAAATCTCACAAGTCCTCAGGTAGTTCTAACTTGTAGCTTTGGGTGTAAAATTCATGTTTGTCATTCACTAGCACTGATTCAAAGATCTAACCCTTCTGCCAGTAGCAAGTAACTCTTGTTCTGCCTGCCTAACTATCGCTGCAGAGACTTGCCTCCTGAAAATCTATGAATTGACCTTTTTAAAACCCTGAAATTTAAATTTCTGCTTTTACCGGATTTTAATTTGGCTAAATCAGTGCCAGACCTTTTGATCAACTTTGGAGATGAACCGTTTCGATTTTTTCCTCCCTCCCTCCCTCCCTCCCTCCGAATGGTAGCAGCATGTTCCCCTAACATCTGATCCCTGCCCCAAGATGGAGAAACAAGTAAAGAAGAGTAAAAGGAAATCCTGCACCCTTTTTCCAGATAGAGCTAACTATGTCGCCTATGTGTTGAGGTCAGGTAAAGACTTGCTGGCTGTGTGGTCTATCCAAATAAACCAGAGAGATATGACTACCTATGAGGGAGGGTGCAAATAGTTACCGTTCTCATTTGGTGTTATGTGAAGCAGTCATCCAAAGGCAAGTCCCTGTCTCTCAAAGCTCATCTCCAGTGCTTGTTTCATGAGTTACTGTTAATGGCTGGCAATCCCAACAATGAAGTAACAGAATTGCATCCAGGTAACAATAATTCAAATTTCTCTTTGCTCTAGTGTTGTCAGTGGCTTAGTTGTATGTTTCCAATTTAGGTGACTACTGATTAGTCAAACTGACAAGTTTCCATTATCTTATGAATTTATAGTCTACTGAAAAAAAAAGTTAATGAAGTTTTCTCCAGAGCACTGAGTACAGTTTTTGTCTGTTACCATTCTTTATTAAGCATGGAAAATAACATTGATAATTTCTTCATAACAAAAAGTTAACACTAAAAAAGGGAAGAAGGGAAATATGATTCCCTCAGATATTATAGAAATATTATAGAAATCTGGTAACTTTTTTTCTTATCTTTAGGAAAAGAATAATTTAGAGATAGACTTGAACTACAAACTCAAATCATTACAAGACCGGTTAGAACAGGAAGTAAATGAACACAAAGTGACTAAAGCTCGGTTAACTGACAAACATCAGTCAATAGAGGAGGCAAGATCAGTTGCAATGTGTGGTAAGTGTTTCTTGCAAGTTTCAGGTGAATACATAATAAAAGGTATTCTGATTATGATATCTTAAAACACATTGTCTTATAATGTAGTACTTTTATACAAGTGTTTAATTAAAGAAAATGCATATTAAAATCTTAAAACATATGCAATGAAAACTACACGTTTTAAATTATTTTCTCTAACATGGTACTTGTCTCATAAAAATTGCATTGTTTCTTAATGTTTTGGATATCTTACTGCATTTGCAATTCAAAGCCTTCCTTGGCTTCTAAAATGCTACTGAATCTGGAAATTCTGGCTAATGCTGAACGGAATTGAAAGAATGCATTATCAAGACACATGTCTTGGAGCATTAATTCCTGTGTAACTGCATTAAAAATATCAGTGTTGTATTAGGCTTGCCTGAAGTGGTGGAGTTTCTTTTATAGGTACATATCCATGAATCAAAGATATGTCTTGATATCGTAATTGAATCCATCAGGTTTTCTTTGTGAAGGTCATCGGTATCTGCATGTGTAGTTTGTAACTTTTCAGAAAGCTAACATGAATGGTAGCATTTCTTTTCTTTCCCTCTACTATCCATTCATGGAAATGAAACTTTGCCTTTATTTCATAATGATTACTTCAAGAATCTGCATTTTTTTCTTTCTTTCACTATTTATCTTTCAGTTGTCATGATAATATTCCAGTGCTTTGAATGCAAATTGGAATTATATTTCTTTTTTAGTGTTTCTTGTAATAATGCCAGTAAGTTTTTACTCAGCAATCGGTCCATCTAACAGCAGAGGAGCTTAAATAGCTGAACAAAAGGGTCTGAAAAATATTGGGATATTTAAAACTGTGTTTACAATAGCATTCTTGTAGATGCTACATATTCATTTTTGTTGTTTTTCTTTCCTTAATCTTGTTTAGAAATGGAAAAAAAAGTAAAGGAAGAAAGGGCAGCAAGAGAAAAGGCAGAAAATCGAATAGTTCAAGCTGAAAAACAGTGTTCCATGCTGGACTTTGACCTGAAGCAATCTCAGCAGAAACTGGAACACCTTCTTGAGCAAAAGGAAAGACTGGAAGATGAAGTAAGTAAAATGTTCATCAATAACAATTTTCTATATAAATAATAAATTATAGTTGCATTGAGAAATAGAAAATTAAATTCACTTACACTCAGCTCCTTGTATAATACATCTCTCAGTAGAACTGAAGATCCTTGTTGGCCTAAATAGTGTTAGGTAATTTCCACTTGTTTCTTAGCTCTTGGATGCCTTACATATTTGAGCCCTTAATTTAATATAATGCAAATTTTTGTGTCTCCTTTTCTTTTTTTTTTTTTAAGGAAAAACTTTCTTGTGAATTTGACTGTGTAGTCTGATTGGTTTGGGTGGTTTGCAGTTCTGAGTTCGCATTCTCCAGAAAAGCATTTGTTCAAGGAAGTGCAATTAGAATATTGAATGTGAAAACTAGGTACTAAGAATAATAGTTTCATCCTTACTTTTTCTTTACAGGACACTGGGAATGAAGGTTATAACACCTTTCTTAGGGGTCACGACTTGTAAATTAGTTTTTCTATGGCTGGTAGGCTGCATTTATTTCTAGCGTGAGAAGTTTTTAAGATCTGGAATCCACAGAGAGGTTTGCAGGACCTTTCAGCAGACGATTTGAGTTTATTCCATTGTTGCCTTTAAGATAAGATAAAACACATTTGGGACTTTGAAATAAGCTAAGTATGGGGAAGCTTTATCATCATGGGGCATCATATCAATACATTGTGTAAGGCCATCAGCTTTCTATAAGATTATTGCACTGAAATGTTTGAAGATTTAGGAGTATTTTTACGTATTGTACAATGTGTAGCATCTAGGCAATGGTGTTTGACATAAAATAATCCATACATGAAACACTTTCAACCACATGCAACTGGTTATTCAGCAAATGCTCCTAAATTGACATGTTTCTCATTTAGGTAAAGAATCTAACACTTCAGCTAGAACAAGAGACGAATAAGCGAATAATGGCACAGAATGAATTAAAGGCACAAGCTTTTGAAGCAGATAACTTGAAGGGTTCTGAGAAGCAGCTGAAACAGGAAATCAATACGTTGTTGGAAGCAAAGAGATTACTGGAATTTGAGTTGGCTCAACTTGCTAAGTAAGTAAAAATCTGAAGTAAAATGGAAAAAGTTGCTTAATTATACGTGTACTGTTTTGCCTGTTCCTATTAGTGAAAAAAGTTCTCTGGTGCATAGGCATTTTTTCCTAAACTAAAAGAATATTTTTAGCTGCATGTTGTGATTTCTGTATGTAGCTTTCAGTGTTGGAATATTTTTGTTATGAGCTATGATGCAGAACAATTCTTGGCTCATCAATCTATGTCAAGGCGCATATATATATATATGCCATTTCTATTTGAGTGACTTCTTTATGGATTGATTGTGTGTCGTGGTTTAACCCCAGTTGGCAATTAAGCACCACACAGCTGCTCACTCACTCCTCCCTGGTGGGATGGAGGGGAGAACCGGAAGAGTAAAAGTGAGAAAACTCCTGGGTTGAGTTAAAGACAGTTTAAGTAAAGCAAAAGCTGTGCACGCAAGCCAAGCAAACCAAGGAATTCATTCACTGCTTCCCATCGGCAGGCAGGTGGTCAGCCATCTCCAGGAAAGCAGGGCTCCATCACACGTAACGGTTACTTGGGAAGACAAACGCCATAATGCCAAATGTCCCCCCCTTCCTTCCTTCTTCCCCCAGCTTTATATGCTGAGCATGACGTCATATGGTGTGGAATATCCTTTTGGTCAGTTGGGGTCAGCTGTCCCAGCTGTGTCCCCTCCCAACTTCTTGTGCACCCCCAGCCTGCTCGCTGGTGGGGTGGTGTGAGAAGCAGAAAAGGCCTTGACTGTGTGTAAGCACTGCTCAGCAGTAACGAAAACATCCCTGTGTTATCAATGCTGTTTCCAGCACAAATCCAAAACATAGCCCCTTACTAGCTACTAGGAAGAAAATCAACTCTACCCCAGCCAAAACCAGCAGACTGTGACACTACTTATTAAATCATATGGGACTTAGTTTTACTATATGGGAGTCGATAACTTTTTCCCCCCCTTTAACTACCTGATTCTTTTTCTTAACATTTCTTAAGCTGACCGAAGACATTTTTCATTAATTAGGCTTCTATCATATCTTTCTTCAGCTGACTTAACATTTCTCCATTTAGAGTACTTATTGTCTTCTAAATTATGTACTGAAACAATCATCAAGGTAAAATAAGGAATGTAATTAAATCAGAATTTTAGGATACAGCAAACTGCTGGTCTTTGTGAAATTGTGTGCAAATGTAAGATCTTCGTAGGATGCTGTTCTAGTTAGAAATAGTCTGTCTTTGTCATTTGTTAGTAGCTGACTTTCTACATGTTTTCCTTTTTCATTCCCTCAAAGACAGTACAGAGGAAATGAAGGTCAAATGCGTGAGCTTCAGGATCAGCTTGAAGCTGAGCAGTATTTTTCGGTAAGACTTGCAAAGAATTGTGAGTGCTACATTTTTACATGTTTACAAACAGTGAATAGTTTGACATATTAAAATTTTTTAAATGTAAATAAGAACCTGGCATAAATCAGCAATTCACAAGATCTTGCTTGAAATACAAACAATGAACAAAACATTAGAGAACATTAGATAGTCTAATATGTTGCTTTGTAGTTTTTTGTCAATCATATATTACATTGAGTAACTCTTATCTGAATTATTCATCGGATTAGTTCCTATCTTGAGGTTGGAAAAAGATATTTTTCTGACATAACTGCAAACTTTGTAGAGTTCAAAATCTCCATACTTACTGGAATATATTCCATGCTATTGATCTACCATAAGTATATTTAAGAACTATAGATCCAGTAGCATTCTGCACGTATTCCTCATCCTTCTAAAAAGATACCTTCTCTGCACCTGAGTCCCTGAAGAGCCTTATTTGGTACTCCAGGTAGCCAAAATGTGTATTTCATAGATTTAGTTTTATCTGTTTCATTTCTGTGAAAAGAAACAATAGCATGAGATGCTCTGTAATGTCTGAACTTCAAATACATTTGTGAATAGGGCAGTTTCATTTCACTTTGGGAAGTACTTTTTAAATTCGGTTCTTCCTTGGAGGGGCAATAAAAATTTTTGTGTTTACTAAACTGCATATGATTGTAACTTCATTGTGTTACAGCTTTTTGTGCATTTTTCCATAATATACTGCTAAGAAGAAGATCCGGAGTATTGTGTTTCATTCTCAGTTTTCTCTTTTTTCACTAGCATGTAGTTTAAATGAGACCTTCGTAATTCAGTCTGAGTATTTAGCAAAAGTACTTTACTGTAGAAGATCAAATTTTAACTTTCAGAATTACTGGTGGTGTTAATAACAATATAGTAATTAAGAACAGAAGTCATTCGTGTAAATCAGACTTCTGTTGAATCAGTTATTAAGACAAAGTCAGTCTGTACACAAAAAACTTAGTCTAAGGGAAAAGATACATGGATACAAACAATACAACAGGTGGAAGCATAGGACAGTATTAGGCTTGTTTGACTAACATTTTGAGACAGTGATGCTACAACAGGACACGGTTTTGTCCTGTTGTCTCCAAGAGACGGGCTCAGCTGTGTCCTAGTGCCTTCCTTCCCTTTTGTCAGCAGGTGTGTTTGTACAACTATGTAGGAAATCGGGCTAGAAAATTGAAAATTAACCTGGTCACATCAGTTCCCTATACAAGGGAAACTGGAAAGGAGCATCTCAGACAGGCAGGAAGGAGGAAATTCCATTAAAGACAGTACTGGCATGTGTTGGCGTTTGATAGATTCAAACCAACCAGTACCAAAACAATGAAGAATTTCACTATGGAATTTGAATAATGATTCTTTTTTTATGCTTTCTTTTACAGACACTTTACAAAACTCAGGTTAAGGAACTGAAAGAGGAAATTGATGAAAAGAATAAAGAAACTCAAAGAAAAATGCAGGAATTGCAAAACGAAAAGTATGCCCATTGTGTTTCTCAAATAGACATATGTTTTTCCATATAGTATGGTCTCATGAAGAGTCTGAATCAGATTTAAAATGTTTAATTCCTTCAGAAAAAGACAGGTCTCAAAAGTGTTCCGTAACACCTTGTAAGATGGCAAATACATAGGATGTTACCTATACTGACTCACAAAGCCAAATACGGTTCTTCATGTTTGCTTTGGACTCTATTTGTAATGTCTGGAAGAAGAATGATGACTTCTGAGAATTTAGGAAGATGCAAAATTTTGAAAAAACATTACAATTTGTGGTAATCATCTTGCTTGTGTAACAACTTTTTTGATTTGATTATATTATCCTGATAATTACTTGGTATATTTCTATAGCCAATAAAATAATTTGATAAAAAGATAATGAAAATACTTTTAATTCTAAGTTTAGTATACTTCTGATTACAGCAAAACCCGTTAATCCAACAATGATTAATTGTGATATACTATTTTCTAAGCAAACAGGGAAAGAAGTTTTTTAAGCTTGTTTTTCCAATTTATTAATTTATTTAATATATATTTATTCTGAAGAAGGAGACTGTAGCCTTATGCTTGAAGCAGAGTTTCTCTTCTGAAGTCTGGGTCTCTTGTTCTACTTGAGCATCAGCATTGCAAAGATATATAAAGGGAGGAGGTTATGTACAGTGTTCATAATGCATTTTGGTGGGCTAAGAAAGGGAGAAAGAAAAGATGTTGGACTAGTAAATATGATGTAGGAGGAAAATACCTGTCTATGCAAAGTTGTTCAGGAGTAGTGTACAACTTAAGAAAAAAAGGAGGAGGGGAAGGAAGGAGAGACTTCCTTTAGTCCTCTTGTGGGTTTTTTCTTTTTTTCTTACTTATTTTTATAGATTCCTTTTATTCTGTTCCCTCACTGTTCTCCACAATCTTGTGTTCATCATAGACATTTTCAACCTGTATACAACTATGGGAATTGTGACAAACTCTGAGTATATTTCAACAGTTACTTTTTTACAGTAGAGGCCCGTATCTACTACAGATGCATCAAATCAGTGGACTTCATAGCAATACATATTTCATTGCATAAATCCCTCTTCATTTTGCAGTGCAGGAAGGGCATCTGTCACGAGCCCATACTGCAGTAATGTATTGCCACTTCTATCTCAGCATGCCGTGGGCTGTGTCACGTGTTGCTGGGTACATCTGACTCGTGGGTGCTAGACTGGCCACCATGCTTTATGTGGGTTTCTTTGCAGGCAAATATGTAGGAGCTGTGCCTGTACTCCAAGCAAGAGCAAGAAAGTTTGGCTTGTATGCTGAACTGATTAGAAGTTGTGTACATTAATGAGATACTGCACCTAAGTTACTGCCCCCTGCCTCTCAAGCTGTAGATGGAATCTGCAAGCCTTTCTGCAAAAGGTTGCATAGGCATAGAACCACTGTATGTTTTCAGAAACTTTATGCAATTTTCCTTATTGTTCAAACAGTCCGGAGCACACATCTTCATGAGCAGTAAACTCGTGTGAAAAAGTAGCTAATACTGATAGGGTCAAGTATCTTTTGATGGACCACACGGTACATGCAATTTAATTTCATTTTTTATTCCTCAAAGGCAGGAGAATTTGACACCTGGTTTCCTAAGGGTTAGTGTTTCACGGATGATTAAAATTTTAATTGAGTTATAGTAAGCTTGCTGCTGGAGCTTGTGTGGACCATCAAAATATACAAGTGTACAGAGTGTGGTTTTGTAAATCTTGTTTTTCTTAAGAAACTAAGATAATGGCAATTAGCTGAATGGTATAATTTGTGTTTGTTAGTCTTCCTGAAAATTTGTAATGTTTTGCATAGGAGAACAAAATCTTAATGTCCTTTTTACAGAGAAACTCTCACTACCCAGTTGGATTTAGCTGAAACCAAAGCAGAGTCGGAACGGTTGGCACGAGCACTCCTTGAAGAACAGTATTTTGAACTGAGTCAGGAAAGCAAAAAAGCAGCATCAAGACACAGGCAAGAAATGACTGATAAGGACAGCATCATAAGAAGGGTAAATTATTCCACTGTAACTAATACCTACCTATGTCCTCCAGCTGGAAACAGAAACTTATCTTTTTATTTTAATTTATAAAGTTTGTAATGGTTATAAGTGATAATTATTTAAGTATCTGAGTTTTGGATTCAGTTGGAACTCCAAAAGAAACGTAGACGCGATGAATCTGAGGTGAAGCCAGATTGAAAATCCAGCGAATGTCTGTAATTCAGTTATTAAGCCTTTTGTAATTACTTCTTGTCATGGCCAAATGTATTTTTTAAATCTTGTAAATTTGTGGAGCTGTGTATTAGAGACTCTTGTTGCAAAATTACTTAGTCTTTTAAAAAAAACACCTTGGAATTCTTGAGTTTCTTCCCACTGGTAAACTATTAAAAAATAAAACACCCAACCAAAAAACCAAACCCCAAACTGTATTTTTTTTTTAAGGTACTTTATAGCGTAGCTCTTGAGTATTAGTATCAGGTTGATAAATGTCTTAACTGAGGAGTTTCAAATAGCAAGCCATATATAGCATAGTTATTTTATCATTATTGTTTTCTCCCATTTAGCATCAGCTATGCAGATTTTCTTAAGAATCCCAGGGGTGTAAAACTTCAGTAAAACTCTAGGCATAACTGAACTAGGATCCATTGCTCAAAGCTTTCTGTTAGCACTACCATGGATATTACATTTCTGTGTAAAGATAGTGGAAATAGTGTTTGTTACATGTGTTTTCTTTTACAAGCTTGAAATCTCCAGAATGCCACCATTTCTTAAGAAGCATTCTGAAGACTTGTCTCTCTATGGCATCGAAGGAATACCTTCTTGCCAATATGTTTGTTGGTTTCACATATTCTGATATTCTGATAATTAAACCTTTTTTTTTTAATGCAATTATGTCTGGTTTTTAACATGTATTTGTTAAGTGATTAGCAAAGTAATCCTGACTGTGTCTTCTGGCAGCTAACGTATTCAAAGTGTAATGGTTTTCCTTTCCAGTTTTTTGGTTTTTTTGGTTTGGTTTTGGGTTTGTTTTTTTTTTTTTAAACCTATGTACATATTTGGCTATGTATGCTTTGACTTAGACAAAATTTAGTTTTATTTTTATGCTAATTTATACCTGTTCTTCATGATATATGACAATTATTTAGCAGCAGATGCCATGAATCTACTCTAGCCTTGAATGCTGGAGTTGTATCATCTATCAGCTGCTTTTCTCTCTGGATTCAGGGGATCAGGCCTCTAGGTACTACTTCTTCTAAAGTACCACAAATTAATTGAAAATTGCCACATTCAATAACTGACAATCTAATTTTGCTTAAGTTGAGTTTTTAATTATATACTACAGTGTTGTCAGTTCTGCAAAGATCATTTAAAAAAAAAAAGAATTCTTTCTGGGACAGATACATTTTGAGCCTTCTGGTAAATCAAGACAGCTTAGAAGAAAAGTATCATTTTTTTTTTTAATCCAGGTTTGAAAAGTAAGCAGTTTTTTTTTTTTAATAGAAGCTGAGGAAGGCATTCCAAGTAAAGCTGTTACAGATTTAAGGATATTTAAAATAATAGTAGTATAAATATTTTTAGAATTTATGGCAAGTTCTTTATTTTAAAATGTACTTGTTTTCATTTAGCTGGAAGAAACTAATAACACATTAACCAAAGATGTTGATTTAATAACAAAGGAAAATTCAGAGATCAGTGAAAAAATTAAGAAACAGGAGGAAGGTATGTGATGTTTGGAGTTTTAATTCATCTGTTATGAAGCAAAATAGAATTTGAAGCATATGTGGCAAAATGGAAATGGGAGAAGACATTACTGTTTATCTTCCCTATTATTTTGGGCTTGATGAAAAATAACACAAGTCATTGTTTTAATCTTGAAAATATATCTTCCATATAAATCGCCGCTCTTTCTACTGTATTGCTTCCATTTCCATGCACTGCCTTTATTGTTGAAAACGATTAAAACCTCAGCTGTAGCAGGTAAGAAAAAGTGAGTTTCTGCTCACAGTCCCCCCTCACTTTTTAAAACAAGTTAGCA
>NW_008825498.1:9314860-9331096 GCF_000699105.1 Pygoscelis adeliae
AGCTCATCCAAGTATTGTCTGTCTAACCCCCTTCTGCCAGCCATGCCCTTGTGTCCATGAAAGTTATTAAGGAAAAGTATTTACTCATTTCATATTGCACACAATATATTTATTAACATTTTTGTTTCTATCTCCAGTATTTACAGTAAAGCAGTATCAGTATTTCAACTTCCTTAAGATCTCACTTAGATTCAGAATCTAAGTTGTGGTCTCATGCGTATTAGTGGATTGGCATTCTATTTACATGCATTCTGACTACATGGGAAGTTACTTTATTATTCGGTTTACCCCCATGGTTTTGCATTTGAGCAAGCATTATAAAATTGGAATGCATGCTTTAATATCTGTTGACTATGAGAGTAAAGGCCTTATCGGTTGTGTTGCCAGTGTTGTTGCAAACACTGTGTAGGCAGGAAGGCATACAAAAATATTTTCCCTTAGTTCTGCATTTCCATAAGAGCAGGGATTGGGTGAGCAAGCAGTTTTCTGTATTTTTTAGTTTATGGACTTTGTTACTTTTAAGTACTTGAAAATTGTTCTTTAACTGTTCGTTGTTTTGGTGGAGAAATCCTTATCAGTGAAATGTATCCTTCCAGAAACTTTGGGAACAAATCAGCAGACTGGAAGTGTGATAGAAAGATTGGTAGAATTGAGTGACTGGTGTGTGAGAGGGGTGGATGGAACATAACAGAGTAATTCCCTGTTTAAAGAAAGCCTTTTTCCCTATGTTCTCTTTATGTCTGATTTGAGAATCTGTACTGAATATGAGTCCAGTCAGATCAGTCTTATTCTGTGTGGGTACCAACTTAATAATTTTTGGTACTGCAGAAACACTTTTGGTAGTGCAAACACGAAGGATGTGGGGCAACAAACTTAGTCATCCCCAGGAAACAAAAATACATATGTTGGCTTTAGTATTTAATCTTGATGCCTTTCTGAGATATCCTTCTGGTAATTTTCTGTCATTACAGTAGCATTAAACTGGTAACCTTTATCGTTGCAAACTGTATTTTGCACATTAAGTGACATAACAGAAAAATGGAGGAAAAAAAAAAGATGCAATTGTAGAAGTGATTAAGCTTAGAAATATTTACTTTGTCCTAAAATATCTCAAAGTTGAATATTATTTTAACAGAATACAAAATGAAAAAAGAGGAGGAAATCAATAATATTAGAATGCATTATGAGAAGAGCCTTAACACTGAAAGAACTCTGAAGACACAGGTATAACTTTTTATGCAACTTAATAACAATAATTACTTTGCATGTCAGACATATTTTCAGTTTATTGTTTTTTGTGCAACTAATTCTTAGTTCCTTTGAGATTAAGTTTATATTAACCATGTTGTATAATATGCATTGTTGATGTATACAGTTGAAAGAGTAAGTTTTGATGCTATGTACTTTTCAGTATTACTTCTATTGTGAGTAAGGGCCATTTATATTGGTGAAATTTTTTTTTATGGAATCCTATAACTAGAGGAACTTAGAAGTTTTGTAGGAAATATGCTTGCATATATAATTTTTCTTACTGGTTTTCCTTTTTCTTAACAGGCTGTCAACAAACTGGCTGAGATAATGAATCGCAAAGATTTTAAAATAGACAGAAAGAAAGCTAACATGCAAGATTTGAGGAAGAAAGAGAAGGAAAACCGAAAGCTCCAATTAGAGCTTAATCAAGAAAAAGAGAAATTCAATCAGATGGTAGTGAAATACCAAAAGGAGCTCAATGAAATGCAAGCGGTAAAATAATCTTAATTTTTTTGTCACATTGTAGAATTCTCTCCGCAGGAAAAATGTGTAGCTCCTAGTCTACCTGAAAAAATAACAAGTTCTGTTTCAGATGTTCTAGGCTACAGAATTTTAGTGAGGCAGAGAACTTGACAAGTGTTCAGCTGTGCTTGTTCTCATTCATTTCCCCTTTCTAAATTCTTAACTGTGGAAGTTACTGATATATTATGGAGACTAAAAAGCTGAATACTGTGTAGCCATACTATTTATGCAGTTTATTTCACTGGTAGGTGGTCTCCTTTTCAAAACAAATGGTAATTTAATAAATTAATCAGACTGTTTTGTACTTGAATGCATTGCTGGATCTTTAACTTTTTTCCAAGGCTGAACGAACACTTCTAGTATAATAATTTATGCTACTGCTATCAAAGGTATCTAGAGATATTAAAAAAAAAAAATAGTAATGAGTTTTGTTTTCAGAATACTTTGCTGCCATATTTTTGGTATCACAGTAACTATGCACGTGTATATAAATACAGCAACTAGCAGAAGAATCTACGTACAGGAATGAGCTCCAGATGCAGCTGGATAGTAAAGAGAGTGACATAGAACAACTACGAAGGAAAATTTTGGACCTCCAGCAAGGAATGGATTCTACCAGTGTTGCTAGTCTCCAGCCAGATGAAACAGATGGAAATCTTTCAGGTAAGAGAAAAGCATATTTGAACTACTTGATTTTGTGCATACACATGGTTTTGGAAGGTACTGTTTCAAACAAGTTACTACCTTTTAAAATCGTCCGGCTGTCTCTTTCTATATCACATCTCCACTTCCTTTTTTTTTGTTTTTATTTCATAGCTCAGCTGCTTATATTTAAGTCTTAATTTCTTCTCACATCACTCTTCCCACTGTATGGCTTTGGCATTAGGATAATTTTTATCCACTTCTGTGGAGAGAGTGTCTTTACATCTGCTGCTGTTTGAATATAGTGAATGCAATGTGCAGTGTCCAGTGAATAAGATACAGGGCCAACACTTCCACAACAGCATGATTATATTTTATATCTTGAATGCAGAATTGCCTTGATCTTGTCTGTTCTTATGCACAGTCGTGTAGCACCTTTTGTGACAAGTGGCAATAACTGCCGATGTGAAAAATAATTGTAGGAATTTCCGTGATGCATTTATGGTTGTATGGTACTCTGATTCAGCAGATGAAAATAAGAACAAATAATACAGTGTAGTTAGCCATTTCCATGTACTGTCAGTTCCAGGCACTATATTTTGAGACCCACTGTTACACTGGTTAGTGATTCCCCCCTCCCCAATGTTTGAAAAGTGTAATCAGTTAGTACTTTCATGGGATCCACTTCTGTATCTCTAGATACAGGAAAAAACTTTTAGTGGTAATAAGCTGTGCTTAACAATATCCCCATGTTGGAGCTAGGTTTAGTTTTTGTATAATTAAGTAATTTTTATAATTCATCATGAAATTCTTAATAAATGCTTATCTTACATGCTTGTCTTACAGATTTACAGTCTGATTTTTATTGTAGAAAAATATATTAAAACATATGAAAATAGAATACCATTTTGGGTATTTTAAGACCTCAGTGGATGAGTAATCAGATAAAAGTAAACAGATTCATTTTAGGTATCTCTTCTCCTGATAATGCACTTCGTGCTGCTCAAATTGCCACGTTCTAGAGTTTTTCCAGGGGTCTTAGAGCGATTGAAATTTCAGGTAGGTTACGAGACTTAGTATATGTTTTTATGTAGTTATTCCTCTTTGTCTCTATTTTTGTGTCCTGTCTTCCCCTAGTATATTTTTAGATTTTCATTTTTAGTTAATATTTAAATCAATTCTGTTCTAGAATAGATTTTCATTCAGACAATGATACAGGCTTTTCTTCACAACTTCCATTCTGTCCAGGAAGCCTTTTGCACTCTGAAGTTTGATCTGTAAAACCTTCAGGCAATTGCCATCTTGTAAAGCAAATGTCTGTCTACTTCTTTCAAAAACATCTTCTGGTCCAAACTTCCATCAAAACTCAGCATTGGGAATTCTTAGAGCTGTTAAATTGGTGAAGGAACATTTTTTTTTTTCTTAGCTGTTACCTGCTAGGAACTCCCTCTGGTATTTCTGAACTGTCAGTACTTCTCAGGATTTTTTCTCATAGATACTAATTCTCAGTGTATTCCATTTAACAGGGGTAAAAAAAGAAATCAGAGGGGTTTTACTTAGTGAAGTGTTTTTTTCTCATCTCAAATTTCTATTTGGAATCAAACCTTATGTTCGCTAGTGTCTCCTAAATGAAGAACAATATAGTTCGTAATTTTTTATTGAAAATTTCTGAACTCCTGTAAATTGAGAGCTTAAATTTTTCTACAAGAAAACAGACTAGATTTATTCTACATAAAAGGGTAGTTTTGAACTTCCTCACTTTCCTTCTCAGCCGTTTTCAGTATAATGGCTGTTGTGTATTACACTGAAAACACCCAATGCCTCCATCTGGGCATAGGCACCTTCCCTATTTTCTTCTTAAGGGCAACAGTATGTCAATATGACTCTGTTGTCTCTTAGATCTTGGAAAGACTGTAGGAGTACAGCCTTTTTCTGCCTCATTAAGGTACAATATTTTCAGTTTTACCTCTGGAGATGTGTGTAGTCAGGCCTGCCAGTTCAATTTTGGGGCAGAAATTTTGGTATGTGCAAGACCTTTTCAAGTCAGCTGTAACTTTTCTATTGTTAATTAGAACATCACAATTACTGGAAGTTCTTGCGGTCTTCCTCTTAGTCTTCTATACTCATGACCCCTCTAACTATTTCTTTTTTACTAGCCTTTCATTTCTTTTGTCGTCTTTTTTCTCTACACATGCCTCTGATTCTTATTGCTGTTGTGCTGCTGGTGTTACTGTGTCTTACAGGTAGGACCTCTAATACATATTATTAGGACTTCTTTAGATTTAGATAATGTCCTTACATGCTGCTTTTTTTTTTTTGAGTGAGGCTCTGAGTTGATCAGGATCTGAATAAGAAGCAATTGAGGTAATGAAAAGAGATTAAAGTGACATTAGTATATTCAGACTTCACACATTTGTCAAAGAGCCAAGTAGAGGGTAGAGGAGGAGTGCACTAGCATTATAAGGAGGAAAAAAAAGGCAGTCTTCCAAGTAGAAATAGCCCATGCCACAGAAAGGAAATTATCCAGTGCGTAGTTATTTTTCTGCAAACCAAGTAATTAGTCTTCAAAACAGAAGGTGGCATACCACAGCAGTTCATTTACTACAGTTTAGTTGTATGAAGTTGTCTTCAACTTGTGTGCTAAGTTCCCATCACTTCCATAGCCCAAACACAGACATTCCTTCGGAGCACCTTGAATAGCATCTTGTTTGAGGTGGATCTGATGAGTAGTCAATAGGATTCTCTAGCTGATGCATCTGTTCTTAAGGCAAAGATATTCCTTAAAAATATTTAAGGCAAATGAATGGTAGAATTACTAAATAAGTAATTACAGTATGATTTATTCAGTTTCCTGTCACAGTAAAAACATCACCAGGGAAAGAATGAAAACAAAGAATAATGTAAACATGTATAAAAGAATGATTCCATGGTCTCGGTTCTGGTGACGGGCTGTCTCTGGTTTAACTGAGAAAAAACTTGGTATGAAATGGTGTGATAGTAATGTTGGCAGAATTCCAGAGAGGCCCCTGGCTCTCCGGCATTTTCCGCTGTCCTCCTGCATGGCAGAGAGGTTCAGGCTATGGGGTAGTGTCTTGTCTAACCAGGGAGCTTTGGTGGCCGGCCACCAGAGAGGCTACAAGAGTAGAATTCATAATTTAGAGGAAGAGCATCTTGTAAAATTTTGGGGTCAGAAGGCTTTGCATTCTTTGAATAAACTCAGGGTAATACTAAAATGAATTCCTAATAGTCAGAAAAATTTAAGGCAAATCTTTCTGTATTTGGAGGTAGATACAGAGAAATCACATGGTAACACACCTTACAGCTGCATCTTACTTGGAGGTGGTTTCTGTCTGTCGCTGAGCTGAGTACCCTCTCAAGTTCTGGTAGCTCCCAGGGCAACTTAAGCTGTTCCCAAGGTAGGGATTGGCTTGTTCAGACAATCCAGGCTATTCTCAGGCTTTTGCATCACCAGATGGGAAAGATTGTGACTTGGAGGAAGGTTTTGCTTGTATTCAGTTTTAGGCATTTTTTGTAACTCTCACTCCTGATTATTGATTCAGATAGCAGCTCATGTCTCAGTTGATGTCTCCAATGTTAACAGAGTCCTTGCTGAAACAGCTGAAATACTTGATTTTTAATGATGCCTTTGGAATGCCTCTTCCTCCTGGCTGGACTTAGGAAGTCTTAATACTCACACAATTGTAAACAGAATCCTCCTTTGTCAAGACAAAACATAGTCAGGAACTTAAGGGTTTTTTTTCCTAATTGTTACAGGGCGCTTAACCTGTTGTGAATTCTTTTCATCTGATTGGCAAGATAATTTAAGCAATTGAGCTGTCCTACAGTTTTAACTGCAGCACATAACATTTTACAGCGTATGTTATAAATCATGTTTTACACAAAGATAGGGTGGAATAATAAATGTGGACCATTTAAGCCAACAGTTTTTTTTTTTAATATGGGACACATACGACTTTCTGAAATAACCTGCAAGTAGCTGTCACCTGAATAAACCTCAAAGTAAGATCCAGCCAGCAATCCTTGGTGAGATACACATGAAACTATAGTAAGACAGTCTGAGGAAGGAAGGAATCAAATGGGAAGGGTGGACTGGAAAGAATATACAAGGTAGTATCTCTAGGTTTTAGGTTACTATGGAAGAGTCTGAGGAGTAGGAATTCTTGAACATGGGAAAGAGATGCTCTACTGCTCAGGAAGGCGCGTATTACTTAGCCCCAAAACAACAAAAAGTCTCATAAATCAGTACAGTCATGGTTGACTTGTGTGATTTTATTGAAGACTTACTGTTAGAACTCACATTTATCATACTGAATCACAACGAATCCTGGCAATATGAATACTAATCATGAAGATGTTTAGAGTGCAAATCTACATTTTGATATATGTTCAGAGGTAATTATAAGATTTGTAGCCTTCATGGAATTCTTTCTTCATATTCTGTTCAGGTCCAGCTAGCCATCAGATATTTTTGAGGCCTATCTTGGATTTTCTGGACTGGAAATACGAAGTATCAATTCTGGGATTCTTTCCAAAATACGGGGAAGTTGTCAGGCAATAGTTTTGAGCCTATTTTTAAAGACAGGAACGGAAGATTCTTTTTCATAGTCTAGATAGCCCATATTTTCTTAATTACTTAATCAGAATACTCATATTCTGGATCAAATATTTGTGAAATGGCCAGATGAGCATTTGCAGTTGTGCTAGCTAACTCTGTCAAGGGAAATTAAAATGCACTATAAATATTACTTGAGACAAACCTTTGTGGCAAGGTTGGAATGAAAGGACTCATCTACCCTTTCAAGAGTACATTTGGTTCCAGACGAATGTTAGGTTTGTTGGAAAGGAGTACATTCAGAAACTGTTATTTTCAACTGCAAGACGTTATTCACAGCTCAGAAATCATCTCTCATGCAAATAGAATTTGCTCACTAAAATAGATTTGTAGTAGACAGAAAAGAATGTCAACCGATTCGTTTCTAATAGCTCATCCACTTTCTACTTCCTTTGAAATTTCTTTCAGAATGCGCTGAAATAGAAGTGAACTTAGAAAAACTCCTACTCACACTGTCCCTATAAGCAGCATAGTACCTGGCGCATCTTTAAAAATTTATCATTATTGGATCTTTTCAGATTTTCGTATGCCACAATTTCCACAGATGCGTACTTATTTCTTTCGAATCACAGTCATCCATACTATGTTCTTTATTAGCAGTTAATCACTTTATTTTGCAATGGAGGACTTGAGTTTTAGGATATTTCTAAAATTTCTAAAAATGGAAGAATCTTCTCTTGATGTAAAAATGAATCAAATAGGGTAAGCATTATCTGTGATGCCTGCAGACATGAAGGAAATAGGTTTTCTCTTCCAAAGTTACTGAATATCAACAGTTGGGGAGGGGTCTGGGGGGGGCAACCCCCACCCCCTGCAATTCTTATGCAAATATGAGAGGCAGGGAAATACAAATTTCCTTCATTTTTCCAGGAAGATTTCTTACCTGAATGAGTTCTGCTAACATGCCTTTCTTCCAATTAGAATTTCAATAGTTCAAATAGTTCAATTTCAATAGTATTTTGAAGTTATTCTGTGTGGATATATGTTAGGAAATGATTCTATATTTTTAAGTGTAGTCCACTTCTAAATATTGTATGCTGTAAGGCTAATGCGGGAAGGGGTTTTTTATGCCTAATTTTAATGCCTTGTAGAAGGCTAGGCTGTCAGTCTCATTGTAATTTTACATAACAAAGTGTATGGACAATATCTTTTATATATTTGGATGTATTTTCAGAGCTTGCTGGACTACACCTCACCGAGTTATCCCTGAAGGATAAAAGGGACCAGTAGCTCCCTCTTACATAGATATTTGTGGAGAATGTTTCAGCAAATTTTAACTTCATGTTTTTGAAGTTTTCAGTGCTGCCAGTTAAGTTTATTGTAAAGAATGCATACATTAGCTATCGGCTATATTTCTGTACTGTGACACTTTTTTTACAAATCACTTTTTTATGATCATTTTTTAAAAAATTACAAAATTTTTCTCAATTGTGAAATAAATTTATAATTATGGAGTGAAATTTTGATTACTTCATTCTCAACATTTACAAAATTGTGAGACTTTTTACCATGTCATTTCAGATTAATGGAATCACGATAGCTTCTCACTGCTATTACCTGGCTTCATAATTTAAAAAATACCTATCAAACCCCAGTATTGGTTAGCTGGAGGGGTTTTTAAAATCTGTGATTCACATTAGGTAGAAGGCTAATTTTCTTGTGACGCTTCTTTGTATCATTGTTAAGTTATTTAAGTAGTTTTGTGGTAGGAAAATACGTTATTACACTACTCTTTGGAAAATTGTCCACTGAAAATTTGAATAAAATGCTTGTCTCTTATTCTTTATATCTAGTTGATTCTTCCTGCATTCCTTATTTATTTATCTCCTATGCTTATCTTCTGTGAGTAATGGGACACCCGTGTAGCTTTGCTTGCTCTTGTGCGTTCTCCTTTCTTTGTTTCCCTTGGAAAATGTGGATCTGGTTTGTTTTACTTGATGCAGAGTATTTTCATATAGCCCCTCTGAATGTTCAATTATGTTTATATTGAAAATCTCTTAATCATCCTCCATTTAAGCTGTAACACATTTTTCAAAGCAAAGTCTTTCCTGCCTGGCTCTTAGCAAACTATTTACATACAGTGTTAGATGTTGGCATCAAGGAAAACAACTTTATTTTGCAGTAACTGTATCATCAAGTGTTAGCTTGTGATGAAGCATGAAGTAAATGCCTATATCTTCATTTTGTTTAGCTGTGCTTTTTGTTCTGCTTTGCTGAATAGGTAATTGCCTATTACTGCATGTAGTACATCTTCCTTTCTAGTAATAGTTTGCTTTTGTGCTATTCTGCTTTATTATTATAAATATGTAAAATTATTTAATGTGCATTTTTTTAAAACCAGAATCAAGACTTGAAGGCTGGCTTTCAGTACCAAACAAAGGAAATATAAAGCGGCATGGCTGGAAGAAACAGGTACAAATGGGGTTTTTTTTCTTCCTCAACTCCCTTGGAAAGTTTTTTAGGCATACGGTGAATTGGTTTTACAGCTCACATTTAAGCAGCAAACAAAATAATTAGAGTAAATTAGTGTATACATTACTTTATTGAAGAGAAAAAAAATACAATAAGAAAATTCAAGTTCAGTATGAAATCTGTAGTAATAATATTGTGCAAATTTACGACGGGTGGGTGAGGAAATGCTTTACAGTGGGCATCTTGGAACCATTAAAAATCCCATTTCTCCTTTGAGTAAGCTTCTTTATAATCCTGTTACTGAAAAATAAGCTCTTTGTGCAACTTGACAGCAGGGAGTAGAGAATACCACACATGTTCTGAAGGCCATGGAAGAGTGCATCACACTATAACTTGCCACACATGATTTCCAAGGACATTTCCGTCTCCCTTACTTTTAAAATGGTCGGTCTCTCTTGAAGTGGTTTACTCTCAGAAACTGCACCTCTGTGCTGGAATTCCCACTCTAAACAAAGCAGTATTGTTTTGCCTCTGCAGAGGTTATGATCTGGTTCTTTGAAACTTCTAATGTTCAAACTGAGATGCCTAGAAGCTTGGAACCAGTTTCTGATTGTTTTCTGGCTTTCCAGTTCCCCTCTTTGAATATCCTTTAGTATAGCAAATTGCAAAAGTTAACATGGTCACTAGAATTTTGTAAATTTTGCAAGCAATTTGTATGAAATAATTTCCCTGCATCTTCCTTACTTATATTCAAAGACCATTACTGGAAGTTACTCAGTTTATTCATGACACTTGCAGCATAACTTCCTGATACCTGCTGAAAGATCCTTCTCAGATGCTCCTGTTTACATTCACATTCTATAAGTGTTAGAAGTAGTTCCTACAAAATCTAAAGGAGAAGGATTTAATTCCTGGCAAAGAAGCACTGAAGTGTTTGTATTGGGCCTTTAGCTGCTGAACTCCTTTGAAGTACTCCGTTTTTCAGTTGGCTAACATGACCTTCTTTATACAGTCAAAGTGTTTTGGGTTCCAGACCTGCATGTTTTTACATCAATATCAGACCTTCTTGGTGATGTGTCTGTAAGTTAAAACCGCTACCTATTCTAGCTTGCAGAGAGCGAGTGCTAAGCTCTGCCCTATTTCAACTAATGGCTGCTTAGAGTATTCTCCCAGACCCTCAGATGAGAGGCAATGCAAACAAATGCCATATTGAAAATGCTTGCTTACCACAGTTTGGAACCTGGGGTTTGCTACAGATACCTCAAATGCTTTTCAGTTGGTTTCTGGTCTCTTTGCATTTTACTTTGTCTCCCTATTAGCAGAACTACAGAAAATCTACAAGGGCAAGGTCAAGAATGTTCCTGGTGCCGTATTTGAGTCAAACACCGACAGTGTTTGAAAGTTCTTCATGTGTCTCATGAAACACACCTATTTGTAAATCTATTCCATAACTTGGTTCTGTTTGATAGCTAAGGCTGCTTGACTCCTGTTGCTCCAGAATTGATTCTCCAGGTTGCTGTCAGACTTCGGGCAGTGTCTGTGAACGGAAGTGACTGTGCCTAGGCACAAGTCATGTAGCTTTATTCTGCTCCGGATTGTCTAAAATACTGCATCATTTTCCAGTCAAAATACCTCCTGAAGCCTTTTCTGGTTGTCTTCTAGAAATGGAGATTATTCTTGCATCCTCTGATGATTAAAATTTTAAACTTCTGATAAATGCAGCTTCTCCAGTGAAAGACACTATCTGAGCTCCTTTAGGCATGCCCAGTATAGGCATACTTAGTTCCCTCAAGATATGTTAGGCAGTTACTCCATTCATACTTTCCTGGTTTGAATAATAGTTCTTGCACTTTGAAGGAATTTGAACTACAGATGGATGCCTCTGTCATAAAATGAGTCATGTTGATAAGATTCCTTAACTAGCTGAGGTTCAAACCAGTGAGACGCAGTAGTGAGGGGCCATGTTGACTTATATGTGTATTCTGTTGGCTGAACTGTATTGCATCTGAAACAAGCTGGCTTGTAGTCAGCCTCCTCAGGTGTTTGTGTTCCAAATTCTCCTGTGCTTTCAGTTTTGGGCTTGGTGGGAGGTATGCAACCTGAAATATAGACATGCCCAGATTAAATTAAAGGGAAAGCAAAACTGCATTAGCAGTGCAATTGGATTGATGCCTGAGTTGTTATAACTTAAGCTGCTGCATTTCTGACTCAAATGTCAGTAGCACTGATGTTTTTGCCCCATGCCCTCCGAGTCATTTAGCTGAAGTTAGAAAGGGGTGAGTGTGGAAAACTCATTTGAGAAAAAACAGTTGAGTTATACCTCAAGCTAACACTAAAATGGGTTAGCCGTATCTGGAACATAATTTCATCCCAAGTGGAGATGATAAAAATATCCTTCAAAAACCACTGTAGAACAGAACTACTGTCAGAAGATTTTTTTTTTTATGTTCACAACAGGATATTGAGGCTGTTGTATGTAACTTTTCTTTTGTGAGGTTAAATTGCTCTTTCACCAAGACTTGTATACAGTGTGATAACTGAATTCTATTGCAGTCAGAATTTGCATTTGTTATAGTAGTCATCTTAAGGCCTTGCTCTTGTCTGTGAAAGGCAGAGGTGCATACTTCAAAGACAAAGAAGGCATTAGCTTTCTGTTGAAGTAGATCAAAGGAATTCAAGCACAGACTCTTTTTCTTCAGTGGGGAAAATCACAAGAGGCTCACACCATTACAACTCAGTACCTATTCAAGTTGATCAGGCTTTCTATTAGAGAATCCTGACTGAGGGGCTGAAAGCCCTTTTAGTCGGGGAAAAACACCCTTTGTGGCATTTTTAGATACGTTTCAGTAATTGAGATGTACAACTGTAGCATGCGGCTTGCGCAACACATTTCTAAAACGCTATTCTGTAAACTTGTTAAGGTAACTTTCATATTCAGGTTTTGAGGTCAGACTTAGTCCTGTATAATGAGGACGCTCAACCTCCTCTTGTAGGAGGAGTAAACACCATTTACTTAAATTGTCAGTATCTGCATCGTGCAGAAACCCATTCAATTACCTACCAGTAATTGGAATTCAAGATGAACTGTTCGTGTATTCACTCTCTTGCTTTTCTGTCCTTTCCCTTCCTTCTGGGTCATATTATACCTGAATCTGGAGCTCAATATAGACAGAGCAGTCAGTCTACCTCTTTTTAATCCTCTCTAGTACCTCGTACCTCTTAATACGTTGTTTCTAAAACATATGAAACTGCAGGGGAGGGAACTGCCACAGCTGTCACTGAGCTTATGCTTATGCACAGTTTTAGCAAAGACGTTGGACTGGCAGCGCCCAGTGAAGAGCAACAGGCAGTGAATTCTACAGGCTCGAACTCACTAGGAAGTGCTTAGGTTAGAGGTGTTAGATCTTAACTGGCCTGGGGGTTCCAACACACTTTTTCTGAGCAGCTTGCTTTGTTTTTCCTGTCATATGAACAAATGTTTATAATTCGGTGATTGTGAGCAGCACTGGAAGGGTGTCTGTGTACTTTAGGTTGAGGACAACATCCTTGGGCTTTTTGGGGCGGGGGAGTGGACACTGCAGGCATACTCAGCATTTGGGAATTCTCTTGGAAATGGGGCCTGCAGTCCACTCCTGCTCTAAAACTCACAGTGCCTTCCCAGTAGCTCTTGCTTATTCCCCAGAATCCCACGCATTCTGGAGTACTCCACTTTTTCAGTGGCATGGGATAGGTATAATATATTAATATGCAGATTTTGAGCAAGAACTTTTAAAACACTTGGGGGAAAAAAATAATCAACACATTACCAAATGTTTCTGTTCTTTAACATCTCTACCACTGGAAGAAACTGTGTGGTTTGACCTTTCAAGTCACATGTAGCAAAAGAATGGCCATTTCTTTTCTCCTCCTCTGCAAACCTTTCCCTTACTGTCTCAGTGTATTCCTAGATTTGGAATGTATACCAGACCTCTGTTTCTGCTGATTCATTTTGGCTCTTTATTTTACCAGTCCATTAAATTGAAAGTGTAGGAAATAGCTGGAGCTGTGAGCATCTCTTTTAGCCTACCGGTAGTTTGATGCGAAGTACCAGTGAGTCCTGCAGGTCTCTAGAACTAGAGAAGTTGTTTACAACTTTACGAATAAGTGATAGATGCTGCACTCCAGTAATTTTCATAGTAACATGCCAGTAGCAAGTGAAATTTGTGAGTTTGTGTACAGATGGACTTCCAGAGTCATCACAAGCATTTTAGGGTGCTCCAGTGACAATACACAGTCACTGCAGCCTGTAGCATTGCACAGCTGTCAGTAGTATAGCTGCCTGCATGATGATTTAAATATCTCCTGATATTAGTTTAAAAACCTTAATATACTCAGGCTTTTTATGTGCATATGGGAGTACAGTAGGATAAATGTTGCTTTTTAAAATGCAATTTTAACTTGGTTTTACCCTTTCTTTCCCCAGTATGTTGTGGTGAGCAGTAAGAAGATACTGTTCTACAATGATGAAAAGGACAAGGACCAGTCTAATCCATCCATGGTACTAGATATAGAGTAAGTAAGTTACTGTTAGTTTTGGATACAAATTGGCAAAAGAGCATTGTGTGTGAGATAACTGATAATAAATCTAGAAGCTTGGAATCAAAATTCCATAAATAATTTTTAATTTCCCATACTAGTTGGAAAATGTCTGTTTATCTGTATTTCAGGGTGCTGTGAACAGAAGATACTACTTTTTTTGTGTGCTACTATTGCTAAAAGTTAGAGAAAAAATTAAATACACAATAGTGTGGCACTGCCTGTAGTGACTGGTCTGAATTTACAGAAATGAAGAGCCTCTTCTCGTTATGACAGAGAAGGGTCAGAGAGTGGAACCTTCATACTGTGCTATCTCTTTTTATGATTCAGTGTAATGACTGTTTTTTTTCCAGTTGCTTCAACAGCTGCTTTCTAAAGCAGGGCATGATAGTTGTGGGATAGATAGGGAACTGGCTGTCTGATTTTTAGGTCTCATCACCTTGCCTCATACCTTTTTCTTGCTGTCTGAGAAAGGATCAGTGTCGATCAAGCCCAAAGCATTTTTAACTTTTCCAGATGGTTTGTGTTTAGAGTGACAAAATAAATGGTAATCCCTTTACATTGGTTATACATGAGGAAAATTGTGTCAAATATCACTGAAGCCCGTCACTGATACGTGACTAAGTGTGATGTTTGAACAGCTGATCGACATTATGGGACCTTATAGAGTAGTAATTGAAAAAAGGTTTTAAAATTCATGAATAGGTCTATCAGTGACTAACAGTGGTCTGGAAGGAATCTCTAACTCAGGAAGTGCTTAAGCTGCCAATTGCTTGTAACCAGGAAAAGAGTTATTTTCTCTTTGAGCTGTTTCTTACCCTCTTTTCATAAACATCTGTTATGACAACTGTTGAAAACAGGATGTTGGGATAGATGGACTTACAGTCTTGACCCAGTATAAGATTATGTTTGTTCTAATTTTAATAGCATTTTCAACAGCTGGTGCCCAGATTGCCTTTTGTGATTTTTCCGGCATTGATTGTTTATCAACTGATAACATGATTTAGTAAAAAAATGAGTGAGTAGTACTACACTATATATGGTTACTTCCATCCAGGCTTATCAATAAGCTTTTCTAGCAATAATCAGTTAGACTTCCTGGTGTGCTGAGGAAGAATTTGAAAGCCTTTTTCACAGGTAAATTTGCCACGATGGATCTTGAACCCATTGTAAGATAACCCTCTTTCCATGCTATGAAATGTTTTGGTCTTACTTGGGTAGACAAGATCTATATGGTTTATGAATTAATTCCTAAAATCATATTGCAGCCTTGAAGTATATTGTATTGCTTGCATAGAAAAGCTTTATAAGAACTTCAAAGTACTTTGATAATTGTTTTAAAAACATACATAGCCTTTTAGCATTTTCTGATTCATGTTTCTTCTAATCTAGTAAGCTGTTCCATGTCAGGCCTGTAACTCAAGGAGATGTATATAGAGCTGAAACTGAAGAAATTCCTAAAATATTCCAGGTAAAAAGAAGTGTATTTTCATTTCTATTTAACTCTTTTGAAAAAGTTTGGCGGCTTCTTTGAAAAGTATATAAAAATACGTAGTGCTTCAACAATAACACAGCAGTATTCTTTTTCAGATTCTCTATGCTAATGAGGGGGAATGCAGGAAGGATTTGGAGGTAGAACCAGTACAGCCGGCAGAGAAGACAAATTTTCTAAATCACAAAGGCCATGAATTTATTCCAACGTTATACCACTTTCCAGCCAACTGTGAGGCTTGTGCCAAACCTCTTTGGCATGTCTTTAAACCCCCTGCTGCCCTAGAATGTCGAAGATGCCATGTGAAGTGCCATAGAGACCACTTGGATAAAAAGGAGGAATTAATTGCACCATGCAAAGGTATACTCGCCTTTTTTGCATTCTGTGTTTTCTGCATGTTTAGCCAGACCTGCTAAAGTATCGAAGGCAAATAAAAGCACTTTAGTTTAAAAGTTTTCTACTCTTTAGTTTTATGATTTTAGATGTGAAAGGTGCGATTAAAATAATAAGCTGTTAACACTGCTTGTGAACAGGCAGCTGTGGCAAGCCTCCGTAGGGAGGCCTTTGGCGGTGTAACTGATGTGGCTCTGCTGAGGGCCCTGAGAGCACAAGAGTCCTTAGAGGTTTGTGCCCAAGCACTGGGCAGCTCCTTGGTTCCCAGACCATTCTCTCCCTTGTACATGGCCCACATTACGCACAATGCAGTGGC
>NW_008825498.1:9331145-9332423 GCF_000699105.1 Pygoscelis adeliae
CTTCAGCCACTTCACGGGTTGGAGTGAAGGCTTCCTCTCTGTGCTCCTGTGAAGCGGAGTATTTGGGGTATGTGCTCTGGAAATCAGCCATAAGGCACCCACACAACTTTCCAGCTTATTAAGACTGCAATTAGTGTGAGTTTTCTCATTTCTTGAATACTGATATTAGAATCAAGAATCTTAATGCAGAGCGACAAATGTTGAAAGAAACTACATTCATAATTTCCCCTGCTGTTTGTTATCTTCCAAAAATATATAAATAATTCCAATACAAGTTTGTATATAGGTGACATTGCTCTTTCCAGTGGCACACCTGGTATGTCATAATTCTTATTTTGATAACAAGTCCTAGTTTTCACTGAATCCTCTTCCTCCTTTTCCTTATAGTGAGTTATGATGTAACTTCAGCAAGAGATATGTTGTTACTGGCATCCTGTCAAGATGAACAGAAGAAGTGGGTGACTCATTTAGTAAAGAAGATCCCTAAGACACCACCATCTACTTTTGTTCGTGCTTCTCCTAGAACTATGTCTACAAGATCCTCAGCAAATCAGTCATTCCGAAAAGTTGTTAAAAATACTTCTGGAAAAACTAGGTGAGAAACTACAAAAGCTATGGATTTTTTAACTAAAAAAATCTCTGTTTATAAATCTTATTTAATGTGAAATTGTGAAATAATGCCATAGTTATGACTGTTGAACTACTGATCTAAATCTTTGCTCAAATCCTGAAGGAAGGAACAGACAGAATTCTGCTATTGTGGTAAATTTATCAGTTCTTCGGATTTGGAAAGGTACTGTAGAGATGGCAGTGCCTGGCATGCCAATGCATGTGAGGGAGCTGGTTGCATTTTTTCCTGTTTAAAGGCAAGGCTTAGTAGATATATCAGCAATGGCATTTAACTGCAAGGATGATCCACATAGTCATTCATGGATTGATTGATTGAGCTTGCGTAAGCTAGAAGTCTTCTGCAAATGGGCGTGAAATGAGAAACTTACAGATTCTCAAGTCTGTTACGCCATTTCTTTTGGTGTGAGGCAGCTTAAGTATTAATTCAATTCTTTCTCCCTGCTTGCTTATTCTCTGTCTTCTCCTATCCCAGCAGTTGTTCTTGCAAGCTGTTTGTGACCCTGTGCATTAACCAGGGCAAGATTTAAAATAGGCTTTTTTAATGCTAGGTTACTGTAAGCTGATTTTTAACCTGCATTAACTTCCTCATACAGTATGTGCGTTCCTTTCCCCCAGAATAACTGATTGGGTTGACAGTATGAGGTGGAA
>NW_008825498.1:9332439-9344449 GCF_000699105.1 Pygoscelis adeliae
CTAGGTTGGCAGTGCTACCAAAATAAATGTCCTGCAAACATTCCCTGCGTGAAGTGCAATAAAAGCAAACTTTTGCATGTAAAGAGACATTGGGTATATCATGAAACATCCTCCTGCAGAGGAGAGTAGGGGAAAAAAAATCTGAAAGATACAAAGGGTGCTGATTTTCTTGTCCCCATAATTAACACTAAAACATAAGTGATCGTAGTTTTGAGATACTAATATATTTAGTGAAGAAGGTCCTCAAGGTAATCTCATCCAGGAAAATTACTTTAGGCCTCGAATACAAAGCTGTCAATATAAAAAACCAGTGATGTTGCAGGCATTATTGTGTTAGAGTTAATAATCAATGCAACAGCACGAGGAGAAGGACATAAAAAGAAATCTGTGACCAGCAGTTAAGAACACGTAGCTGTGCGAGAGTATTTGGGGAGAAGCCATATTCACAAACACTGAACAAAGTCTCAGTTTGCCAGTTACAGTTCAAATGGCGGGAACATAACTGAATCATGATGCAATTTTACATTTTTCAACACTGGCGCTTAAGCAAGCCGAAGTTGTGAAACACAGAAACACTTCTGATTTGTGGGGAGATTTCCTGGGAAGTGGGCAGTTTTTCCTTACAGTCTTCACTGTAAAAATCAGTTGAAAACAAGGGTGAGTGCAGTGGAAAAGTGCACAGTGATAAACCTGAGTTAAGAAAAATGACTGTAAAATCAGAGTTTGCTTACTAAATAGTAGCATCTTCAGTATTGTACCAAATAAAGACAAATCAGTAATTGCTAATTTCAGTGGGTTTCAGTCATGTTTGTTAGGTACTTATGTGGTGTGTACTCGTACAACAGAATCTTGTTAAACTCTTTGTCTTGTCTACGAAATGTCCGTTTCTCCCAACTTCCAAAAGCTTTTATAAAGCTTCACAGTGTTTCCAAACTTATTTTTCCTTCAGTCCTCAATTTTCCAAGATTTACTGAAAAATGTTAGACCCCTCTATAGGCTTTTAAGACTTTTGGATATAAATTATACCTGCTGATTTTAAAATATGCATCACTAATAGCTGTTGTTTAACATAGTCTTTATTTACAATAGGACTGTTGAAGAAGTACTCCTGTGGTTGAGAAAAATAGGAAGTGCTTTTATGTATTGTATGATACATTTATTTGAACAATAACCAGGATTCTAGAAACTAGTTACTAAAGGCAGACCTTTAAACAGGCAGATAAAGATAATAGAAGTACTTAGAAATTGTTAAAGAGCTCTTTCACTGATTAGTAAGATTTTTCAGTGAGTCTTGGAGCACCTAAGACTGAAAGAAAAAGCATATGATGTTGATACTTAAAAGGATTAGGTGGAATGATTTTGATACTGAATGGTCATCCCACAATAAATTCTGGGGAAAAAAACCCAGAACTGATAATGTAAAATTCATTAATCCACTTTTGAAAGAGTTTTTAAAATGTGACACTGAAATAATGCTAGTCAACATTGCTTACCCAAAAAGATGCCAAATTAACTGAGAATCTTTTGATGAGGTAGCATTCTTGGACAGTAAAAAAATCCCAAAACAACAAACTCCCCCAAAACCAACCAACCAGCCAATGGGGTTAGAATTATTCTAATATACCGTTTACATGCATCTTTAAGCTGTATTAACTGGAATAATCTAAAACAACACTTGGAAGATCATAGGTCCTGATCATACATTTTAGAAATCATCCTCTGTTATTGAGTATACAGATTCTTCCTTCCCCCGTGCCAAACCTTCCCTATGTAGAGTTCACTTTGTAAAGATAGTGCATACTTCTTTATTTCACATTGTGATATTTAGAGTTGTAGACTTTCTTTTCCAACAGACTGTTTGAATTGTATTCTGAGTGTGCTTTCCTTTCCATTTGTCCTTGCAAGGTCCTCTGGTAGCTGTAATAACCAGATTTTTTTTAAGTTCTGTTGCAATGTTTGTTTCCCATTTTTGGGAGGGTCTTCAGATGAGCTATACTGCAGTTACTGTGATACACCTCATGGTAGGGTGGAAAGGGGGAATTTGCATCTGTACGCACACTCAGAATTAAAAAAAAAAGGAGGTTAAAAACCTACAGCTCTGGTATTCAGATGTCTCATAGCTGTTAGCTTTTCAATAGTGTTGTGTTGGGGGGTTTTTTTTAGCATAACCATGTGATTTCTCAAGTTCTTCATTTCAAGATGTTAACTTTTTTTCCAGGCATTTTAGAGCTAATTGGAAAAGCACAGAAACTGTCATCCATACTCTTTTATGGGAGCAAATCCATTTTCTTAATTCATTGACTCTTTTTCACTCTGTCTTAATAGAAATGCTGGTTTGGGGTTGCCTTTAGCAAGAACAAGTTTGCAGCTAATCTCTTACAGAATGAACAGATTTACATATTTTAAAATTGACAGTAGCTCTTAAAGGAATGGGTCTGTTTGGGGAAATCAGTTATTCAGACAATTTCTGTTATTAATCCTGTTGGTGTTTGTCGTGTGAGAGTGTTAGAGAATCGTAGAAATACGCAAGTAGTAAATGGGAACTTCTTTTTTAAAATGAGAAACACCATCTTTAAAGCTGTTTTTTTAAGATCCTAGAGATACCGTGAGCCTAATATCTCACCAGCACCAGAAGGAGGAGAGCTGCACGTCCCTGCGCTTTATCTTGTGTCAGCTCATGCTTCACAGATTACCACAGTAAACTGATGTATTTTCCAGCAGAGAATTAATCTAGGAATGTTTTCACTAAAGAAAAGCCAAAAAACCCAAAGCGTACCAACAAAAAAACCCCAACCCAAACCTCACAAAAGAAAAGCGTGTGGTTTTCTGTTGGGTTAGGAAGTTGTAGTGATTCATTGAAGAGTCCAGAAAGCACCAGATCTGTCTGAAGAATGGAAGGAGGAAGGGTGAAGATGGTCGTCTTGCACTAGTTGAAGTATCAGGTCGGATTAGCTGTTCAGAATACTGCAGTCTTGCATTTTCTCCATCTGCCCTAGTGTACAGCCTTCGTTCACACCTTTCTCCATCACCCAATGAGATCTTCCAGGTTCTTGGGACGAAATAAAGCTCTTAGGTTTGTGGCAATTGAGAAGTTAATACCTGCGTGGTATCTTATCTCTTTAACTTCTTGAATTTTTCTAACAGACTGTGATGTGAATCAAACAGTTAACATTTATGTTACTCTTCTAGACTGAGCCCAAATCCGTCAGTGAGTTTGACATAATTGATATTTGACCTTAGAAATCTTGCTTCTTAATGATGTTTAATACTGACATAGCTTCTTAGAACGTATAATTAATTTACAGCACACTCTGTTTCAACACTGCATATTGTAGGCACCAAGTATGGAGGAAGAAGCATATTGAGCATAAGCAATTTAGAGAGGCACAGTACTTGACCAGCAAGAGTGCTAGGTATGTGCGTGCTGCCGGCCTGTCGTGCTGCATGGAGATGTGCTCAGGAGGCAGGTGGGGAGCCCCCGCACCTTGCTGATGCTTGAGGAGCTGCTCGGGCGGCTTTGTGGCACGCTCTGTCCCCATCAGACAGCTGCCACTGGGTTGACTGGAATGTAGTGGGGCTTGCGTGGCACCTGCAGAGCAATGCGAGCGAACAATGAAAAGATTGAGTTACACTGAGCAAATAAGCATTCGAAAAAGGTCAAATAGGAATTTCTCTTTGAAGCTATTCTACTGTGGATGTTTTTGTGACTTTCTCAGACAAATTTGATGTTAGTTGTGTCTATGAACTAGATGATCACTGCTGTGATGTAGTATGGCCAACTGTGCCCTGATATCACTACATATTCCATCCTGTATGTTTAGAAAGAGGAGGCATTGGATTTATTTTAGGAAAATTCACTTCTGATGTACCAGATGTTTAAATTTAGATTATTAAATAATTTACAATGGATCTTATATACTGAACACTTAACTGGTGATTGCACAGTGGCTGAGCTAATCTGACAGCCTGTTGCTACTTAAGGGGGAGGATTTTCCTTCCCTGTCTTCCTTCCCAGCTCTTCTGTCACTGGTAAGTGCTTGAAATGATCCATTTTGGACCCTTCCATGAAGGTCCACAATTCAGTTTCCTGACTATCAAAAAAAATGTAGACTTATTTTGCTGAGCTAGTGAGTAGGATCAGCCCGCTGAGAAGTGCGGTGATCTGACGACAGGTAAATAGGAGGGTGCTCCCCTGGGGTCAGGTAGGTGATAAAGTGGGATGAACAGCGGGCTCTTTTCCTTTCGGGAGGCAGCCAGTTATTAGGTCAGCTTCTCTGGACTCAAGGCACTGCACCCTGCAGTTCTCATCCTGACCTCTTTACCTAGCTGTGGGAGTAAGAGAAGCAGTGATGATTTTTATGGGAAATACGTGTTTAGCTTTCACTAAGTATCTGAAAATTGTTCTCTTGTCAGACAGTATAGCAGAACTTGATCTCGGTGATGAGAGTCCTACCATGTAAGCACGCATTAACTATTTTGTCGAATGGATACAGACTTTAACACATGCTTTAAGACATTTCAGTACATTTCCTTTAGGGACTGATCCACCTTTCTTTGCAGTTGGTAGGCAGCACTTCATTGACTTCGTGGAGAAGTGCGTCAGACCCGCTAAAAGGAGCTCCACGTTTAAGTTCATCTTAAGTTCTATTCCTCATTTTAATAACTTATCACTAGGAAATAGGCATCAGAACTTCATGATGAACTTGCCAGCATTTGCAGTACTGCTTCTAGAACTGAAACTACACTTCATAGTTTATAGTATGCTAACTTACACACATTGGATCAGCACAGCTGAGGTGTTTTGTTTTAATATATTTGGACTTGGGCACCTGATCAAGTTAATGCGTGTTTAAAAAAAACCAAAACCCAACCAACCAAAACTCCTGTGCATCAGATGAGCTCTGGCAACTGCATGTGCCTGCTCTTAGCCCTGTAGAGAGCCTTGCCTTGTCCTGCAAGTGAAAGAGGGTCACCTTGCATTTGCCATGAACACACCCATGATTGTTTACTCTTAATCATTTACTTGTAAAGCTGCAGTAATATTATCATCTGTCTGATCTCTGTGTTCATTTAATGTTGTTTGAAATTCAGAACAGTTTGTGGAAGATTGTGTAGGTATGATCTTAGTATTGTACCGTGTCAATTGAAAAAATAGTTTGCTAACGTAAAAGTATTTTCTTCACTGAAGCTCTTGGCAAACATGCACTAGTGTTATGAAGCTAATTTTTACATTTGTTATTAATTGTCTGTTTTTTTCTTTGTTCCAGCTAACCACACGTACAGTGCTTAATGGAATCTCATGGGATGCGGTCTGAGAAACAGGGCTTTTTTTAACCACACAGAGCAGTGCAGACGGGCTGTTGTTCCTTTCAACGTAACTATCACAGGCTTCAGGGTTAAGATTGCTATTACTGTCTCCTCCTTGCTTTGGCACAAAAGCACGCTGAGGGTGTTTAATTGCGGGTTTGCCTAAAGGTAGATTAGATTAATTATTACTATGTAATGCAAGTTAAAGCAAATAAAGCTTAGCTAGGTGTATAAAAAAAGGTGCTGCCTTTTTGGATTTTTAAAAAAAGCCTGTCAATCATGATGAAATGCAGCCAACTTTCTTCGTATCAGTGAAAGAAAAGGACTGTTTACCCTGTGAAGGGGATATTTATGTCAAGATGAGCATATGAAACGGAGTAGAGGAGGAAGGTTTCTCAATGAGAAGGACTGCAATTGCTTTCAAGACTCAAAAGTTGTGCTCTTGAAGACTGCAGAACTAGCTTAAAAATGAAGCCTTATCACTTGAACTTCAGTGCCTTCACTGCAGAGTTCTTAACAGCCTTAATGCTAACCACCCACTATGGAATGGATCAAAGTGTTGAATATTTTGCGTTATGCTTTACAAAATACTGATTCAGCAGGTTTGTAAAGGGGGGGAAGCAAGTAATTGCCTTTAATCTATGCATTTTTGCCAAGCCATACTGAATTATTTTACTATTAGAGGCATTAGAAACTAACAGTAAAAAGAACCACCAAGTTCGGAAGCATATTTGGAGTACATCATTTCTATAACTGTATAATGTATTGCCTTACAATTTTAAGTGATAACATACATTAAGTTAACAAACATTTAAGAAATATATGCACTGTTTGAAATGTAAATTATTCTTAGAACACTTTTACTGGGTTTTACATTGTCCTTTTAGTGCCTTAATTTGAGATAATTGTATTATTGCCATGTCAATAAATGTAGAAATCTAAAACTAAACAAAGGAAACCTCTCAAAAACTATTGCATATCAGTGGTTTTTACTGAATTTTAATTGGTTGAAATATTGTAGATGCTAGATGCATTTCCTAAATTAAGTACAATCTTTGAATGAGAATTCCTCTTACAAAGAAAGACTGATTCTGTTTCATAAGCCAAGAGATGTGTAGGCAATGCAAAAAAAAACCCCAAACAAAACATACAACACAAAAGCTCCGAGTAATTCAGGAATTTCAGTAAATGCTGTCAGACTCTTGCTTTGTAGCAGGAATACATTCATGGTATGGGCAGTATGGTTTTATTTTATTTTATTTCTTAACCAAATACCTCCTCAGTAATTTATAATGGCTTTGCAGTTGTGTATTAAATAAGAAGCACTGGAAAACTGATTCGTCCTTAGGACGATTTGCATGTTTCAAGTGGTATTGAAAGCCGCACTGATGGATATGTAATAATAAACATATCTGTTATTAATATGGTAATGACTCTGTGCTCATTTAATGAGAAATAAAGTAATTTATGGAAAGACTCTTTTGAAAATGACTGGCATGGTGTTTTCTCCTGACAGCAACTTATACAACTTTCTAAGCATTCAGACACTGCAACAGCTTTTAGTACGATGTGCATTTGCAACATAATGCCTAGGAGACTCTGAAACATTTTTTTACTCTTCTACATGAATAAGTAAATACCATATTAAATAATTTTTTCATTCCCTTATTCTCACGGCCTGCTGTAGTAGCCTAATTTATATTTATTATTCAACCACCACCCTGAGCTTGCCTTGTGGTTGCTTCATCCTTCATGACGCAGGTTTGGAGCTGCAGAAATCCCACTTATTTGGGGGGAGGGAACCCTGTTCAAAAGACAAAAAAAGTGGGGTGGGTTTTGTTCGTGGGGTTTGCGGGTTTTTTTGTTTTTTCTTTTGGAACAGCCTGTGCATCCCCTGAAGCTAGCTGTCCATAAATCTCCCTGGGTAATCCGCCAAGGCCTGTGGAACAATGGAGTAAGGACGGACAAATTACATGCGAATGATTGTACATCCTTGGAAGGTCACAGAGCTGGGAAGTATAGATAAATAGACATAGGTGATGTGGTAACTTCAGAAAGTTCCTCTGTGTTGAGCTTGCTGTATCAGAAATGTCAAAGCTGTGGATGCAGCACACTAAAGACTACCTTCCAGATCACCAGTCGCACCGACGGTTCGCTTGCAAAGCAATACAAGGGATAATTATGACCTACTTTAATCTCCTATCACTTACCCAGAGGGGAAATAATATAGTAAGACGATTAAACGTATCTTACTTAAAAACATACATTATTATAGGAAATTTAGAGCAATAGAAAAGGCCTATCATTCTCCAGACCCAGATTAGGTTTTGGATTGCTCTTCTGCTTTCCTTTATGTGTAACTGGCTACCTCTACAGGCTCAAAAACTCTTACTTGAATGATTTCTTAATCAAAAAAAAGTCATATCTTGTAGTTCTGTATTTTATGAATCTGAAAAACAGCATAAAAACTTATGAATAGATAATGACTCGTGGGAAGAGGGAAGGATTGTGGAAAAAATGGGTTTGCTCTACAGATTGGCACATACTATCATTTCCATAGCTTTTTAGCAATGCTGAAATTCTGCAATTCTTTTTAAATGCTGATTTTTCTTGGGAAAGAAGCTGCAGACATAATGAAGTGTAAAATTACATTGACTTGTATGTCTGGGATAAGTTGCAACTAAAATGCTGTAATAATAAAGTCTAGACATGCAAATTACAGTTTGTGTGTTCAGGTATACTGATGTTGGCACTTTTTTACTGTAAGCAAGGTGCCTATCTACAGGAAGAGCTATACTTTGAATAGCAAATTCAGCCAAAGGTTTCTACTGTTAGGAAGAGTGATGCTTACAATCTCAACTGTGCAAACAGATATTTCAGGGAAAAAAATAATTGTTACTAAACTTCTAGCAAGCATCAGCTTTGCCATCCAGAAAAAAAATCATCAGTGTGCTGCTATGTTCACTACAGCTCCATTTTTTCCGGCTCTTGCCTTCTTATTTTGCTTAGCTTTTACCCTTGTCTCTGATGATTCCTCTTACAGGAACATTTTGCCTACACTCATCTAATACAGAGAGTCATCAAGAGATGTGAACGTGTAAGCTGTGAAGAGCCAGCATAAGTCAACCTGGCTTCGTTCATATCAGTGAAGCTGTAGTTTTACACTCTGCGAAATCGAGATGTCTAGATTCTTACGTGATCATTTTTTGATTTGCCTCCACCTTTTTTCCATTTTCTATTACTGTATTAGGTTGAAAGTTCGTTAACGTTGGTAGAATGCCAAAATCTGCTCTTTTTCATTCCCTCTTCAAGCCCCCCTATTCCCGCTGAAGGAAGCGGGAAAAGAAAGTAAGAGTAGCTAACTGTAGCAAAACAGCCTGGGTAATAAGGATACGGCCTCTCCCACAAGCAGGATTTAGCAGCAGCCATTGAGGCTGTAGCCAGAAGCAAGTCAGCAATCACGCAGTGAGAGGGGGGGCAGCAGGTGCTCAGCTTCCCTCTGAGCTGGTGAACTCTACTGGGAACTTTTTATGTGCTAGTTACAAACACAAAAAATGCAAACAGAGCTTTGTTCTTTTTCCTTCCCCTAGATGTACATTTCTCTTTACCCTGCCATTACGTTTTCTGTATCATCTATTATTAGAAGTCACACCTTATTGACACTGCATTTATCAGTTTGTAGTTGCTGTGAGATAGGGATCAAACGTAGCGGTGGCTTTCAGGTTGGGAGTGCCTGGGCTGTGCCGTACCCCAGGCCCCCTAAGTCGGCTGTAGGAGCTGTTACTGCGCAGGGCAGCCACGGTGGTCTCCGTTTGGGCCTCGCTCAGCCCTGCGTGGTGCTGGGAAGATCGTGCACACCAGAGTTTTGTTCATGTATCTTGTTTCTGTTCCTCATTTGCTGAGCGCTCATTTGGAGGCGGTCAAGGCTTGCAGTGCAGGAAAGTGGAATGCTTGCCTTTATCAGGAAAAAGAACTTTTATTTAAACATGTCAAGCACTGCAATGTATCGGGACACTGGAAAATCAGACCTAAAGCACTTAAAACTAGGATTATTTTGAGTTTAATATGCATGGCAATTATCTGTAAGACGGGAGTTGTTAATGTGATTTGGTCCTACCTGTGCCGTGAATATACGCTCATTAAAATGTTTAAAGCCTGAAGATACATAGAAAGGTTCCCAAGAACATTATGGTCCCCACAGAAAATAAAATGTACGTTAATAAATGTACCTCTCAAAATACTGGATGAGGATGACGCATCTTCCCCTTTAAAGAAACAAGAAACATAAATGCAGTATTTTAATTCCCGAGACTGATTATTTAAAATACTGTTTTTATTCTTTGTTCTGTCATGGGCATCACAGAGGTGCCTAAAGCATGCCTTGCTTGAAGGGGCTTGCCTTGCTTCCCCACGCCTTTTGCTGTTATCGCAGCACCTGCTTGTACCGTCTGAGGGTACGCTTACTGCTTGCGCTCCTCAGAACTGAGCCACGGGGGATTTCACAGCCTTTTGTAAACAGATCTGGACTTGCTCCGACCCATCTTCCAGCATTAATAAATCCTGCTGGCCTGCACGCAGTATTGTGCTGATGACACAGCCCCAGCTTTTGGATCCAAGCTGGCCTGCACCCGGCCAGCTCAGGATGGGAAGCAGCCGAGCGCGGGTGGGCCTGCAAAAGGCCACGGAGACACAGCCGGGGCAGGCAGCTCTGCTGTCCCCGTGCCCCCGCGACCCAGCCTGGGGTTCCCTCAGGGCTTGTCCTCACCAAGAAAAAAGATGCATTTAACAGTGTTCAACCAATCTTTTACAATTTTAATGTCGTCAAGGTAATCTGTACTTCATATTTATACATCAGGTTGCACTCTTTTGTCTCTATACTCCTTACGTCAGTTTGTGTAAGATTCAAGGAAACCAGCATCTATTGATCTCCTCCTTAAGGAAAAAGGCACAAAGCTGTTACAGCAGGAAGAGGCCTACGCGATCTCGGAGGAAAGAAGAGGGAGGTAGTGGTTCTTCACCTTGTGGAGGTCGGGAAGAGTTCTCCTGCAGATACAAACCCCGATTCTTCTCCTTCAGCACAGCACCCTCTAGTGCCTTTGCCAAATCCTGGAAACGAATGGCCGGCGGTTGCCCGAGACCTGATCCTCTAAGGGTTACATACAAGAACCTATGCAGTGCAGCTTCAGACTGTAGAGCATTCGGTTTTCATTTAGGGGTCACAAATAAATGGCCTCTATATAGATCACTGTCGGTATTAAGAATGAATGGCTAGACTGGAGGTATCCTGCCGACTCACGGGTAGGCAGCTGGGATCTGCTCTCACTTGAATAGGTGGTCTGCAGGATCCCACCCTAGAACCGGATTGAAACTTTTCTAGAAACCTCTTTTAAGCAAGTCAAAGTAACGTAAGATTCATCACCCTTGCTGGTAAACTTTAACAACACTTAAATCGCCTTAGTAATTGGAAACCCCATCTTAATTCAAAATCCAGCTTAATTTCAGCATACCACCCACTGGAGCTTCTCTGCGAAATGTAATCCTCGTTCCTCAAAACTTTCTCTCCATGTCTAGGAGCCTACACTGGACAATAAAATCGACTTTTGTTGTTCTTCTCTAAACAAACTGGAAAGACTGAAATGTCTAAGCCTTCCATCTCAAGGCTTACTTTCAAGCCCCGGACTATTTTTATGGCCATTTTGTATATCCTTCTTTGACTGTTTGGAGTTGAATATCACATTTGGCGAGCAGCACGTTTATCAAGGAAAGATCCTTCTTGTTTTGGGTATCACTTCTATAGCAAAAGCAGGGCCAGAAGTGCAAATGCAGACAACCAAACAGTGGCAGAAGCTGTGGCAGAAGTTCTTACAGCTGCAGCTGCCAGAGAAGCTGGTGAAGGTAGTAGCGCCGGGCTTCTAGAGGCGGCAGCTAGGAGGGGTCTGAGGAAGGGATGTTTCTTTCCAGCATTTTCTTCCTTTGTATATGTTCAAGCACTGCTTTAGTTTCTTTAATCACAGCCTAATACCAAAAGCTTTTGTAGAAGCTGTTGAGACTCACGTCTCCATGTCTACTGTTTTTAGTACCTTTAAAACCGTTAGTGTCCTGAAGGCTCCTGGCCATTGCCCTCACACTCATCCTTCAGCGCTCCTTCTGTTACCTATCACCGAGTCTTAAAATAATTGCTGGTAGACTAGTCATCCCCTCCCCCCTTAATAAAGTCCTTCTGTTGACAGTTTTCTCTCTTACTCCACGTTTTCGTATAACCCAAACGTGTCTCATCCACAACAGCCCGTCCTTTTTTCTCCCCCTCCCACCTTCGTGCAGTCACAGCTTTCGGGCACGCCAGCAGGACGTCTGCAGACCCATCCCAGCCCTTTGGCACCTCGCCCTCTGCACTGACGTTCCCTGCCCGTGGCACCAACAGCGCTTCCGGCCCGTTCGTGGGGACCGGGCTCTTTCCAGGCTCCCACCCGGACACCTTAGGCGGTGGCTCTGCGTCCGGTTTGCGCACAGCAGGTTTAATCAGACCCAGCACCTAGCCAGCCGCTAATTTCAGGTCGGTTATACGTTTCCGGGTTAGAGAGAAGCCCGGTATTCAGTCACGCTTTCTCGTGCGCCGCTCTCTCCCGAGAAACTACCGTTGCCCGCGGACAGCCCACAGCCGGAGCGGTTTCTCTTCGCCGGGCGCTCTGCCCTGCGCCAGGCC
>NW_008825498.1:9345093-9349650 GCF_000699105.1 Pygoscelis adeliae
AGGCGACCCAGGAGGCGGCCCGGCCGCCTGAGGAGGAAGTGTTGGGCCTGGCCCGGCTGGGGAGAGGGGCGAGCGCTGCTGATGGCCGGGAGGGCCCTTTCGGCAAGGCTCGGCCGTGCGAACGGGTGTTATACGCGTATCACGTGTGATAGTGCCTCAGTATTGCCCTTGGGTTTTTTTTTGTTTTTTTTTTTTTGTGGTACTAAACAAACAAAATATTATACAACAAGATGAGTGCCGTTGTCTGTCAAGCGAGCCATAATTCTGCATCTGCACCTCCAAATTTATTTAGGTGCATCTGCCTCCCCTCTTTTAAATCCATTATTTCCTAGTTAAAACCGGAGGAGTTAAAATTTTCTTAAATTGCATCGCATCCTTCTCGCCCTTCTTGCCGTGAAGGAAAGTTTCTAGTGAAGACTGCAAGAGCAAAATCTCCAGTGACGCTTCTAGGACCAGTTACTGGCTTGTTTATATTTCACAGGTCTGGCCTTTTGGGGCTTTTTAGTACGTGAGGAACAGATTGTAGAAGCCCTCAGTACACAGTTGCGTCAGTGTTTCTCTGCTATTTTAATTGTGGTTGGCAAACTGGGATCCTGATGCCAGTATAACAGGACTTTCCCTGAACTCTAGCACATCTGTATAAGCTGTATTTTCTGTTCAGTGAGGAAATGTGTCCTTTTTTCTTACTTCCCATTGTTTTCAAATTAACAGTTTTCTCCTTTAGTTTGGAAACTTTTGGTGGAAATTTCGATTGCTATCTCTGAAGAAAAGACACGCTCTTCTGTTTCCTCTTCTTGGGTGCCGAGTTGTCAAAACCGGTGACGCTACAGATTAATAATTGCTAACTCTTCTGCGTATTTATCGGTAGATGCATGACTGTTCAAAAATGCAAAACTTAAAAGACTCTGTGCAGCTGACTTGTTCAGTGACTGAGTGGGCTGTCTTCCTGGAAAATGGGAAAAGGCTTGCTCTTGGTAGGTCTTAAATATGCAAAATAATGTGTTAAAAAAAAAAAAAAAAGGTTGGACAAATCAGAAGGTACTTTCTGCTAGAAATACTGAAAAGCCAGTCATGTGAGTTGCTTTGTAGGCTAATTTAGACTAAGTGATTCTTCCTTATTACCCATCACGAGCACTGCATACATCTGAAATCTTAACCTTCTTGGAAGGTTTTTTAAAATCACGACAAGCTAGAGTTGCCATAGTATATTAAAACCGAAGCACAGGTAGAAGGAAGGATATGGTTTCTTAAAGTGTGGTATTTCAACCAGTTACTGTGCACATAGGATATTACTGTGTGCTATATTTTGCAGATTTTCAGCAAAACTACAGTTGGCTAAAGTAGCCTTGTGTACCTATGATTGTGATTGGAAGTGATCAAAGATGCGTAACCATTCTGTAGAAACACACTGTTTATTCCAGGCATTCTTGTCTGCTCTTGGTTGGTACTAGCTTTACCAAAGTGAATTTAACGTGCCTTTGTGTCGTTCTGCCTGATGTTCCTGCTGGTGATCCCATTTCCAGCATTGAGAGCTCCACTTTGCGTGACCAAATTTCACTTCACTTAATTCTAGTCCTGCACCTTTACTGGGGTCAGGCCTTCTGGAGCTGCAACCTGTGCTAGGCTGCTGTCAGCATTTGCACGCAGGTACGTTGTTTGTGTGAACACTGTCAAAACTGAGGAGGGTAGCAGTGATGGTGGTGTAAATGGCGCTGTGAGGTTAACCTTCCATTGAAAGGAAGCAGGAGGTGTGCTGTTTTATGGGGCTTATCTTGATGCACACTTACCTCCTCACATAGCTCCACATGAAGCAATACTGGTAGCCAAAACTATGTCTATCAAACAGTAGCTTTGCTTTTAAAGAACGTGGTATTGTTTGCCATTGAAGGAGAACGGAAATGCTGTGGAAAACTGAACTGGAATCGCACACCTGAACTTCCTTCGGAAATTTGTTTGCAGTGAACAGTGCCAAGAGATCGGGAGAGTTGCTTTCGAGCTGCTTTCGTGAAGACTTGCCCAAAGAATTTCTGATGCTGTTATACACATTTATTGCTTGCAAAGTTTTTCAGTATGTATGTTGCTTACAGTTGGTTTATAGGATATTTTTAGACTTGTTGGAAATAGTATGTTCTGATGGCTGAGACACCTTGTAGAAAATGTGTCCTTTAGCTTGATTATTGACAAGTTTTAGAGTTAAAAACTGAATGTTTTGAGATGGTATAAGTCTGGAATTTGAAATACTGGGTTAATCTTGCTAATTACACTCTTGTATGTTAGGTAATAATCTAGTTTCAAAACATTTTGTTTGCAGTTAACGTGAAATGGGGAAAAGAGAAATTTGATGGTGTGGAGCTTAACACTGATGAACCTCCAATGGTCTTCAAAGCCCAGTTGTTTGCACTGACTGGAGTTCAACCAGCTAGACAGAAGGTTATGGTTAAAGGAGGAACTCTGAAGGTAGAAATCCGTGTTTTTTTTATATTATTTCTAACTTTATTACATTATAACATAATGAGCAATGACCATATTTCCAAGTGTTCTTCCAGAAGATCTTTCATTGTATATATTAAACTGACTACACTTTTCAGAAATAATTCTGTATGATTCATTGCCTGCTACTAAAAAGTACGGGGAAAAGTTTGTTGCTAAGTGGTTGGGAGGTACACTGCTGTTTTAAAACACTTCTTTGCTCTCTTACACCAAACACTACTCTGCTTGGTGTGTTTTTTTTTTCCTGTTCCTTTTTAATGTTCAGAATCTGAATGAAACTTTCTGCTTTTACCTTGTTTAAGACAAGTTTCTCTGGCACTTTGCTGGAGACTTATCAGTGTAATGTGATATAGAAAACTTTCCTACAAAAAGCTGTTTACATCTAAGCAGTGTTGAACAACAGATGAAGAATCTTATTGAAAAGATGACTTGGCTGCTTTTTATTTTAGTCAGACAAGACTTGATGATGTGTAAATAGTTAATATTGTGGAATCTTGGATGAAACATAATTGTATATTTAGAAATATGTGATTAATATTAATGAAAATACTTGCTTGTCTTTTGCTGCAAGATAATTAACTTGTCTTTTATTTAATTTCAAATACAGGATGATGACTGGGGGAACCTAAAAATAAAGAATGTAAGTTCTGAGGAATAACTAAATTTTACTAGTTTGATTTTTATTTTGGCATTTAAAGAAAGATTTAAAGTTCTTGCTGTTTCTGTTTGAATGGGTAGTTCTTCCTTAAAAATCAGAGCTTGATGAAAAATAATTTTTCAGTTGTCGTACCTAAGCATTCTTACAAAGTCCTCACCATTCATTTGTAAAAAACCTTTTCTAGCATCAGGGAAATCTGATGGGAAATTACACCATCTTCCTGAAGTACTTGGGAGCATCTTTCTTTCTTTCTTTCTTTCTTACAAGAAATGTTCTGGGTCAGACCAGTGGTTGTTCTGTGTTGTTTGTCTGTGACCACAACAATAAGTCATGTTATTTAGAGAGAGATTGTGAACCTGGGCGCTGTCTGCAGTCCATTGCGCTTGTATTTCCCCAGCATGGAAAATCGTTGCATTACAAATGCTGAAGTTACAGCACTGCCTATTTCCTTTTTTATCAGCCTGCTGAAATTTGTTCTGCTGTAGTAAATAGCTGCTGTTTCAAAACAAACCCATTAATAATGGTTATTCATACCTTTGACTAGTTCAAAAAGAAAGCAAAAAGTGAATGTATTTATTTCTGTAGATATCTTGTAACATCTGTTTGGTACAGGTTTTACTCCAGTTCTTCACTGAGCAGATTGAATTAGGTAGCATTACTCTTACCCTTGTAATTAGTTCACAAGCATCTATTAGCAGCCTGTAGCTGCAGCTATTGTAGCAAAGTAATGCAGAAAAAAACCCAATACATAATATTCTTGTCCTTTTCTGCATAGTTACGCTAACAGCTGCCTTTATTCTTTTTAATAATGTTATATACAAGTTCTAGGGATTTATTTACACTGTCAAACCAGTTTCTTTCCATTCTGTTGTCCATCCTTTTCCTTAGCACTGTATTTTTCAAGGCTCCAGATAGCCATTTTTCTCCTCCTTTGATAGATCTTATTGTGTAGATGTACTCCTGTTGAATGCTGAAAACCTCCTTTTCCTTACGCTAGTCCAGTAAGCATGGTAACTTGATTGCTCTCCCCCCACCCCGGCCCCAAACGTTAGTCCTCATGCCTAAACTGATGGGGTCATTTTGGTTATTTTTCACTTTCCGATTAATTTAATGTCCTCAGAACTTGCCGGACCGAAGGATGGCACTTCCCTTTCCCACTTGCTTTTCAGGTGAAAAAAACAATTTGAAACTGAGCTGTGCTCCTCATTATTACCCACATACGTCTGAAGTGTTTCCCCAGATTCTAGGCTAAAGATGAAGGATTTTTTTTGTTGTTTAGAGAATTCTGAATTTGAGAACTTGAGATTTTGTTGATTGAGAACCTCAAACATTGCAGCTTCTCTCAAATTGGAAGTTAGCTGCTCAGTTATCCTCGGTTCCAAGGTATTTTCTAAGACTTAAGGGAAAGA
>NW_008825498.1:9349716-9389377 GCF_000699105.1 Pygoscelis adeliae
GGTCCATCAGGAAGGGAGCTTTTCTGAACACTTCACATTGGGATATCCCATGAATGTTAAATTTAGTCCTGACTGGAATCTTGCATTGTCAGCTGCTGGCAAGCTCACCAGGCTCAGTGGAAACGTCTAGCATGGATAATGCTGTGGAATTGTTCTCAATAAGTACTTTCTAGATAATGAGAAAGTTAAGGTGTACCCTTCAGAAACAGCATTGCAATATCAGTTTTGTAAACTAAGAGAAAGATTGTGTTTATCTTTGGGGAAATAGCTGGAATATGTCAAGAGCTTAATGATTTTTTTTTTTAAGCGGAAGTAACTGTCCTTAAATATTTATTACTATTTTTACTGTTTCAAGGGGATGACCTTATTAATGATGGGTTCTGCAGATGCGCTTCCAGAAGAGCCAATTGCTCGACCCATCTTTGTAGAAGACATGACAGAGGAGCAGTTGGCTTCAGCTGTAAGCATATTTCAAACTTTGGTTTCTTGTAAACGTTTGAATAATGGCAAGTTTTTAAATAGTTGCCGTTGCTTAAAAGTGGATTTTGAAACTATAATGTCTGTTTAGCGTTTATAGCTTCTCAAAGAAATGCAAATTTACATTGATGATCCAACTGGTAGCGGTGATGAGAAGTCTGGAATTTAATTTAAAAGTCATGTAACTAGTGCTGCTTTTTCCTTAAGCAGGCAGCTTAGTAAATTTTCTAAAAATAGTCTTGCTGATGTTTTTAAAGACAAAGTTATATTGCCCTTGCCGTATTAGTGTCCTGAACTTTGCCTGAATAAGGGCTCTTAGATGTGCAAAGTTGTTTCCTGCCTCCTTCATATCTGTGAAGGGAAACTAGGGTATGTTTGGGGTGGGGTGCATTTGGGGTTTTGTTTGTCCTTGTTAGTAGTATTAGGTAAACTTTTCTTTCTGAAAAAGGAAAGTAAGTTTGACATTGGTGGAATAGATTATATGTTTTCCTTTATGGGAGTAAAGTTTGGAAGAGCATAATTAGTCTATTTTTTTAAATGAAGTAACTTCTGTTTGAGTTGTTTACTTTTTTACAGTTTGAAAGGCTTAATTTTCTCATCAGTCAATTTGAACTAGGAGTTCTTTGTCATCGTTAAAACAATTGCATGACTATTGTCAACTGTGCATGCAGAACGGAAATGCTTTTATGCACGTCTGTATGAAAACGAATCTGTAGTTTAGGACTGCTTTTGTGCTTCAGTATTTAATGCTTTCCATGGCACCAGCAGGTGAAGGATATTTATGTATTTTTGAGACTAACCCTATACATAGACTTCGAGGTAACTGAGAGGCAAACAAGGAGATGATTCAGTGTCAGATAACATTTTGAAAAAGTTGGTCACATTGCATTTCTCGGATTGAAATTTTGTTATACATCAAAATTCATTTGTCTGTACTGCGTGTATTCATTAAAAATGGAATACACAGCTAAATGAATTCTCTCTTCCTAAAATAATTAAGTGGTATTGGTATGCAGTACTACTTCATTTTCATTAAACTACGTGCTTTTCCTTGACAAGTACTCAAATATGCAGGATTTAAAAAAAAAGAAAAAAAAAAGAAAAAAAGAAAAATGCCATTATATTGTGATTGATAGTGGTTTCTGAAACTGGTTAGTTTAGTTATTAGTTGGCCTTCACATTTGTCAAAACTTCAGAAATTCACAAGTTGTCTGAAAGGATCAAATTAATGATCTATTGCAGACTTCTGGAGAGGATTTTAAATAATACTTTTGTTTCTAACTATGAACTTAATCACATTCAGAGTTTTACTGAAAACTGATTTTAATTAAAACATCAGTGTTTTGTACAAATGTATTCATGTGGAAATTTCATGGAAATAGAATTTTAAGGTCAAAACCTGAATGAGATTATAATTGAACTTTCTGAATGACTGCCTGCTTGAGGAACATGCTCATGAAGCTAAACATGCACAGAAAAAAACCCCAAAGCATTCCTGAATGTATTCTAAAAGCACCAGATGGTGAAATTATTAATATGATCAGAAAATGGATCTGGAAAACGTCATAAAGTTTGATAGACTATTCCAGTTTTACGCATCTCTGATCATTCCTTTTCTTAGAAGTTGATGTCAAATTAAAGCGTTTATACAAAAACGGTTGCACGTCTCTCAGACCTTCAAGCACCCTTGTAAATTTTTTGATAGATGGAGTTACCCTGTGGATTGACAAACCTTGGCAACACTTGCTACATGAACGCTACGGTTCAGTGTATCCGCTCAGTGCCAGAAGTGAAAGAGGCCCTTAAAAGGTAGGATTCAGTACAAAAAGACCATGGCTAAAATGTTTTCTTTAGCTTATGAAATAGATACTTTGTGGAATGGTCTGTCTTAATACTAGTGTGGATTATCATAACAATCTGTTATTCTTTAAATCTAATCAAGATTAACATAATGATCGATTAAAGTTTATCCTATGGCTGTGTTAGTCTGTACTTTTTAAAGAACTTAAGACTATGTATTTGTTGGAACTGGCTTTTAGTAGAGAGAATGTGTTTTGCCTAACTAAAAATAGTTTCTATCAAGACTTGTTTAAAATGCTTAAACAAGCTACTGAACTCAACCCTGTTTTCTGGTGTTAGTTTGTACGGTCTTGTTCTGTATAAAAGAATCGTACAGGAGTCCTGTTCTTTTGAGGAGTATTTTTTTTCAGTGGCTTTATTGCGTAATGTCAGAATTTCATAGCTGAAAACACATTACCGACATTTGGTACTTGGAGGTACAGCAGGAAGCTCTGAGATAGGACCATGGGTGTTACTGGGGCGGCAAACTGGAAAAAGCTGGAGTTATGTCACGTGGATGTGTAGTTACTTGTAGGCATGATTGAGGGCTCAAGTAATTTAATTATTTGTTCTGATTTTAAAATAACTTTTTCCAATTTTTTTTTTTTTTTTTTTTTTTTTGTTATTCTGGACTGAAATGTGGAAATGGTTAATTTTTTTTTTTGTGAGGAATCTACGAGAAACTTGAAAATTATGAAGATTGGAGGAAAAAAGAATACATGGTAACGTGAGCCTGAATTTATCCTCCAGATGAATTATAATGAGAAAACCATCTGTATTTAAAAATGTATTTAAAAGGATTAGGTAGAGCATTGCCATCTTAGAGTTAACTTAATTCCTTTAAAATACACTGCTTTCTTGATGCTTTGGTACCCAACTGGATATTCTAGATTACTGTAAACACTAGTTATTTAAGTACTTACAAATTTTTCTTCATTCTGTTAGCCGGTGAATTTGCAATTATTTGGCACTGAGAACTATTTGTGAAGTACAGAAACTCTGTTTTAAAGCTTTTTCTTGTTTTTCAGTGTTGTCATTTTAGAAAAGTCTGTTTATTTCCATGTAAAGGACTCTGAGTTACTGCACTGAATCAGAGTATTTGACAAATTTAACATACCAAATGTCAAAATGTACCCTGTAAAACTGGCAGGCGGCAATACAAGATGTGGCCTTATTGTCTGTGGGAAGTCAGATTCACAGGCAGCCGCTCTGTTTTCCCCTAGAGACTTAGCCTTTATTTGGCCTTCCCTGCTTGATGACAGCATGGAGGGGTATATGGCAGTGGGAGAGAGCTGAGAGGACTCAAATGGGAAAGTTTACTATTACGGCTTCATTTCTCACCAGCTGCTCCGTTGATCTCTGCGGGGGTACTCCCTGTTTTGTAGCATGACAGGGGGAAAGTTTCCTGCTCATCATCGCAATGGTCAGAGTTTTTAAAGTTCAGTCTGAGGTTAAAGAATGCATGAGACCCTCCTTTTGCTTGAAGGCTTATATGCTTTGAGGAGGCCATCTGTTCCTCATGCAGGTGGTAAATTAAGAAATCATTCCAAGAAGAGTGGTAAGTTCTAGTAATACAGGTGGACTCCCATACTTTTTCAGTGTAGGAAATATCTCCCCAAGAAAAATGTCTCACCTCTCACTGTTTTGCTTCTGCTATGGAGGGAGGAAGCCTGTCCTCCATTTCTGTGCATTTTATCTGCCATCTATCCTTGAAGGTGTTTTTTTCCATGTATCTGAAGAAGCTGTGGCAAATGTTTCAGAAATGGGGTAGCTTCTATTCTGACTTTTTCTCAGTTTCTTTAAAAATAGATTGAGTCTTTGAGTCAATTGATTAGGGAAGCAGCAGTGATGTATCCAGACTTCTCAGTCTGCATTTATTTATTGTCTCAAGGATGCTGGTTTTCCTTTGCTTCCATGCAGTGCTTGCAAAATAGCTGAGACTTTGAGGTGAGTGTGAGCAAATCTTATCTTCAGTTACTTCTGTTTTGGTGACTTGATTTCTTTTTTGACACATTTAAATAAATCTAGCTGCTGCCTTCTTTATGATTTAAAAACCTGACTGCTCTTCTCGATTGTGCTTAATTGCACACAAATTATTTTTCTCCTCTTTTAGGTATGGTGGTGCCTTAAGAGCTTCAGGAGAAATGGCCTCTGCTCAATACATTACTGCAGGTTGGTGTTCAGAGTAGAACACAGGGTTTTAGGCTAGCGTGTGATTTCCTGCTAACTGCAGATGAAAATTGCAGCTACAGCTCTGCATATTTTTCTTTAGTGCATATGCCTTAGGAATTTCAGATCTGCTAGCACTGGCGGATTTATTTTGCTCTGTTGCTAATATCTTTAAAGGTTATTCTGACTGTGGCTGCAAAGCATACATCTCTGCATATTACCTGGCTGCATGCTGGGAAAAATATATTCAAGTGTGATCTAGGCTTAGATAGAAATCATAAGTATCTCTTACTGTCTTGCATGTAGGCATAAAGTAATTGGAAATTCCTAAAGGAGACTCCATCCATCTGTTGATTTGATTGTTTTGTGTAGAAATACTTTAGTGAACAGTTCTTTGTTTCACTTAACGGTAGGCTAATGCCATACCCCTAGAATATGTATTTCATTGATATTTTTTAATATGATTTATTGGCTGAGCATTATTGTTAAGCTGGTAGCTGATGCTTCATCACTGGTTTACCCTAAAGATCCATATTTCATAACTGAAATAGAAAGTAGTGTCTTCAAAAGGAAAGTTACTCTTCGTTGTGGTGATCTGGGTGCTCACAATGTGGGAGCTCAAGATGGCCCCGTATCTCCCAAGTTCTAACTAGAATTCTAGTTAGACCCCTTACACTTGAACAAGGGTACTACTTGTCCACTTTTTCTTTTTTTACTCTATTTCATTGCCCCACTAAGATGCTGGGCCAGGACACTGGGATTTAACAATGTAAGGAAGGAAAGGTCCAGTTTGTGGGTATGCCTGCTGATCGAGTTTTGGGGTGGTAAGTTCAATGGTTACTCTGTACAACCATGCCTGCCCCTCCCCTTTTCACTGCCTTTACTTCGTGTCCCTTGTTTTCTTTTTAAGGTGACAGCTCTGCTTTTTAGGAGTCTTAATAGTTTAAGTAATTTGTAGTTAATTCTTTGGCACTGAGCTGGTCAAGAACTCCTGCATGACACTTATGGCATTTTTTTTAATTGCTGTGTCATATCGGTTGTCCCTCTTATCAATGTCAGCGAAGATATTTCTTAAAGAGAGGAAGCAACTGACCTTGGTTCCTTGTAATCTTGCCTATATTCACTTCTTCAAGAATATCATTCATTCGTCCCTCCGCTTGTAAATTAGTGACCATGCAGACTGTTGCCTACCTCACAGGGTTGTTGTGAAGATTAACAGGTGCCTCTGAGGTGGTTTGTGGATTTAAAGTGCTGCAACCTGGGTAGATAAGACATATGCAGTAATGTGCCTGGAGCAAAAAAGAAAGCCATGTGTATTGTCATGCAATCAGTAGCGTTCATTGAATTGCACATAGTTATGAACTGTCTGCACGTATGCATACACATACTTGTTTTCCTGGGTGTTAAATTGAGCATGAGTATGTTCTAGATATTTTAGTTGGGAAAAACGAAAGGTTTTTTTTCCCAGTAGTTCGTGGAACGTAAGCTGCTCTAGAGGATAGACTGTGAATGCCTTCTGGTTTCTCTAGGTGTAGTCCTCTTGTGAAAACATTGTTCCTCATATGTGTTTCAAATGAAATCTTAACTACTCAAAAATGGGTTTTTTTTCTGTTAGCAGCCAGGAAAGACAAGGCACTATGTGCCAAACTCCCAGAATTGTCATCTTTACGCTTGCAAAGTCATGTTGACAAAGGAGATCTTAGGTGTACCTGTTATGCCACCTGGAAAATTTGGTCCTGCTTTGGAAAGATCAAATTGGACACTGTTAAATGATCAGTCTTTAAATGTTGCTGCTATTTTACTATTCTTTTTAAACTTCCTGCCATGTTTGAATTGTTTTTCCACTTCTCAAAACATTCACTTACTTTTTCTTCAAGCTCTTAGAGACTTGTTTGATTCCATGGATAAAACTTCCTCCAGTATTCCACCTATCATTCTCCTGCAGTTTTTACATATGGCCTTCCCACAGTTTGCAGAGAAAGGCGATCAAGGCCAGTATCTTCAACAGGTAAAGACCAATTATTAGCTTATTGTTTGAAAATTCTACAGTATGTTGGAAGCTGAGAACAAAGATGTTTTAAAACTTACTTTCTCCTGTGAGAATAACTTATCCCAGTAAAGTCTTTGCTTTTGTATCGTGTAGAAAAGTTGAATGTAATATCAAGTGCTAGCTCTGAAAATGTATGGTGGAATAGGGAAAAATTCTTAGTTAAGGAATCCTTACATTTGGTTTTATAGTGTAAAGATTGATGGGTTTAGTATTACTAAATCATAACACTACTAGTCAGATTTAATGTTCTGTTCCCTTCCTAGGATGCCAATGAGTGCTGGGTGCAGATGATGAGGGTACTACAGCAGAAGCTGGAAGGCATAGAAGGTGATACAGTTATGGAGGTAATTGTAGTCTTACTCTAACCAGAGTTAGGATTTATAATATTGTACTTGTGATTCACATATTTTTTGCTAAGGATTATCTGTTTTGTGAGTTCTTTAGCACGTGTCTATTGTCCAGTAAGTGAAACTGCTTTCTGATGTGTCTGATCAGCATAATGCTACCTATGTCATGTCATAGCTATGCTGTGGAGCGTACTATAGGAATACTTTCCCTTTGGGCTTTGTAAGGCGTATGTTGGACCAGGGTGGTGGTGACTGTGAGTATGCAGCAGCTGGCCCTCATAAGCTGTGAATTTAGCACGTAAGAACTTTTTTTCTGGAAGAAACCCCATCCTTGTGCTACAGCATTCTTGGCTACAAGAATGCTATTTCAAACAGACAGCTAACTTAATTAACCTGCTAAGAAATTACTTAAAGCTTTTCACAAGACTTTGCCGGACTGACTCTCTTCTTTCTCTGTGAACTGCTTTCTGGAGAGTCTTGGCAGTGGCCAAAATCTGATCGATTACTCTAAAATTTAAGACAGATTTAAGTTGGGGGGCAAGGAGGTGTGACTTTTTGATTGAAATCTTGCTTGCTGATATGCTGTGAGGTGGTGTTAACAGCATGCTATAAATGCATTTGTTTTGAAACTTTTATACAGTGTAAGGAGATTGACTAGGAGAAGATGCGCCTAGAGAAAGGTGAAGGAATAGGCTTCAAAGAATTTAAATAAATGGGGTTATTTTGTCTGTAAAGACGACTGTCTTTACGTGCTATTTAAAGTTGCATCATAAGAGAATTTGTTTTGCAGACAGACTCTGGAGCTACAGCAGCAGCTTCTAAAAAGAAGAGTTTAATTGATCAGTTCTTCAGCATTGAATTTGAAACAGCGTATCCTAAAGACTAAGGCAAGACATAAAGAATGATAATAATTTCACACATTAGCAGTTGAGTGCAGGGAGGATGAAAAGCATCATCCAGAATAGTACAGAAAATAAAGGTGTGTGGTGGGGAAGAGAGGGAATGATGTACTGCAGGAGTACACAGAAGTTAAAGTTAAGATTGGATATACTTTGAGAGAGGATGATGTGGGGAGGAAGAATGGTAATGGAAACTTACAGAAAAACCCACTGAATTTAAATACCAGGTTTCCTTCCCAGAGAAGATTGCCAGTTACCTACTTCAAGGATGTTGAGATGTTTTATCCAAATAAAAGTAATTATCTTCCTAAATAGCCTTTTTTTTTGGCTTGTAAAGGGAGTGTTGCTGATATACTTGGCATATTAAACATGGACAAAAGATAGCTTGATTGATTTCTTCAGAAATAGATTAGATGTACACTGTTAGATGAGTAAGAAACTAAGGCAGCTGACAACTTTCTAGTAGCTTTTTAATAGCAAGAACAAAAAGATGACATGGGGCACACATCTCATGCCAAGTATTACTGTTTTCCCACTTCACCTCCCCCAAATCCTGGCTGTCATTAAACTGGCCGCCACTTTTAGAAAGAATTATACTGTATGTGTTGCTAGTCTGAAATAAGGAAACATTGCCTTAGATGAGGTACTGTATCTCATAGCTTGGTAATGATGAAGAGTAAAGGCCTTTTTTAAGGTAAGAGTCATGCATCTCTCTCCCTGCACTGTGGTGTTTGTTATCCCTGAAATAGTTGGGAGGAGCAGAATGAGTAGCTAAGAGGAATGATGCATAGGCTAATGGCAGGAGGCAGAAACTTGGTAGAAAAGTTGTGTTGGAAGCCTTCAAAGTGTGATTATGGCAGCATTTGTAGAGCAGATGCATTCAGAGCTGTCAGAAAAGTGTCTCGTTAGAAGGAAGTGGATGAGAGAAAAGGATTGGTGGCAGAAGTACAAAAAAGAAGAGGTTGGACACAACAATTAGAAGAATGAGTAGAAAATAATGAAGAAATGGACTTCATTTCAGTGAAGAGGACAGATACAAGGCAGGGAAAGGAGACTGTGCACGTTGAAAGAAACAGGAAGTCCGGCCAGCAGCAGTAATAGAACTTTATTAGTTGTAAACAGTAACGGAGCATAATGTTGCAGGACAGCTTCAAGACTTGATATTGGCAGCCAGTTAGTATGATCTGTGTCCTGGGGTGCGGTGGGGAGGGAAGAAAGAACAAAGCAGGCCTCACAGGCTTAAATGATGATTAAAAGCTTTTTTTTTTTTTTTGGTATGCTGTCTGCCTCAGCTACCACTTGTCATTAGACACAAAGGAACAGATTGGTTAGAAGGAAGGGCTGTTTCAAATCTTCATTTTTATGCTATGAGAAGTAAAAGTACTACTGATGCACAAGCACAGGATTATCTTAAGTTACCGTGCTGTTCAGCATGTTCTTTTCACTAGAGCAGTAGTTCAGCTCTTGGTGCATGATGGTTTTCCTTAACTTCGTGAAGCATGAAATGTACAGAAGCTGAAGAAGAGGAAGTAACTAAAGGAAAGGAGAATCTGCTTCAACTTAGCTGCTTTATCAATCAAGAAGTGAAGTATCTGTTTACAGGACTAAAATTGGTAAGCCATTACAACTCTTTTTTATTTAATTCAGATTCTAAACGACCTGTATTTTTAATCTGTGATTTGGAATTGACATCTGCTGTCCAAACTTTACAAAGTCCCAGGGTTTTTTGGGGGTGTTTAGTGGGACGATGGAAATGAAAATGAATTGCCTGTTAATGTAAAGCAGACTGCAACAGAGCGTTTTCTTGACCCTGACGTGGTCTTCCCCATGCAGGTAACCAAGTGCATGCCAATTTGTTACTTGTAATTTGAAACTATTTGTTTGACTTTCACTTCAGACTGAGTAGTATCATGATTTAAGCATGCTGTAAATGGTTCCCAAAAAGTCCAAAAGTCAGTTTTAAAATAGGGCGGCACTTCGGTTGCTGTGTTCCAAGAAAAAAAAAAACAAACAGATGATGAAACAATTAAGCTTAAATTTAATTTTGCAGATTTGAAGGGGGTGTTAAATCTTCCATGACACATCATCATCTTTAAACTGTTTATTTAAGTAGAACTTCTTAAAGTAGTCTGTGTGTTTTATATATATATTTCTAAGTGTTCAGGGTTTTTTGGAGAATCTGAAGGGGCAAGGAGAGGAGCTTTACAAAAACCTTGTGGTAGTAACTGCTCTTGTAGTATTTCTGTAAGAGCAGGGATGGAAGCAGAGATCTGGTTTGTACAGGACTGGACCAAGTTGCATGGTTCTCAGATACTCTTTGTTTCTGCTTTTTCTGTTTTGACAGAATTTAGAATGAAAAGTAAAATAAAATAGTTAATGCTCACAAATTATAAAGATTATGAAAAAGAAACCTCACTTTCAGGCCAGAAAGGGCCTTCTAGAATTGTTACGCTGGATTGCCTGTAGCAAGAGTCTCACAACACTAACAACCAGGTCAGTCTTTCCCTGAATTTGGAAAGGTCCCTGGAAGCAAAGTATCACCACCTGGCTCCTTATGTACGGCTCTGCTTTAGACTGAGAGTTGAGAAATGTGCAAATATTCCTGTCACAAGAAACTTCAAATTTTTTTTTTTTTCAGTTGTGTTCCAACCATGACATGACACATTCGTAACCAAATGCAGATGTTTAAGTTGCAAGTTCTACTCTTGTAGAATAAAATTTTCTGCAGAGAGAAACTTAGTGTTGTTGGGGCTCCGGAATGAGCCTGGAGCTGAACAAATGAATGGGCATGGTCTTTCTGCCAAGGAATTCCAAAATTCTGTGTGTCGTAATGGCTGATAGCAACAGAAGAGATGGGCAGAACAAGATTTAGTTGATGGCTTGTTTATCCATGCTGTGCTTTTCTTTAAGCTGGGTTTTATGGTGAACGTATGTGTTATTACCTTTTTTTTTTAACAGCGTCTTCAAGAGGAAATCACCAAACTCTCTCCAACACTGCAGAGAAATGCACTCTATATCAAATCTGTGAGTGGTACTTTTGTTACTCTCTTTATGATTCTTTTAACTGTTGTCAATTTTCTGTCCCACAGAAAACACAAAGTTACTGCTGCAACAGCATGTGATTTATAGAATCATGTTTATAAAGCATCTGAATATCCATGACCAAGAAATTTTAAGACCAGTTGAAAATTATTTCTTTTGAGTACGCTACTATACAGAGCTTCAAAATAGGAGGCCTTGTTATATTCCTATGTGTCTGTGTACAAATATGTTCCCAGAATAGTCTGTAATTTAGGATGAGCAGTGTTTAAGGAATAAAAGATCTGTGACTATCTGAAGCGACAGCTTTTTCTGAATTTTTTTTTTTGCAGTCTAAAATCAGTCGCTTGCCAGCGTACCTGACTATTCAGATGGTTAGATTTTTTTACAAGGAGAAAGAATCTGTGAATGCCAAAGTTCTTAAGGTAAGTTTTCTGCATATTGAAATTTAATTCCTCTTTATGCTTTTCAATGAGTTTTTATTATAGGTAGACAACTAATACTTGAAGGCTATTTACTAAATTGTTTGCTTTTAAATTGCATTTAAAAATATTAACGGTGCAGTTTCCCTGCTTAAGTACAAAGTAGCTTTGTTCCCAGTTGTGATGATGTGTGGCAAACTATGCTACCAAAATAGACCGGGGGAGGAGGTAAGGAACCGAAGTGAATTTGCTCCAATACTGTTAGGATTTTTTTTTGGTGTCTCTTCACCAGTGGTTCGGAGGACAATGTTTAATTAAGGAGTGGGCCAGGCTCTCAGTCACTGGATAGTGTTCAAAAGTTGATGAGAAATGTTTATGCTAAGAAACACTTCCTGTATTAGTTATTTTGTCTGGCTTTCTGACTGACAAATGCAAGAACCAGCTGCAAACAGCTAAATGTTCCAGTTTTGCTTTCTGTTGACCTTGGCTGATAGACCTCCTAGGCTGCCGAGGAAGCATCACAATAGATGATGCCTGTTCCTTACAAGAGAAGCAAGGGAATAAAGATTGAAGGCGCAGGTTAACTATTGTAGAGGATTGTTTGGGTAACACAAATGGACATTTTTGCAAGTGTACGGTCATTCTACATGCATTTTTTTTTTTCCTTAGGCCTGCATAGGTATGTCCATAGTATAAAAGTATGACAGCTAATAATAAAGAATCTAAGTGTTTATACTGAATGTAGTAATTTTTGATGGTTTGTTTATACTGAATCGGACATTCTTCTGTGAAAGTATTGTAGCCCTTTAGGTAAGTACTGCCAGTAGATCAAGTTGTCATAGATGTGCCAAGAGTTGCATTTAATTGGACTTAGTTGTCTTCCCATGGGAGAACACTTTAATGTGGAGTACCAAATTATGCTAATAATCTTTATGCTTTTTACTTCCTAGGATGTTAAATTTCCTCTTATGTTGGATGTGTATGAGCTATGTACGCCAGACCTTCAGGAAAAAATGGTTTCTTATCGATCAAAATTCAAAGATCTAGAAGACAAAAAAGTAAATCAACAGCCAAAGAACGTAAGTCTTCTCGCAATTTCATGGACACTTTGATTAGATAAGTCATACATCTGAAATTGGGTACTAATAAGGACTAGAGAAAACTTGACTTCCTTAAATATATATTTTTTTCCTATTTAGCATTCAAACTCCTTAGTATTGAGCTTTAGACATTTTTTGTGTATTTTCATGAAGATACAGTATCTGCTTTGGCATGACTGCTTGATGAGAAATGTTAAAAGCTGTAGACAAACATGTTGCTTACATTTTTATTTCAAAATGTATTCAAATGTAGTGCTTCTGCTTACCAGTGTTATGCCTAAAGGTTTTCTGTGAATTACACAAAACGATTCTCCAAACATTATTGCTTGCTGGCAGGTCACTTGTTTGGTGGAGTATAGGTACCTGTTTCCTGCTCACCAGCTGGAAGGGGTTGTACAAGGGAGTACTATGTGTCTGAGTGATAAAATTCAGAATATACGTAGTAGTGAGCTAAAAGACTGTGCTCTAAAAACTTGGTAAATGGCTTTATCTCCTACCCTGCCTACGTAATTCTAAAACTGACTTCCTTTTCTTTAATGAAGAAAAAAGAGTAAACGAGCTAAAACTGTAGTGTTTCACCCAATTTTTTTCAAAGTTTGCTAGTCTTTTCCTGGCCTAACCCCTGGCAGTTTCATTTAAACATCTGAATAAGGCTTGCATCTCTCTTTACACAGTTAGGAGCAAGGGAAGAGTGCTATTTTAAAACAGAATGTATCGGCACTTAGAGTCTGTCTCTGCTATTTTCTTGTTGCCACTTCTGCTGCTAGAAAGTCCCTAACAAGGAATAAAGTCTTCAGTTGCAGAACTGTTTTCATGCTCCAAGCCTGTAAATCTGGTGGGTAAACAAAACAGTCTAGGCAATATGTGCTAAAATGGTTATATATTTGCTTTAAAAAGCGGTCCTGTTTAGATTAGGCTTTTGCATGTCCAGCTAGAAATACTGTAATGGAACCTGTTTCAAGTTGAACAAAAAATGTTTGGGCTTAGAAACATCTTTAAATGAATGGAGAGTTGGTATTTGAGATGATTGTGCTAAAGCTTTCTCAAAACCATTTCACATTAATTCAGCATATTCTGTTCTTTAGTCTAGTAAGAGTGATGGTGCACAGAAGGAAGTTAAATATGAACCATTTTCTTTTCCTGATGGTGAGTACAGGGAAGTAAATCTGTTTTAAAGTAACTTTCTATTTACTCATGTTTAAGTGGACCTGCTAGTAGGAATATTTTGAGAACCCCGGTTATGTTTAATGCCTTTGAAAATTAAGCTTCAGAAACTGACAGAAATTTAAGGAATAGAAAGATTGGACTTTAAAAAGTGCTGTGGTGGTGCTAGTGTTGCCTAAATTTGGGGGGTGTGGAGCTTGAATGTCCTAAGCGTTCACCTTCATGTTGAGGACACCGTGCAGAAATTATTTTGGAGGTCTTGTTTTCCCCAACTGTTACCATTCAGTGCTTCCTGAGTTTTCTGTGTGGTGCGCTACATGAGAAGTGGGGGGGGGGGGCATGGGGCATCGACTAGCTTGAGAGCACGGTGAAAACAGGCTATTTCTGGAGTGCTGAGAAAGACAGTTAAGACACGTTGGGAACTGTAACGCCCTTCTCGGTATGTTTGGAATTAGCCATTTTTTTCCGTTGAAAAATGGAATAGCGTAATTGAACTAACTGCGGAGTGGGCTGACCTACCATCCCGAGTATTCTCAGCAGCGTCGCTGTGCAGCCCATGCTCAGCAAGTCAGTCCTTGCAGTTTCATGGCTGGCCCTGGATGCGGGCAGCAGCTGGTGTTTGAAGGAAGTATTGGCCAAACCTGGCCAGAAGGTTTACTGATCATACATCATCGTTTTGACGCCTTAAGCTTACTGCATTTGCATTACACCCAGGACACACATTTATGTCATAAAAATGGACAACAGTCCCAGTTTCCTGAGGGGCTGTCCTGGCTGAAAGCCGCTGCTTTTAGTTCACAATGACTTAGAACCGTGCTGCAAATGGGGTTTTACACAGCTACAGTCCTGCAGTATGGCTAATGCGTCCGTGAAACACACTGAAACTGTTCATGTGAGACTCGTGTAACTTTTTTTTTCCCTCCCTCTTCCTTCAGATATTGGTTCTAATAATTGCGGCTATTATGACCTGCAGGCAGTGCTAACACATCAAGGCAGATCGAGTTCCTCTGGGCATTACGTGTCTTGGGTTAAAAGGAAACAAGGTAAAAAATAAAATTACAGCACTGTTAACCACCCTTCGCAGCTTCTTTCCTTTAAGGGGCTGTTAAACACACTTAGATTTTATGTACCTAAATTACAAATAATCCTCTTGTTTTTCTTGCAGATGAATGGATTAAATTTGATGATGACAAAGTCAGCATTGTTACACCTGAAGATATTTTGAGGTTATCTGGGGGTGGAGACTGGCATATAGCTTATGTTCTACTCTACGGGCCTCGCAGAATTGAAGTAATTGAAGACGAAGCTGAACAGTAGTCTTCAGTTTTAGTCATTCTGCCTAGGTGTGAAATAAATGTTGATTACTGATCACTTCTTTAACCCCAGAGCTTTAGCAAGTGGATAAATAATCTGTTCAAACCTTTTCATCTGAAGAGGGGTATCGTTTCAAAACTGATCCGTGTACCTGTTGTCACTACTGGACTGGACTGCCCACTGTGGTGGTGACAACACTTAAAATAGCTTTAATGTCTCGCAGAAGATAATTTTTTTTTTTAAAAAAGCCTGTTCCCCCTCCCCCAATGTCATCAAGTATTTATTACACACCTATTCTCACATTTGTTACTCTTGCATGGTTTATACCACAGTTCAATAGCTGTCCATCCTTTGCCTTCCCTGGCAGTTTTGTTAGGAAGGTAGAAGAGAAACTGTTGCCTTGTTGCGTAACCCAGTGCTGCTGCCCATAGCCAACAGCCGTGGCTACAATCAAGTATTTGTCCAGCCCGACCTGCTGACTCAGTCTGTTCTGTTGCTGGCATCTCATGACTTCAGAATAAATTGTGATCAACAATGTGTCTCCATTAAAAAAAGTTCATGTCTCGGTAGTGTAGTTAGTATGTGTTTCTTGTCACTTCCTGGGCCACCACTGATGAATGTCTCGAAGCAGTCGTGTAATAAAGCCACTTTTTTTTTTAAGCTGTAGGGATTTATCTACTGAGTAAAGAGTAACAGGAGGTTAAGTCTAGTATGGTGGCTGCAGAACTGGGCTTTGCTTACTTACGGTAACTTCTGTTCCTTCCCCGCAGGAGTACAGCAGCTGTATGCTAGTGAGAAGCTGCAGTAAAAAAGTATGTCGGTGTTGGCTACAGCCAGAAAAGCACGAGGCCGTCAGCAGAACTCGGCCTCTGTGTAGAGGATCTGCAGTTCCTAGATGGGTCCACAAGCCTGCCATCCCCAGGTGTAGCGGAGGCCTTTCTAGGCCTTTAGTTACACCCTAGGGCTGGGGGCTTGAATCAGTGATGGGGATCCTCACAGTCAGGATCTCTCCCCAGGTGCGTCTGATTTCCAGCCTGTTTGTTTGAGGGCCAGAGCAGCACCGCCACGTTTTGGTGAGAAGTTGTATCAGTTGTCGCATGATGCAGAAAAAAGTCTGCACTCCTCCATGCACAAAAGGACACAAGACTGCGCTGCTGCCAGGTCAGAGAAAGGCATCAAAGCGAAATTGGGCAGGGGGACAGCTCAGCTCCCAAGTCTCTTGCCTCAAACACGAGCACTGAGATTATGGTTCATGCCTGAAGCGTCAAGAATAACTCACTGGACACTGCTTCCTTCGGTCACCTTCCCTTGTGGCTGTCCTCATCCCCAGCTTTCCCAGCACTGAGGTGGCAGGTAGGCCCCATTCGCTTTACTTCAGCTGCAGAACAGGGTTCTCACTTCCCCCTATGTATGTTTCACATGCAAACTGCAAACACTGATCCCATGCTGCAAGTGCTCCGACTCCTCTGTGGGAGGCTGCGTTTCCAAGAGCAGCAATGCCCCCTCTCCTCGCTTGTTCCTCCCCCCGCACCTCCGCTCACAATGTGCTCAAGTCCCTTAATTGAAATTGCTGCATTTCATACCATCTGCCAAATTGTACCTGCAGCCGGAGGTGAGACTGAGGCTGTATTATTTCCAACAGCTGTCCCATACCTCAGCCCGTACGGACTTTCACTGAAGCACCCAATAACCAAACTCCTAATCCAGTTAAATCCAAAGGGGGGAAGGCAGGCACAAAGCTCTCATCAACAGCTCTGCAGGCAGAAGCTTGCCTCCGAGCTGGTAGCTAACCACCCTGGAAGCTCACAGGGACCACCGATGTAATAACAGAAACAGTACTCTGCAGAGAAAAGTTCTGAGAGATGTAGTTTTCCAAACACTCAGCAATTAGAGAGAGTCTACTGAATGACACAAATTCTACAATAGCCACAAAAGAAGTTGTAGCTAGCTACACCACCACAAAATTCTCCCGCTTTTTGAGGGAAAACGGATCCAGCTACGTGCAACAGCTTGTACCCAGCAGTAGATAGCCATATCCTTAAAAGGAAACCAATTGTCACTTCACAGTGAATGGGACAAAAAGATTACCTTGTTTATCATGACTCAGGGTTGTTCCTCCATAGCCAAACATACACAGCACTGAAGTTATTAATTACTAATAAAAACAAGCATAACCCCCCCTTCCCCCCCAGCTTACTGACTGGGACACCGGTTCTTCACTGAAAACGAATACCATGGCTGGGACCTCCATCACAACCCTATCATTTTCTCAAAGTTGAATCAGTCGCAAACAGGTACGTGTTGATGGTCCACAGCTCCCTGCCACCCCAAACGACGACTTAGAAGTAAGTCCTTCACACCTACCCACGCTCTGAGAAACCGCAGAGAAGCGGGCAGGCACAGACACTGTTGACCTCTCCCGTCCAACGGGAGCCACCCGAGCTCTGCTGACGCCAAGCCCCCCTCCCAGCTGCAGCCCGCACAGAGCTGCCCTCACTCTCCATCCTCCCTTTTACGTTTCCACCATCCAAGAAGAAGCCTCCCCTTTCTGGATCAGGATGACTCATCCTTTTCTCAGAAAATCTGGACAAGTGAACAATATTATTAAAAAGCTTTATCATTTATTGAACATAAAATACCTGCCAAAAATCTGTTACCGAGCAACAACAGTAACAATTAAAAACAACAAACAAAACAGTCACAATTAACGACGACAACAACAGCCAGAACAATCGCCATGAACAACCACAACCACCGCCGCCAAAACCGAACGACGAGTTGGCATCTGAAGCGAGTTAGCTGCTGCCTTCAGCGTCGTTGGTTAGGCCTTCCGCAAGGTCACTTAACCCAGCTTTGTTCAGCGCAGCGATCAGGTTCTCGGGGGTGGCGTGTGCGCCTTCCTGGTCTTGCCAGGCAACCAGCAGCTGCTTCGCTCTCATCTTCATGTCCTCGCTGTCGGACTCGATCTGCCGTATGTCAGAATCCTTCATTTCCAAGTAGGGGGCCAAGGCCTTCCACTGCTCCCCGAGCCTGTTCGCAAATGACTCGATTTGTTCGCCCGTCACGGCTTTGTCCCGTTGCACCTCTGGGCCTGGGGGGGATAAGAAGAGAGAATCACAGTGAGACACGGGGAACGTCTCCAGGTACTGCACGTGACTCTTCCCTGATCTGCCCATTTTTAAACCTCCTTTTTATTTACAACAGGCTGACTTACACCTTTCCTTTAGTCGTGAAAACCTGCTCACGAGCTCCGAGAACAGATGGATTTTTACAGATCTGTTGCCTGGGTTTCAAAAGGAACGTCCCTTACTGCCCATGATAAAGAAAATGCTGGGGTTTTTTATGTACCTCCTGTTTAATTGGGAGAGAACTGCTAAAGCCTGAAGTGCATCAGAACAGCCTCCTCCGAATGAAAATGAGGATTTTGACAGGTGGCCTGCAATTTTCAATACATGCGTCACCTAGAATATTAAAATGCAGAGTGATCTTTAACATTTAATTGTCTTTTGGACCACTTTACCCGGAGTTAACCCAGGTAAAAACTAGTTTGCTTCCCTTTTACTGCATTACTAAAGCCTCATGCTCCTATTAGCAGCAGGACTGTGACTAGGATAGTAACCTTAATGTGTAGTCAGTACTTTAAGGAATTTTCTGTCATTCTGGCATCAAGTTAGAAAAAAACCGCCACGCAATACTGTGCTCTGCTGAAAAGCCAATTGCTGCAGTGATTACACAGGTGGGTTTGCACATCTATAGCTTATCATGGTCTACAATCTATGGCTTACCACCTATATTTATTTCGCACTGTTTTAAAGAAAAAACCCTAAAGACTGAATCACTTATGCACAGAAATCAATTATATGTTTAATTTTTAATGAATGTCTCACCCTCATGCCACCTCAAGAGCCAGCTGGCATGTTGGAGCTTCCGCCAGTTGGAGCAGAAGCTCCAACTCTCTCCAGTGCTTATCAGTCACACCCATTTATCTGAACTAAACCCACTACGTCGAGGGGAAAGAATGGAAGATCAGGAACAACAAGACAACAAAAGCACTCGGATCACTTCCATTATTTCTAAGCACAACGGCGCATAGCAGACCACAGCTCTCCTATCTTTGCTTTAAGACAAGACTTAAAGATGTAAATTCAACACACAGTGAAGCTCCGAAGGCTGTTTCAGGCAGTGTTAAGCTGAAGAGGACAGAACTTCCCCACTACTGGCAAGGAGACTGGAAAAGGTGCTGGATGGAAAAGGGCATCAGAAGAGAGATTCACAGAGGCCCACAGGCAGCCTTCCACTAACAGAAAAGCCTTTCAACAAAATCACGAAGTCCACGGGTAACCAGCAGTACCTGGCGTGCGAGCTCCACGCCCTGCATACCCCACCTGCCCATGCGGGATCCAAGAGCTAGCATACAGAGATGCAACACGCAAGGGGAGGTGGTGCTGTGAGAGGAGGGCGTGAATGAGGACGGAAGAAGGCAGATTCACAGACACGGGAGACAGGGAAGGACACTCAGGAGCACGACACACCAGGGTTACAGCAAGAGACAAAAATGGAAGGACTGGTTCATGGAGAGGAACAAGAGACACCATTTGTCAGGAAGGTTGCTCTTCTCACAGAGGAGCTTTTTCCTTGAAGATATTTTAAATGAAGAGGAAGTAAAGATCTCAGAGTTGGAATATATCAATTTCTGAAAGTCCCGTAACTACCCACCCCAGCAGGGGCTAGAGGGAGGCACTTACCCGTGGCAGTTAAAGGGCAGAAAGAACAGGAAAGCGGGGCAAGGAACACTCGGGTAGTTTGGGTTTTTTGGGTTTTTTTTTTTTTTTTTTTTTTACACAGCAACGCTGGCATTTTAGCTATAAACACCTACTAACACTGTAAACATACACTACGCAGCAGAAAAGGTGGAAGAGGCTCCTAATGAAAGTGCTAATCCAACTTCAAGAAGTTGGACGCTTTCAGCACTGCAGGCCACGAGACTGGGAGGTTGCTACTGGTGCCCTGTGTCCTGACAAGGCTGCACTTTCTGGTACGAATGTGGGTTCAAGTTAGAAGCACTGGGGTAACCAGGACTGGTGACCCTCAGTAGAAACTATGATAAAACACAGCTTCTACAATACACGTCAAGAGAGAAACTGAAAAGACTGAGAACATGCAAATCTTACTTTCATTGTTTTCTTTTAATAAAGCATCATTATCTTCCTCATCTTCATCTTCGCCTGTTTTTATTTCTTCAGAAGGAGGCTACAATGAGAGAACTGAACATCACTGGATGAATTTTGTGTTTAAAGAGAAATTTTACAGGTCTGTGATGGTCCCTGGAATGTGTGTTAGAATGGAAAATCTGACATGATCCCATACGAGAATTAAAAATTCCCCACAGTGTCTTGTACCCACAACACCAGTAACAAGTGTTCTAATAAAACATGGTATTAACTAAGAAAACCTAATGAAAGTATCCACTGACTTCACAGGATCCTCTCCCCATTCTTTTCACAGTAGCTACAACTAAGCATTACATACATAGCTATAATACTTCAAGAGACCAAACCAAAACACCCAAACCAAAACCAACTTTCTCTACGACTACACTACTGACAAACGTTTTTTTAAAGTATTATTCCTCACTAATTTTATTCCTCACTCAAGAATTCCTCGAAGTTCGCTGTATTTTCAAACTTTTCTGTACACTAGTTAAAAGGTGGCAAACAAATAAGCAAACAACAAACTTTTCACTCTGATTCAGCTATTCATCAGCCAAGATGAACAAAAGGTTGCTTTCTTTTCCTGCGTTTCAGTCGCAGGCCTTATCTACATATTTCTTTCTTGCCATAACATTTGGTACGTGACAGTAGTACCATCAGGAGTACTGCATACAGTGACACCATAACATATTGAACAGCTTTCTCCTCCCAGTATTTTTTCTGAAATTGCCATTAGCATCTAGTTAACCGATGGCTGAACAAACAAAAAGGCTATATGTTACAGTCCAACCTTTACACCAGTGGTTTCACATTACCGACAAGGAAGCCCTCAAATACGGAAGCATGGGTTCACATCCGCAAGAAACTGCTGGGTTGTGCGCGAACTCAAAGGTTTAGAAAACGCTCCCTCGCCCAACTGTTAGTCTCTCTTATCCTTGTGTATAAAGTGATCTGAAAGACACCTCCCTGGCCTCAAATTTGTACCGTTGAACATGCAAAAGGTTAACGCCTTAGATTTAGAGCCCCACAAGGTCTATTTTTCTTTCCACATTTTCAAAGCCAGGGGGCTGACAGAAGAGCTCTGGTAAGTCTTGCTGTAAAGCTCTGGTAACACTTCAGCTGCATACCCTGCCCCTTTACTACGGGCTGCCACCCCGGTAGCCACAGCTACCGATACTCACGAGCCCCAACACCGGCTTACGCCTTCAATGAAAAGTGGTTTGCACTGCAACAGGGAACCCACATAGCTGGGTACAAATACATTCCTGTCTACCAACCCAGCAGAAAAACTTGTATTCCGTGAACAAACAGCTGTGGCCATCCCAAGGCAGACCTCGGCAGTCACTTGGTTAGTCAACGTTATTCACAGTTCAGTGGTACTGGGATCTTCATTGATCAGACCAGTTTTCCTTGCAATTTTTACCTTGCAAACTTTTTTTTTTGGCTGTGTTCTTTTGCCCCCCCTCCCTCCCCGTGGACTCCCAAATGGACTGCAGAGAGACAAGCAGGAAGTCAAATGTATTCAGCATTTATTATTATAGGATAATATTACTTACAGGCAGCTCCTTGGCTAATTTGATTACCATGTTTTCTAGATATTCAGGTAAACTCTTGAATTGTTGGTTTGTTGGCTGGAAGAAGTGGGGACTTCTGCGAGCTAGAAGTCTCAATGCTCTCCAGCCATAGTTAGAATTGTTCACAGCCCTATAAATAAAATACAAGTTTGGTTGGTAACAGCCTGTCACCTATAAAAGCACAGAAAAAGATCTGAGTCATTTCCTAATTAATACAATTCTGCCCAAACTTACAAATTTTTTATACATTAGAGTCCTGCACAGATATTAGTAATACAGAGAACAGACTGTTTTCTTCAACAGTCCAAACGTGAAAGAGATCAAAATAAAGCGAAACACAAAGATTGACATACTTATACTTATTTTCAACCATGTTTTCAGGATCTGCTTGTTCAATAGCTTCTTCAAAAAATTCCTCCAACGTTGGCATATATTCCCTAAAAAATAAAACAAGGAGCTTAATACTCCTCATAATCTACTCTAAAATAGCGGGCTTTCAGATCCTTCGTACACATCTCGAGCTTATCCACAGAAGAAAATAATCCCAAAAAACAACCTACCCAAATTTAATGATTGCAAATTGGCAAAGAATGTTTGATACATGTGGCTATAAAATTATTTACTGCACAACCACTGAAGCGTACCAGTAGGCGCTAGCACTGCCTATTATATGCATTTAAACCTTGTGCCACAACAAAAGGCGGACATGAACGTCTGTCAATAGCATTCGGTGAAAAAGGACTACGGGATGTAAGACAAGAATTCTGGCAATAAGGAAGTGAGACTTTCATAAAAATACCCGTAATAAGTGACCGGCTGTGTTAGAAACATGCTGCCACTTGCACAGCTCACAAGCCCTCAGGAGTCTACAACGGTTGTTAGTTTTGTGTAATTTGACAGGACAAGTAAAGTGTGGCCTCTTTACCCCCCCACCCTCCCTGTTTCAGTTTCATCTGCTACCAGAGAAAGCTAGACTACTATTATTCCCCAATTTCAATAATTTATGATCATTAGTTTTAGAGAAGGGAAAAATACTAAGCAGCTTTATGTTGTACTTAATGACCCCATCTTAGTGGCTCCCCAACTTGCTCAAACATGTTCATTTCACTCCCCATGGTGATCCCTGCACCTTCTGCTGAAGGTACTTCAAGTTAAAGTACATTCAATACAGGTCTAAGTCTACCGGCATGAGGAGAAGTTGATTTATTTGAAGTGGACTGAAAAAGCATCTGATCCCGGGCTCAAAGAGATGTGATCAGTGGCATGAAGTCCAGCTGGAGGCCTGTCACTAGCATATGCCAGGGCTTGATACGGGGGCCAGTACTATTTAGCACCTTAATTACTGACCTACTGATGATGGGACAGAGTGCACCCTCACCAAGTTTGCAGACAATGTAAAACGGGGAGGAGTGGTTGATAAACCAGAGGGTTGTGCTGCTATTCAGAGGGACCTCAACAGACTGGAGGGACTGGCTGACAGGAACCTCATGAAGTTCAGAAAAGGGAAACGACAAGTCCTGGCCCTGGGGAGGAACAACACCCCAGGCACCAGTACGTGCTGGGGATTGACTGGCTGGAGAGCAGCTTTGCACAAAAGGTCTTGGTGGACAACATCACGAACATGAGTCAGTGATGCACCCTTCTAGCAAAGAAGGCCAGCGGCATCCTGGGCTGCATTAGGAATAGGGTTGCCAACAGGTCAAGGGAAATGATCCTTCTTCTATTCAGCACTGGTGAGATACATCTGGAGCGCTGGGTCCAGTTCTGGGCTCCCGAGCACAAGAGACACAGGTCCATGCAAAAGGCTGTGTGTGGACAGGAACATCTGACATCCAAGGAGAGGCTAAGGGAGCTAGGACTGTTTACCCTGAAGAGAAGGCTTGGGGGCACTAAATACCTGATGGGGGCAGTAAGGAAGAAAGGGTCGGACTTGATGCTACTCACTGGAAGTACAAGCAGCAACTGGCATAAACTGAAATACTGGAAATTCAACTTAAGCATCAGAAAAAAAAACCCAATGCTTCTCTGTGAGGGTGGTCAAACACTGGAACAGGTTGCCCAGGAAAGGCTGTGGAGCTTCCACTCTTGGAGAGACATTCAAAACCTGACTGGAGAAGCTCCTAGGCAACTTGCTCTAGTTGATCCTACTTTGTGCAAGGGGGTGGACTAGGTGATCTCCAGAGGTTCCTTCCAACCTCAGCTCTTCTGTGATTTAAAAGACAGTATTTGTGGTTCATAGGGAACATATTAAAAAGGCGACTGATGTTCTGTTCTTAGAACAGCTAGTGGTTGCTTCTGAAAGGTAGTCAAACCAGTACATAAGGAACCATGACCTAAAAAAATAACAGAAGAACTCACAATGATCAGGAAAGTTTGCTTGTAGTGTTCAAAGCAGCAAGAAATACAGATTACTTAAGAGCTGTAGGTTACTGTAGGCCAAGATTATCAGAAGCGCAAAGCAAGCTCATCATGATCTGTAGTTCTCCTACCTAGTGTTTGACAGGGACACATCTGCTTCTACAAGGGAACCTGGTGATCAGTTGTTGGGGGGGAAGCGCACTGGTCTGTAAATTCACTTTAGTTTTGTTTTGAAAAACATGTTTTGCCCAGGAAAGCAGTGCCCCATGCATGTTTAAATGTAGTATTATCACTGACTACTGGAACCAAAGCCAGCATCTTGAAAACCCATCTGATTTGAATCCTGCTATATTTGGCACTATGCAAAAACTTAAAAGACGGACTTTATCCCCGGAACAGCTATCTAAAAAAGAAGACAGGTAAGGAAGTATTGCCCCATTTGAATGAAGACATGAGGAATCAAAGCAAAGAGTTACAGTCACTTGACCACACTCAGTCAAAGTCTATAATAAAACTTGGAACTGAATCCAATCCCCCAGGATCTTCTCTTTCCTGCTTACCATGGCATGCATTTTCTTGGTTTATCTCCATTTGTTTAGTTTGTTTTCCCCCCCCCCATCCCCCCCCCCCCACCCAAGAAGCTGCAGCACAATACAATCATGCATAAGGAATCAAAAGCTTTGGTTCCAAACACAACTCCACCTTTAGCCCTTGGCCTAGTAAAGGCAAGTATCCTGTCAGAGGCCTTCCTGCACATCCCAGCCTCACAAGAAAGGAAGGCACTCCTCTGCAGAGCTCTCAACCTCTGGAAAAGCAATTCCTCCACTCAGGACATCTGCACAGCTGGCACCTCTCCCCAGGCATCCAGCCTTTGCAGCCATTACTACCAAAGTTCTCTTTGGGAACTGTCCCATTCCTTTTCCAAATTTTCATACTAGGTACCATGTCTGCACAGATGGGGATTACGCTATCTTTAACAAATAGAAAGTGATGTAGCAAAGTATGTTTTCAGTATTTCCTACAATTGTGCAAGCAGAAGCATAACCAGTAATTGTATTTTTCTACATCTGCACCACTAGTAGATCCGGTACGCACTGAAACAATGTCTGCTAGCCAACTTCCTCTATCTAGTATTGTTCAAAGCACATGCCTGCTTGAAAATCATAGCCAAATAGCCGGCTAACTTCATTAGAGCCAGACTTGGCAATCTTCCTTTATTATATAAGGTACTTAATTATCCAGTCACCCTCTACAAAATGGGAGTTTCCATCTGTTTTTTAGCTTAGATTTTACTAAGCAATGAAAATTACTGACAGCATAAACACCAGTGAAAAAAACTGTAAGGAGATTTTAAGACAAAGATTCATACAACCAACTTCTCTCAAGACACACAGTGAAATGGCATACCATATAAGATCATCTTATATACTTTCCTTACGCCAATTTTGTAGTAACTGTAATTTTGCGTGCGATTAGAGTGCTGAAAGTTAGCTTTAGACAATGATGTACCATCTTTTACCTACCTACTCTCAGATTTACAAGCTTCCATGTTATCAGGACATAAATTCCAAAGGCGGGTCAGTTCCTCACTGAAGAGAAGCATAAACAAATATTAAACTCCACATTCATCACTATCATTCCACGGTCCATCATTCACCAAAGACAGACACACGAAACAACACTACAGAAATTCTCACCCTAGAGCCTTTATAATAAAGCATACCATACAAACTTTGTGATCATACATATCAGAATCACCAGAAGTGACAGAGATCTTATCTGATGTTGCAAATTAGGAAAATTATGTATTAAATTTCTATTACAATCTCTTGCTGATCTATGGTGAGAAACAGTAACAAACTGTCTTTCCAAACTAGCTAAGGTCAGGCTATTTTGTTTTGATAAATGAAATAATTTATCACTTTCTTTTTCAGAAAGGACATTTTAAACACTCAGTACAAGGTATTGAAGCTCAAGACAAGGTCAAAATTTCCACATCTAGGTTGGGTGAACTGTTACAATGAAAAAACTATCATTTCTCCTAAAGAAGGAAGTGGAAAAATGCAGCACATAGTATCATGCAAAATATGCACTTTTATTGGAGAGGACATATCAAGAAGAATTCTTTGCTCCAGGAATAAAATACCAGTGGGTATTATTTTAGAACCCACGGCATAGATACATTTTAAGCAAAAACATAAAGATGACAAAAGTATAAAAACTCCAACGAGTACCAACCACTCATTTTCAGCCTGTAACTACAGACTATTTAAAAGGAATCTACAAGAGATGACTATAAAGAAAGGAAGCCTACTGCAAGTTTTGAAAGAACTAACGTATCCCTTGGCTGTTCTTTTCTGGCAGTTCCAAAGTGAAGTTTGAAAATTACTGACTAGAAAAAAAAAAACAGTCAGTGGCAAAAAAAACCCCGCAGAAAACCCAAAACCAACCAAAACCCAGAAACCCTGTAAAGAAAAAATCCAACGTACTTCCCCATAAGGATTTTTTTGTTTGGTCCTTTTCCTAAGAAGTCCTCTGGAGCTGGCCTCTTTCTCACAGGCCTCATTGGCTTAGAATCAGGAGGTCTAAAGAAAAAAAAAAAGCTTTTTAGTATCAAACCAGTAATATTTAGAGAACAAAATTAAGCCATTTCACTTCAGCTGGTGCCGAGTTAAATCATAATGAAAGTATTCAGAAAGACCGGGATTCTAGGAGTGGAAGGAGGGAGTGGGGGGAAGAGGAGAAAGAAGGTAAAGTAAGGATAAGGAAAAGGATTTGCCAGACACCAAAATTAGTTCACTCACAAATTTAAAGGTCTATCAGAGTCCCAATATAGAAAAAGAAGCAAATCACATTTATGCCAGCAGCACATACTAAGTATGATCTACCCTGCTGCTGGGATCATCTCTTCTATGATTGCAAGTTCTCTTTCCCCAGGTGTACCCGATTTCATGGGATCAGAGAATGGGGATCCCAGACCACTGAGGTTAGGGTAAGACCTACCCAAGCTGAAACTCTGGCTGAGATCTAAAGAAGGAGACAGAACATTTATAAAAGTCAAATTTCATAATTTTACTTCCCCGCCCCCCGCAGTAGTAATGTCTCTCTTCTCACAGCCCCCCTCCTTCTTGCAAACAGATGCAGTCATGAAGAGGTGGCTCCACCTGATCTCTCCATGAAAGGAAATCTGCAGAGAGATAATGACCCAGCTGCTCCTTACCACAAAGAGGCTACAGTCTATGTGTAGAATAAATAAGGATGGAAGAGGAATATTTGGTCATCACCTCATATGGAGACGTAGACATATGGAGTCAAAGTTCAAGTTTTGCCACTAGTTAGTAACTAATTACACAGGAAACCTTTCAATGGCAAAAGCCACCTAATCATAATTTCCTTTCAGGTAAGCGATCACCACCAAGTGGCAAACCTAATAAGGTATGTAAGAGGAGAACTGTTACACAAAACTCCAGGTATGCTGCCCCACCAAAGCCACAATGTCAAAGGCTTCATTACAGGCAATCCAAAGCAGTATATGGAAGAGTCAGGCACCAACTTCTTCAACCTAGGGTCTGCTGAAGGCAGGAGGGGAGACAACATGCTTCAGTCTCCTCAGTCACCGGATCCTTGGTATTAAGAGAACAAAATATTGCCACGAGACAGTGAGGAATGCTCTCCTGAGACCCCGCACATGCATAACCGCCGCTTCACTAACATAATGAACCCTTAAGACTTTTGGCAGAAGCCTAGGAGCCTTCTGCACACGCAGAAGGGACATTCAACAACACAAATCTCAAAGTTGTGTGAATCATTAACGTTCATATACATCGTGGGTACATATTCCGAAGTTGAACCACTATTTCACACAAGCAGCAGCAAGCTTCTACTTCATAATAGAGTTACCTTTCTTTCACAAAACTTGGGCAGCCCTCATTTTTCCATGAGTTCCAGTTTTCTTCGGTATTTAATATATGCTGGAAAAACATAATATCGCACATTATTAGGGTCATAATCACCTTCGGCGTTGACCCCAAAGATCTTAATTGAGCTATTAAAATTAAGGGGAAAAACTTTGTTATAGTGTGTACTTCAGCCACTATTTTGAAGGCCAAAGTATAGTCTTAGACAGCTGGTTTAGTTTATTCAAAATTAGTGTATCTAATTTTGAATATACCTCTCTTCAATAATTGCGGGAAAGGCTTTATTTCTCCTTCTCTAAACAAGAAAATAGATGCAGCCAAAGTAAAGGAAAAAGGGAAAGCAAGATGACAATTTTTTTTTTATTTCACTTGCATCTTATTCCCATGTCTTTAGGCACAGCACTTCCCTTCTGCAGACTTTTAAAAAATTTTGTTATTTTTCTCAATAACCAATGTCTCCTGTATGTACACATGCGCATATATGCACATTTCCATTTCTCCCCAGGAGAAGGAAGAAAAGCACATTAATGAAAACATGGCAAAAAGATGACTACAAAATAAAAAGATGTTACGAGACCTTTTTTACTGAGATGAGAGAAAAGTTCTCTCAGATATTACATCTATGTTCCAAAAGCTAGTTTAAAACCATACTGCTTTTTTACGCGCTATATAGACTTTGTTAAGACAGGCACCAAAGTACTTACCTCTACCATTTTTGAGAATCTTTCCCCATCTGGAGGATTTTCTGAAAGAAGCTATGATTGGGAGGGAGAAAAAAGTTAACTTTTTGCATTACATTTGTAGCAGAACATGTAGAAAAAACCCTAAAGAAAATGGTGGTTACTGCTTCAAAGGTCATTGATACTTCTATAAAAATTACACGGGAAAATATTTACCCGTAATACTGTATGTAGTGTACCAACCTGGTAAACTGCTTTTGTAGTATCTTCAATCCAAAGAGATTGTTCATCTGTTAGAACATAGTTTGAACTGGAATTGAAAAAAACAGAAACAAAAAAACCCACAAAGAAGTGTCATTAAATCAGCCTACTTTTTAAATTTGAAGAGTTCACTACACATCAAAGTAGTGCTGAGGACACATCATTTACACTACATACTTTCTGAGGGGTGTTAGAGGGGATCTGAAGAAAGTAGTTTGAATGTGCTCTGGTCTGGTCCCATGGACTGACCACTTCTTAGTTTGTGGAGTTAATTAGATGTGCTTCTGGAATATACTTTCTGGTTTAGCTTCATCCAATAGGAAGTCCACTTGCATGATTCAACATCACACCTTGATGCTAGACCCAAAGCACAGCAAGTGGGCACAACGAAGAGACTTACTTCAAAAAAACCCTCTCCTAACACCAGCTAAAGCACTACTGTAGACAAAACACAGTAAAAGAAAATTAATCTACTGGCTGTATACAGAACACAGATCTTTAATATCTCAAAACAATTCTTTTAATCAACTGTTTAATGAATTGTCATTGAAATGACTATCACCTCTACAGGACTGAACTGCAATTCAGGAGACCTGAATTCTATTCCTTCTCTGCCACCAGATTGCCTTGGTAAATAATACTGAAAGATAATCTATAGAATGAGGATAATGATCCTAATCTAGTTTGCAACATTCTCTGAGATGTGTTTATAAAAAGTAGTATATTGCAGGTGAAAGATAGCTGTCTTAATGTTAATCATTACGTGCACATGTGGTCAAGAGCACAGGAAACTAACAGAGAGGTAGGGTTTTTTTCCAGCATAACATTAGAGTACAGAGTAGGAAAAGAGAGGGTTTTGTTCTGTCCCATTGATTTATAAAAGCAATAATCACCATTGTTATTTCTTGCTACTTTAGACAGAATTCTGTAGCACACCAAGAAAAAAAACAAATCAGCAACCAATGCCACATCGCAGAGTCAATATAGATTCAAAATGATGCCACATACAAGTAGCTTGCATTGGTCTAACAACTTGCTGCCTCCAAAGAGAGGGACTCCTTCCCTCTCATGGCTGGCACTCACCTTAAGCAAGCTTTAGTGGCCTCTACTTCTCTGAGACCCCGCTCAACTCACCAATTTGGCAGAAAATTAACTCTGCGAAGATGAACAGATTGGGTTTTTTGCTGGTTTAGTAAACTGCACAAATTTGAATAAGTCTAATGAACATTAGAGCCACTGCAAGGGAAGACAGAGAATCACGCAGAGAGGAGCAGAGAAAGGCAAGAATGAGACCTCCGCTTTCCTGCTGTAAAATAACTTCAGCCACATCTGTATTTCCCAATCCAAGGCTCTGCAAGTTTCACAAGAACCTTAGAACAAACAGACAAACTCTTTTAAAATATTTTGGTTTATCTCCCAAGTTCTTAGCTCCCCATCCCCAAAACACAAAATACTTCCACATTACCTTTTAAATTTGACCTGCCCCTTTAGATACTGAAATAGTATTAGGTACTGCAACAAGATGTGACGGCGAAAGTTACTGTCACTCAGCTGTAAATCCATCAGCTAAACAAAAAAAAAAAAAAAAAAGAATTACACATATTTTAAAGACACTAAACATGCATAAGTGAAAAAACCCAACAAGTGTTTTCAGATAAGCTAGATGGGGACTGTTTTTACAACAAGGTAAGTCATTACAGAACATCTATTCAGTATCACCTATCAGGACAGTGCTCCATAAGGTACTAAGATCGGTAAACTGTCATCTAGCATAATCTAGGAAAGACACTTATTAAAATTTCTAATGAAATCCATCTCTTAAAAGCGTGAGGAACTGCTTATAAAAGTAAACAGTGTATCCCTAGGTTTTTGTTTTAACTAGTTTTATACTGCTAGATTTTACAACATTCACTTTGAAGCAAACAAGAATTTGAAAAAAACAAATATTCAATTTTTTCAGTAACTGAATGACAGCTTGCTCCCTTTTCCTGTGAACAACTGGCTATAACGTAAGGGTTTGGTTACCACAGAAGGGTTCACTCTCATCAACACTTGCACAGTGATACACTGCTTGGTTTCTATCTTATGTGCTGCAGCATGATAGATCATAAAAAGGAAACATTTGAAGATTCTTCAGCTAAAAAGACCTTTGACTATTGGGTGTTAGTTAAGCAACTGATTCTGTATCTTCTATACCGTTATTTTAAAATTGTCAATACACAGGTGAAAGGCTTAAGAGGAATTTACCTACTCTTCTATCTCAGAAAGAGAAAACTCATGCTGCATTGAGACTTGGTTTCTGTCACCTATGAATGCATGCATTTAGAAGTTAGTTACATATTATTCCAAAATGAAGACAACAATTTTAGGATTAAATTAAATAGTGTTGTATTTTTGAGTTAATATTAACAGAATTAAAAACTCTCAAGATCTTTTTGGAAGCAATTTTAAACAAGACCATTATGAGGCAGAAAATGTAGTTAACACATCATCAGCCAAATTTCGAAAATTAATTCCAAAGGCAATAAAAAAAAGCAACAGATCTTTAAATATTTACTCTCTTTTAAGTTCCCTTTCTAAATGTAACAATACACATCAAATGCAATAAATAAATGTCAGCTTTACCGCAGACTCTTATTCCAGAAATAAAAGTCCCTGAATCATGAACTAACAGAGGGAATCCACCCAATGTAACGGGATACCCAGAGAAGCTGTGGAGTCTCTATCTGTGGAGACATTCAAAACCCAGCTGGACACAGTGCTGATCAAGCTGCTCTAGCTGACAGCTTTGAGCAGGGAGGTTGAGCTGGACACAGGTTCCTTCCAACCTCAACTAGTCTGTGATTCTGAGAAAAGAAGTCACGTACCTTTTCACTAGTTAGGAACTTTGCAAAATATACATGTTCTCCTCCTGTTTTTAGTTCTTCCAACTTTTTTCGGGAAGCCTGAGTGTCGTCCAATTTGTAACTTTTGAAAACAGCCAGAACTTCTTCTGAGTACTGTGAAAGAGTTATTTACCACATGAAAATAATACAAAAACTTTGTAGTTAGAGACCTACGCTAGACTTAGTGCTAAGCCAGTAAAATAATTTGCAAACTTGCTATCAGCCAGCTGAAACAAGACCCATTTGCCACCAATATGTAAGGCTTCTCTGAACATCACAAATGACAGTGAAAGTGTTATTTGTAATTTCAGAACTTCTAATCATTTGGAGTATTTAAAATATGCTAAGAAAAACAATGTTATGGGTTGTGAACTGTGCACAATTGCTTTGTTGTTTAGATGTTATGAAGAAAAAAGGTCAACATGATGACAGTGCTATATTCAAACTTAATTTAAGTTGTTCAGAATATATACAAAGAAAGGTACATAAGTGAGAGTTAAATTTGCAGTGCTGCTCTTAAAAATCAATTCAGAGCCTTAAAGCTGCAATGAAGAAAAACTCAAAAATTTAATCTGAAAGACTTAAGCCTGGCCTTGTTCAGTTTCTCTGAACCATCCATGGGGTTTTGGTTTGTGGTTGGGTTTTTTTTTTTTTTGAAAGCTGAGAATGCAGACCTCTAACTAGATTTATATTAGAATGTCTGAGCAGATGTTACCTCTTATTACCAGAACACATAGAATGAAGATTAAAAAAAGCAGTCTTCTTGCTATCAAAAAAACAGCGAGTGGCAAATTGTGAAGAAACTGGTAGCTTAGCAATAAATCATCCTCAACATTCATACTAAGGAAAATTGAAACAGCTGGCTTAAGGGGACATTCAAATCATTACTTCTATAAAGAGATTTGTTTCATTAGAAACCTATCATCTTTAGGATCCCACTGAGATCAATGTGAGTATTCACAAGGTAGAACCATTTTTCTTCTTGGGGGAAAAAAAAACCCTCAAACCCACAAGTTCTGCTTTTTGCAGCTGATGAATCACAAAAAAGGTACTTCTGACATTGTTTCAACATATGAAGTCTTTCCATTAGTGACTTAGGCAAGTTTTATTAGAGGATTTACTGTACATCTTCATATACTGTTTATCGTCAAAGGCTCACTTTAGAAAACAGCAAAATGCACTTCCTCATGCACTATTATTTTTCAACGGCATTGGCAGTTTGACTCTTCTACGGTTATACAGTCATTCTTCTACTTGTATAAATGGTTATTTTTACTTAGGCTGAATTCTTGAAAGCATGAACTCAGATTACCTTAAGAAAAGTTTTCCATGAGACCTTCTCATAGCACTGCACAGGATTTCTAAAATAATCTTGAAGTGACCAGAATTTTCTATACAGGTTATAATCTATTGGAATGGAACTGGAGGGGAAAAAAATTCAAATAGTTACGAAAATCCATATTAAAAGAGATATATCAAATTCAAGTCCACTCAGGACTGTGCAATCCCAGAAATTAATTTTGTAAGTGAAATGTCAACAGCAAGCCCTTACAGAGAAATCTGTAATTCAGAATTTGTCCCTAAAAGAGTGTTCCATCCGGTCTACTGTTACTTTCTCACCATAAAAGCAAAAATAGTAAGAAAAAGGGATCTTAGAGTTTTACACTATCTGGGGAGTAAAGAGGAACACAGCTTTTTCTCCTAAAAGCATATACAGCATGTACTCAGAATCCCTGAATACATCTTACCAGAGTAAGTTTTGTCAAGATAATTGGGAAAATTGTGAAAAAGAGAGAATAACAGTAGTTCTCAGTCAGGGTATGCAACTTTTTCAAATAATCTGTAGATTTCTTTTCTCTTCCAGGTATCTCCACTTAAACAGATTAAGTGACTGCTAAATTGTATCTAATCTTGAGAGGACATGAGGTAAGCAGAATTCTGAGTACAACTTTTAGGGGTATTTCCCGAACAGCTCTTTACTTTCACTTCATAAAATTTTGTTTCAACTTTTAGAATTGCTATAGCCTCACCAACTTGTTGGTGCTTCATCATCTCCCATTTCACCTTCTTCTACATCCATTCCTTCTTCTCTCTCCTCGGTGTGCTAATACGAAAAGAATAATTAAAAACTTATACAAATACCACTATAATTTACATACAGTTTTCATGGTGTTCTTTATTTTAAACATTCTATGACACTTTAGATCAGAAAGCTTAAACTGGTAATTCAAAAGATCTCTGAAGTATTATTCCAGTAAAATGCGCTACAAATTCCTGTTTTAACACCCCTTACTACACTTTGCAACGGTAGCCTGACTTCTCCTGAAAAACAGCTGAAGGGACAGCACTATCCTCCATACACTGTGGGGAAAACTTAGTACAGTTAAGCAACAGTGCTCATCCCTCACAATCAAATACAATTTTTTCCCCCCTCAAAGTCTGCACAGTTTAACGTAGCAGGTAACATGCCTATTTCCAGAATCAGCAGCTTGACCTGGAAGAGGGACAACCAAATTATGAACATACAGTTCTGAACAATATCCACAGTAGTGCATTTCTGCGCAGTCTTACACATTTCCTGCAGAATGAGTGAAAAACGACATAGGAATTTTCACCTTCTGTCCTAGAGTGCTCTCGTGTTCATTGGTATTGAAAACAGTGACATTTTCCAGGTTAAACTGACTCTGCAAGTTAAGTCCTGTGAAAAACAAAGGGTCAGTCTTAGAAGCTGCGAAGTTCGTAAGTATGTTCATTCAGTTGTTTATGAGATGCTGATACTAAATTCTCGGAAACAGAATTCAAAACTGGCATTTGAGATCACAACAAATGAAAGTCACTTACAATATCAAGGGTAGAGACAAGAACTAACATACAAGGGCAAAGTAATTTTCCCCAACTGAATTTGGTCTACAACCATCAAACTTAAAAGATTCAGCACATTTAGTCTTTGTTAGATGCTAAGTGTGATGAAATGCAAAAAATCTCACCTGACTTTTCTGAAAGTGGAAATAACCTAGCCAAGAACAGCTGAATTCTTCCACAGAAGACTGTGTTTTGTGACTTAGATAATCTTCTTAGGAGGTCTAAATATTGTAAAAAGTAAAGAATATTAGTATTTATCCCTCTTTCAGTTTCTCACGCGCTAGAATATAAGATTTGCTAATTACATGACCTACATAGCTAATGAAAGGAAGCTAAGATTTGTAAATTTAAATGCTAGTAACTTCCTCAGATCAGCCACACTTTTTCCCAAACGCATTCTAACAATTATCCTAACACCTTCAACAGCAATAAAAAATAAGTTCAAATGAATCCTACTCAAATACAGCCTCTGATATGGGCCTTGTCATTGCTGAGGAATGAATATTTCTCAGATGTTCTGCTATAGCGACCTCCAGTGATGAAGAGATTTCCCTAAGGTCACAATGACTTTTACATTAATCAGCAAGACTCATGAATCATCTGCTAAGATGAGTGATCTGCCTTTTAACTTTATTACTTATTGAACACATCTGAATGTAAATCAAATCATTAAATTCACTTTCATTTGCTGAGATAGTGAATTCTTTAATTCCCCACCACCCCCCTGAAAAACTACAACTCACCATTGCACATTCGTAGCAAGTAATTTTTCCCTGCAGAGTAAAATGTATTCTGAAATGGAGTAAAGGTATTTAGATCATTAAGAGAACACAAAACCTTCTTGAACAGAATTTAAATCAATCACAAGCCATGAGTAAATATGAGTCATTCCTACTGTTAACTCTAAATTTGAGTTTTCCCTTAAATAAGAGGCAGGTTTCACAAAAAGGCAACATAAAACAAGCAGTCCCACAAATTCCAAGAAAGCATAAACCACAACATTTAAATCCAGCCTCCAGACAGGAAAAAAAAAGCATGTGACAGTGAACTGTAAGAGCACTATCCATTTATTTTCCTGGAACACACCAGGTTTTTTTACACTCATTGACTTTATTATCCCATGCATTATTTATACGCCAACACAAAGAGCAATACACAAAAGATTTAGAGCATTCACAGTACTAGTAATTTGGCAGCAGGAGAAAGAAATTGATAGGTACTTGAATTAACAATAAAGAACAGTTTGTGAATATATTGGGCGTGACAACGTTATCTGAAACAGAACAGCCTGAATGAATGTCTTGGTTAGGAAATCCAGGTTAGGAAAACACAGAGAAACTGGAATGCTTTTCAGGTGTTACCTACGGAGTTGCTGACACTTGTGGTCCTGGCAGTACTGCCAGAGAGCAAAATCCAAGATTTCTTATGATCTTGGAATAAAATGCAGACAGCTTAGGACTTCTGCCCGAGACCCTGAATTCCCTCTTTAATTAACAGCACCTGCAGCACAAACTCAGCAGCCTGTCACAGCAGATCTTCCCCTGCTACAGCACCATGGCACAGCAAGAGCATAAAACCCTCACACAGGCTGCAAAATGTTCCAAATGTTCCTCAAGAGCAGAAACATTTTAGGCCAACCTATTCACCATTGCTATAGTCCTGTAATGGACAGCTCATTAAGGAAGTCACCAAGAAGACTTCTTCCTCTGCAAATTGGAGATCAAGGAATCTCCTGCAGCTCTGAGGAAGAAGATGAATAATAAGTCAAGAGAGAAGCTACTCATACAAGTTGTGCATCGGAAGTTAAATTTCTAGTCTCTAAATGTGACAAACACTGTATTCTGTAGAGAAAGGAGTTAGAGATAGAACATCAATCAAAATTATGATTTCTTTCACTATTAATTTTCCAACCTCTGCTGCCCAGACATTTTTAAACCTCAAAACAAAATGTGCTCAATGCTACTACTATTTTAACACAAACAGATAAAAAGACATTTAAAATCTGTTTGTAAAAATGGTTCAGGTAGACAGCAGCTTTGGCACAACCATATCGCATTTTGGAAAAATACCTACCGATTTCCACGTAGCAACATTTTTCTCCACAAAAGTGAAAATTTTGTCACACTGATCCAAAGGCAGGCAATCCAGAACATCCCCCAGAAGCACAAAAGGGGTTGATGCAGTGCAGATACCTATGAGGAACATATTTGAACTGAAATGTAATAAAGATGCATGGCAATTGAGCGATATTATGTTAAAAAAGAAGAAAAAAGTTCTCCTGGGCTCCTACAAATACTAACAAAAAGCTTGAGCTAAAGCGTGAACTTCCATTAAAGCTGTTTCTATATGTACACATATGCAGATGAGCTTTACAAGCGCTTTGCACTAGTGTAAAACAAATAATAAAGAATAACTGTTCTAAAAACCTCAAAGTCTGAAACAATGTCACATCTCTGCAGACTGCAAGTGAACTCTTCCAGATTTCTAAAGCCAGTTAGTTACACTACACACACCCATGAAGTTCGAGAGTCTTTTCCTCAAGCAAAGCACCGCTAAAGCAGTGCTCCAAGTCTGTCTACCCATGCTCTGTAGTTTGGTAGTGTCTGCATTCCTCATAATCACAGGTCTTGTTATTCTACAGTTCATAAAACACATATGTAGTTGAGCTATACTTAGCAAAACAAGTATTTGATGTGTAATGTGAACAAATAAACAAAGGCAAGAGCACAAAAGCCTCTTCTGAAGACATTAGCACAATGATTTCTGACACAAACGACAGTTACAGAAACACATTAAAGTATCTAAAAAACAGCTGCGTACTGATAGGTGAGTACTGGGAGACAAGCACAGATATTCAGAAGTTATTTCTGGCTCTGCAGCAACTGACAGAGAAACCTACAAGTCATTTAACCTCTCTGCCTCAGTAGTCTCATCAGTGTCATCTCTGAAATTATGACAGAAGACTTCTGAGCATTTTACAGTGGTGGACAAAGATAGAAAATGCTAATTATGTTGCAACCAAAACCATGCATCTTCCTCTATTAAAAAAAAAATTCCAACACAGATGTCACACATATAACTGAATTTAATTATATTATACTTCACTCCTCTCATTAAACAGACTTAATAACCACTAGCATAAGGACCACATATTATCAAAGCTAACTGCTGTAGATGACTTACAAAAATCAAGATTTTAAAATTCCCCTAAATGGCCCCTAAAACTGCCAACAGATTTGAGAGAAAGATGCTCACCTTCTGTGACTCCGTTAATAGCAAGAGAAATAATTGCCAGGAGATTTTCACATGGAGCTTTGTTTATCTAAACAAACAGAACAGTGTTAAACTTTTCTATTCTGACCTAAATATATTTAACAATACTAAAGCTCTTGTTTCCAAGTAGGCATATTTAAAACAAATATTGACATTCAACTTCCCAAAACTTCAAACAATCTATTAAATCAGGCCTGTCAGTTAACTATATAAAGTTTTTATTCAGTGAGCAACATTTCTTGACCACTTCCGGCCATTAAAGACCCTACAATACCTACTGTGTAGAGAGAGTCATTTACCTCTGACAATTAATATCCCACATTCAGCCTTCATTCAGGTAACACCAACAAAAACATTCTTTGATTCCTTTCATCATTCTTTTCAGCTGACAGACAGCTTTGTTACATGCTAGTAACAGATAAAAAACCACTCCACCCCACTCTTAAAGTATAGTGATAGAATAATGCATATTTATGAACCAGAATTTTAAGACAGAGCAGACTTTCATAAGCATTACAAAGAACTGCTGGAAAAGGCTACGTCAGCACCTCTCGCTATAGTGTGGTATCTGCAAAACACTGCCATGCTGTCCTACCTACCAATCTCCTTTAACCATCTATATTCAATCTTCATAGACAACTTTCACATAATTTGTGTTTTTAATAAACAGTACTTCTTTATACTAAAGTTGCTGTCAAATTAATACAATAACTTGCAAACAGAAATTTGAGCTTTATCAAGAGACAAGCTGTAGCAGTTTAAAGTACTTACTATTTCTTCTTCTACAACAACTCTAAAAGCTTGATCCAAGGTACACTTCTTTTCATTTTCACTGCAAATGCAAACATTCCACATCAGTTAATAACAACTATTAGAGACAAGATTACTAAAAATTATCTGAATAGGCACCTTTTAAAAATCAAGTGGCATCTACTTACCTCCCAGGAATCTGGTTAAATGCGTTCAACAATGGCTTGATACTTTTGTTATTCAGAGCCTCTCTGGCGGATGTCTACCAAAACGTAAAGAAAGAAAAATTACAAAACCAGTCTGATCTCCTCCTTCCTCTACCCGACAGTGGACAGAAATACTAAGGAATCTATTTGCCACACACCATGTATCAGTTTACAAAGAGAACTTTGTAACAAGTAGGGCAAATAACAAATGCCTAACAAATTAGGCAGGTGAGCTAGTAGAGCATCCCACCTCAGACCTAGGCTAACAGTGTGGTAAAAACAGTAGTTCTAAGTGAAACGCAGAGGAATACGCTGTCGTGACCAACACTCCATCTACAACAGTTTCAAGTGCCACGCACACAACTTCACCTGCCTCACAAGCAGGTTATGGTGGTTTGGGACATGACACCTGCTAACAAGACGGTCTAAAAATTACTGTATCCTGTAATGAAATCAATCTAACGGAGCAAGTGTCTGTGCCTCGACCACTTCTCTGCAAATCCCGCCTGACAAACTGGGCTGCGAAGGGCGAGATCCAGAGGCCTGGGTACACATCCAGCCCCGCCTGCTCCCCCAGTGGAAAAGCGTCATTCAGCAGAGGCGCAAAAGAGGTAAGCGCAATCAGCTACGGACGTTTTGCTGCGGGGGTCACGCCAGAATTTAATTTCGCATTCATTTTAGCTAATTAAACAGCAGATCCTCCCCTCGGCGGGCGGGGCTGAGCCGCTACGAAGCCCTGTCCCCAAACTTACACCGCTTTATCTCAGCTGCGCTGAACGCTCGTTAAAAGAGAACCCGCCCCCCCCCCCCAGCGGGAGCCTCGGCCGGGCCTGCCGGCCCAGGACCGGGCAGAGGCGGCGCGGCC
>NW_008825498.1:9389799-9400003 GCF_000699105.1 Pygoscelis adeliae
GGGAAGGGGGAAGGGGCCGGCAGCCCGTCGCGTTTGTCAGTGGGGTATTGTCAAAGTGAAAACGACTTTAAGAGGTTAACGTATGGGGGAGTGACAGATGTGGTTGTAGTTTCTTGTGATAGCCACCTCAGAGCCACAGTCTGCCACCATCTTCAAAGTACCGCTGAAGGAAGAATAATTAGGAATTTTTATGTCGTCGGTAAAATCACCTCAAGTGCTAACAGTTCACGGGTTGAACGATATCCTACGGATAGCTCCTTCTGAGTCACTTTTAACGGGAGTTTAATCATTGCTTCACTGGTAAATGTCTGAAATAGCCCTGCAAAAATAAATGTTTATTGTGAAATTTATCTTTTTATGTGGTTCAGCTCCTTTAAAGACCACAGTTTCTAGTTAGCCTAAATAATGGTGGTTCCCACACCTGGCTGTTCACAGTCCATTTCCAGGCTTGGGATGCCTTGTCTTCCATTCCCATGTCCAAGCTTGCAGCTATGAGTTGGGAACCCTTGCTGTGCCGTGTCCAGCCATAAAACCCTCCCAAATACATCCGTCGTCAGCCTTCTCCTAGGACTTTCAAGGGCACCTCAACACTGACTGGAGATACTGTTTTCTCCCACCGCTTCTTGATCCTGCTTTCCTTTTTGCTGTCAAAGGAAAGGCATTTGACTCGCCTTCCTTTCCTTCTGGAAGAAAAAACACTCAAAACCAAACAAAAAATCCCACCCCACCTTTTCTTTCACCAGTGCTGAAATTCCTTAAGCAATCACAGTTATTAAAAACCTCAGCTACTTGGCTGAGCCCGCCAGCCCATCCTGGTGATAAATGGCTCTCAAGATGCGTGACTAGCACTAAACAAACTGGTCTAAGTCTGTCTAGACCGTCACCACGTTCCTGGGTGTGTGGCCGCCCTTAAATCTAAATTCCTCAACACAGTGAATCTGTGTTGCAACGTCAAATGGATTTATTTGACCCCCACAAGACAAAGCTATGTTCTTTGATGAAGGTAAGGCATGAACAACTTGCAGAGGCCAGAATACCATAACCAATCTATTTCCCCACTCAGGTATGGTACCACGCTGAAAACAGTAACAACGTGCTAGCCTAACAGTACTGAGGAAACTCCCAGTGGAGTGGGAACATTGCTTCTGAGCTTCTGAGTCACAAATGCCCACTTTTTGTGCAGGAACATTGTTTTCAGATGAGCTACAAATGGCTGAGTTGAGTTACAAGTAGTCATTTTTTGTCTCAGGAAAGAGAAATATTGGCCATTTTCATAACTCTTTTAAGTTGCTGAATTTGTCTGCACTGCAGATACCTAACCAGCCAACTGTTTTTTTTCTCCTCTTAACTGTCCTTCTTTAGTAGTAATTTATCTTTTAAATCGCTAGGAGAGTGCGAGGAATTCAGCTCAGCACTGAAGCCCTCCGTATCATCTTTTCCAGTACCGTAACCTCAGGCTTTCGGTCAGTTATGCCATCTGAAGCATGGCATGTGCAGGCAGCCCTCCTGCCCACCTCTGGCTCTTCACATCAGTATTTCAGCAGTTGTCTTCTGCTGTTGTCTCTGAATCCCTGAACGCTCGGCTGGGATGTCCCTGAGTTATGGCACGCAGTGCTCCAGTATATGCTTTGGTTTCTATTAACAGGCTAAGAGCAGAAGTCCTTTCCTGCATCCAGCTTTGTGGGCTAGAGGCTCCAGCATTTCTCCACCGTGCACCAGCAGGCTGGGACGAGCCCTTTGCCACCTTGCTGGCAGAGGGAATCGTGCGTATGCTTTGGGTTGAGCTGGCTGGGTCAGCGTGTTAGCTCACCCATGCCTGCCCGGAGTCTGTGCAAGCTCAGCATGTCTGCACTGCTCTCGGGATCCTTCCCAGTGGCAGAGCAGCCTGGGCCACGGCAGCGTGGGGTTAAATGGACGTTTTGGAGGATAGGTGTGGGAGGCAGCGGAAAACCGTTCAATCAGCAAAGTTGCGTGCAAGGGAAGGGTCTGACCAGAATTATTGGGAGCATTAGAAAATGTCCGCCATTGCTAAGTTTTCCTTTTTTATTTGTTTGTGTAAGGTAAGGACTGCCATGGCTTCAGCCTGTGTTTTAATTCAGAGAACTGAGAGAAAGCCAAGCCCCAATGTGGTTTCACAGTCTCCTAAGCATGCTGTTTGATGTCTGGATGAAAAGCTCAGGTACTGCCCAACTCCTGTTGCTTAGGTGGGAAAAAGCTCAAACATCCAACATCCTGTTCTTATTGGAAGAGGCTAATAATATTAAAATTAAATTTATTGTTATTTTTAAAAGCAAATATTTAAAATAATGTATGAAAGGATAGATGGGAGTGGTTTTCTGTGTGGTGTGGCTGTAAGTTACCAGTAGGGGGAAGTGTTTGCCCAGAAGATGAAGGTGCAGAGTGAGGGACAGCTTGGCCTGCGCTTGCGGGGCTGGCGCTGATGCTGCTCCGCTAATGGGGAGCCGGGGGCACGCCGCCAGCCCGGAGTCTGTCACTTCATCTATAAATGAAATCATTGTTTGACACTGCCTAAAAAATGCGGGATATGTCAGAGCCATGCCAGTTTATTTCAAATCATGAGGAAAAGGGCTTCATAACACTGAAAATAGGCTCCACATGATTTATCATTTTGAGTGACTCACCTGCATATACTATGAGACATGATGAATATAGGCCATTCCAGCTTGAAAGAAATTTTTCTTGTTTTTTTACAAGGCTTTTTCACTATTTCTCATCTCTTTTTTTGATAGATTAAACCATCTTATCAGCTGAATAAAGGGCCATTCTAAATAAATAATTTGAGATTATTCTAGCCCCCACCTCTTGCTGTATGAAAGAAAAACAGAGAAGAGCTCTCTGAATAGGTTAAAAAAAAGCTTTTAAACCTTTACAAAGATAGTAGAAAGCCAATTACAAGTGTCCTAAGGAGATACTGCCAAAGTAAATGGAGTCTTTTTTAGAATACAAATATTCCTTAAGCCAAGACTGATGTACGTGAACAGAGGGTAGGACTGCCAGCATGCTGAAAAGCAGTACAATATAATTGTTAGTGAGTACAGCATAGACAAAGACATTTTTTTCCTGGGGTAGGAACAGATAAAGAGGAAAAACAATGTTGCCACTGTGATTTAATAGCATTTTATAACCACTTCTTGTTTGATACTGAATTTTTCCTCTGTTTAGAACAGTGTTTGTTACTTTCCAACTCATGCAGAGGGGGGGATCAATGCTGAGTTGTTAGTGCTCATGTTGGGATATCCACAAATGAGTCTAGCAAGCTGGCTGCAGTGACTGAAGGTGTTAGCACCCCAGCAGTTGCTGTGCACCCCTGGCAGAGGTTGCTATTCCCACAGCACTGTCAGCAGCACGTCGCTTCTGCTTGCCACTTGGTGTTGCCACAGTGCAAAATCTGACAATGTTGCTTAAAGCCATCTTCATCAACTATTTAAGCAGAGATGCCAAACTATGCACTCAATTGGCAGCCAAAAATTGCTCTCTGTTTTGGGGATCAGAAACTCAGTCAGAGGAGTAGTGCTGCATATCAGTAAGGCAGTAATAAATTAAAATGCCACAACTGTTCTTGATGTGAAGAGGAGTCCGTGTCCTAAATTAGCTAGCAATATGTTAGAAAAGTACAGCATCAGTTAGGCTGTGTCTTCTAGCATGTGCTAGGTGGGAAGCTAAGAGGGGGGACAAATGAGTTAATATTACTTTCTTTAAAACTATTGTAAGTAAAATCAGTTTTCAGCCCAGATTTAAACACTATCACCAGCTGAAGGCCCAGATGGATGAAAGCAATTAACAAAACCAGTATCTCAGTACATATCTGTGCTCAGAGGCCAGTTGATAGACCAGAGAGCTTATTAGGTCAATAGGTTGTGTAGTTTGAATTACAAAAAACTTCACCTAAACCAGATGCTATCTTTCCAAATAAAATCCTCTTCCAAGACCAAATCGAGTTTCCATTTTAACTTCTGCTATCACTCCTACAGAAGGGTATACTTGGAGCCTCCGAAGCCTCCCATCTCTGACGGCACTAGTGCTTGGTGCTTCGTTCTCCCTTCTTCGTTGCCCTCCCTTGTTCTCAAGAGCTCTTATTTTCAACCCTCTTCCTCCCTGGACAAGGTTGCACAACATTTAGTGTAGGACTGGCATGAAAGGTGGATAAATTGCCTTATTAGCCTAGTTTAAGTAGCTTACCTGTTATTTCCAAACCAGTCATGGGAAGTTGCACAAGATACTTTCATCTTTTAAACAATTATGAATACAAGCTGTACTACCTTCGGTACTTAATTTTTAGGTGGCATCCCGCCAGCCACTTTAGTTTGTTACTGACTGTGAGATACAATTAATAATGTGTGGACTGATGAAGGAGAAACTAGATTAACACAAAAAATAGCCCCTCAGGAAAATTTAAATTACATTTTAAAGAAGTGTATAACAGACAATCTTTCTACCTTTTATTAGTATGTTACACTTTTCAGCAGAGCATACATGTAACTTTTATGTTTGTTAAATCTCATGATGATGTTCTGCTGCATTTAATACTTTCTGGGTTTCTTCTCGATTTCCTGAATAAATTGCTGGGGAATATATACCATATGATCCCATTCTGTCATGCCAGTTACAGCAGAAATGTTTCACCAATATATTTTGGTGGCATTTTTCCAATAACTTGGTAAGGGTACCTAGAAAGGGTTCATTTACCTGGATTCACCTGGAAGACTGTTTCACATGTGTATCTGAGAATGATTGGTTTTTCTACTCCTCATCTTTCATCTGGGACATGGGACTTACTAGCACAGTTGTCCTAGAATACTACCACTCTGGATATAGATGGAAATACGCTCACAAATGGCAATGGATCTCACCCACTAATGACTTTAATGATCAAGACCAGGGTTTTGACCTTAAAGTAGAATAAAAATGGGGGTCAGCGGAAGCTGAGAGCTTGGAGTATGCTCTTGCAGCGTGCTAAAGACACTCACGGGCTGATTCTGCCCAAACTAGAATCCATTGTCTCCATCTACATTGAGCCAAACAAACTGTACTATTCTAACAAGAGATGGTGATCCGACAGCGTACTGCAGCTAGATACCTGCGATGGCCCAAAACCCAGGAGCTGAATGACTCCCTTTTTCGTCATTTATTTTACGTGGTGAGCTAGGAAAAAGGAATATTTTTTTGGCCTGTGTCTAAAACGTTGCACGATTTCTATATGTTTTATTGTTGTCATCATAATTATCAACATACACAATTTTTGTATGTAAATATTAAAATTCCACAGAAATAAAAGTCCATGAAATGTTTTCAAATAGTAGTATTTGCTACCTTTAAATGTCTCTTTTGTATTTGGCTAATTTATCATCAAGATCTGGGTGTCTTGAGTATCAGTTTGCAAAAGTGGTTAGCATATATTGTTTACTTGATCCCAATGCAGAGAACACGTGTCATTTTTGTTGCCGAAAGAATTTACTAAAATTCATATCTCTGTGCCACTAATACTACATAAATCTGGCTTTTTTCAAAAGCAAGGTGTCACACATCTGGCTGCTATTCACAATAATCATGCTATCAACAGCTCCTTCCCTCAGTCAGTAGTATTTTTTGGATTATAACCTAATAACACTACTGTGAGTTCAGCAGAGAACTTGGATTAGTTGGACATTTTTTAGCTAGAATTTCCTTGCAACATACCTCTCATTTTGAGCATACTCTGATATAGAACCCCTTTCATTTTATTCACGAGCGCTTTATAATGTTAGGCTTAGTTATTGAAGAATGCAGAAAGGCATTTTCTGGACCACATACCTATGTTTCTATACCACAACTGCCTGGGGTTACTTCACTTTTACATCTGCCGTTGGTATGAATTCTGAAGTATGCTGTTGTTTTGTGATTATGCTGCTAAAAAATGATACCATTTTTGCAGATTCAGTCCCTGTAGATTACGCTGCTGAAGCTCATTCCTTCCTCCTTGTCATCCTCTTTTTGACCTTCCTTGTCAATATTCAGGTAAAATACAGCTCTTCCCCAAAGAACTTGAAGTCTAGTTCCAACATACACATTAGAAAAATACAAAAGCCAGTGGCAGAGGTAGGCAACTAATGCCGATCGTAAGCTTTTGCAAATGAGCTTTTCTTTGATGATGAATTTGAAGTGAGAGAACAAAGCCACTCAGCAGTCCAGGCTTGGGGTGGGATGGAAGAAGACAGGGAAGTGAGAATCCCAGAAAGACATTGGTGAAGAGAGTGAGAGTTAGTAAGATGTAAGAAGGAGGCAGAGCCAGAGCCATGAAGACCTGGAGGATGAGCCTCAATGGCGAGGGAGAGAAGGAACTCTTGGAGGAATAAAAGAGAAACTAAAGGCAGGGAGAGTGCATCTTAGCTCAAATATTCAACCTGCTTTGCCCTGAAATGGAAGAAATCCACCATGCTGCAAATGTTTATTCTTTGGCCGCCCAATAGCTCTGTGGGGAGGCTTGGTTAATGAGGAGATGACCCCTAACCGGTGTTTAGACAGTCCAAATAACCTCTCACTGTCACATGCATAAGCAAGAGGAAAAGAAGGAATCAACTCTTGTAGTTGAAGCTACAGAAATACAGTCTGGAAAAGCCCTGGTGAGGCTGTGTAGCAGGAATTAATCCAAAAATCTCCCCAAACCAAGGCAAACTATCTGGGCAAAGTCTTTAGATCAGAAGTTGTTGCTCTGTCAGCTGCTGCTTCTCTCCTGTGCTTCAGCACAAGACGCAATTTAGGAGAGGGGATCCTCTAGCTTAGGTGCTGCATCATCACTATGTGTTGCTCTCGTGTGTTGGTTTTCCCCAGCAAAGAATGAAGAAAAGAAAGAATGGAAAAACATTATTTTAAAAACTGTAGCAGAATTCAGTTAAATGTGTCAAAATAGGTAAGGTCTACAGCTAACAATTTTATTGATTAAAAAAAAAAAAAATCACAGGGAGGGCCAGAAGGGGAATTAGCAAACTGTGTGTGTCACATCTCCTGGCTCACTTCACCGGTATGTCCCTTTCTGCTTTATCTTGTTCTTTATATTGTAAAAACCATAAGGTCTCCATGCCCAAATGGAGGTTTGTAAAGTACCTTGCACTTTGTGGACCTGTGTTTCACCTCAGCCTGCTGCTCTCCAAATGTCATTCTAGATCATCTGTGTATGGGGGCCTTGTGTCACCCTCTCAGAAGAATTGCGGCTGGAAACTGCCAGCTTATGGCAACTGATGACATTCTTTAAGAGCCAGCTGAAGACAAAGTGCAAATCCATCCGTGTCCCTGTGTAAATTCTAAGGCATGTGATTGATAAACTTTGCTATTGGGGCTCTCTGTTATACTTTATTTATATCAACTTAAAGCCTGAAAGAATGTCGCTTTGGCTGCCTTTCAAAACATGAAAGCTGAGTGTATGTGGATTCATTGAAAGGGAAATTAGTCACTTGTATTGCTTTAGAGAATCCAATCATTTCAAAATCCCTGCAATATCAATATGCCTTCCCATGAAATAAATGCCCCAGAGGATTTCTTGTTTTGAACATTGTCTTAATGCAACTTCCTATCTAACTACTAAAGCACAGTTCACCTACTGAAGTATGGAAAAGCATCTGGAAGTATAGCTTGTTCAATCAAAACGTCTGAACAGACTTGGAATCCGCACAGTGTTTACATTTTTGTCAGTTATCTTCACGTACTTGCTGCTAGTAGAAGTCGTCTTTTTCCAGGCAGCCTCACATGTCACACAGTACTGGAAAAAGCTCACGAAGAGACCCACCGCCCTTTAACATTGCAAATAGTAGCAAACCTAAAGCTGTTTACGCTCACTCTCATGTGCACATGCATCTACACATTGTTTTCTTAGCTTCACCAAGGTGAGCTGTTTCTCTAGGTGTAAGAAGACAGTACAGGCCCAGAAGATCAAGTGTTACTGCCGTGGTGCAACTCCCTATGGTGATGCAACCCAACTCCTTTCCAAGGGCTCCTCATACTCCATATGACCATGACATGCGGCGAGCAGGTTGCTGGGACGCTGTTCTGAAAGGTCTTCCCCAGTCTCCCAGCAGGTGAATCAGACTAAGTGATGACAAAGGACCAAAGAGAATGCTAATACCCACAATGGCAAAATGGCTTTGGTTGATAGCAGAGCTCTCTCTGGCTCCGAGACTGCTCAAAAGATCTCTGTAGTCACCACTGGGGAGAGTGGCAAACAGGCTGTTTTCCACTGGGGTCCCTCCTAGATGAAGAGCCTTGAAGCTAGGCTCTTAAGCATCACTCCTACAAAAGATGTGCGAATGGCAGGCTCGGACACAGTGAGAGGAGAGAAGGTGAGGGGTAAAAGATCTACTAGTCTGTATTCAGTTGTATATGTCATAGCTAGCTCTGTTCCTTCAGCAAGGCCTAGATCCCAGTCATCTGTGGAGCATAGGCGAGGAGCACAGCCTTCCTGAGCACCAATTCTGACAAAACCAAGGGTGATTCAGGTTTTAGGTGGCATGAGTGATGCTGTGGTGGTGTGTTGTCCTTACAGAGAGCCTAGGGCAGGTAGGCTTCTCTCTTAGGCACTCAGTTAAGTACCATAAATTAGGTGAGATGGATCTGAATGACAGAAATAAGTTAATGATCTCCCCATTTCTCTCGTGCCGTGTTCCTAACTGGTAAGGGGAGCAGACCAGCATACTGGCAGGACAATTTTCATTCACTGCACACACACGCCCTTCCTTCAGGCTGCAGCCTAGGAATAAAGGCTAAATTGACTTACTCAAGATAATCTCAGATCTGCTGCTTTTCCAGATGGCTGCTTGCTTTAAATGCTTCTTACAAAACTAAAGAAAAATCTGATCAGCCTATTCATTTTTTCTGGGACTTGGTCATGGTCTTGAGACAGAGAATTTTTCATGAAAACTGATAGCAAACTGCATGTATCAAGAGATATATCTAACAGTGCAGTACCTGGAGTGTCACTGTGATTCCTCTCCTTGGTTAGGTAGTTCCCCAGAGTCTCTCACAAGTCTGGCTTCTTTCTGTATTCACGATCGTATTATTCACAATTTCAGTTTCCTCACAACATTTGGTATTGGCTTCATATTTTTCTTCATAATGAGACTTAAATTCTCTAACTATTCTAATATTTTGGCATAGTTGCCGACCACTGGATTTTTTTATTGTTGAGGAATTTCACAATCGTATAATTAAAATGAGAGTGTTTGTTTGGCAGCATAATAAACTCTGAGCCACTGAGCTACGGTTTTGGATTTTAAACCAGTCGGTGGAGCTTGTGCTCAGGGCTGTGATAGCAACAGGTTCGTAAAAGCAATTCAGGAACAAGGTTTCACTAGGTCACTGTTAATAATACAAAGTCTGCTAAGTTTTTTGCTTTGCTCAGAAATAGGTTGAGAAAGCTGAAAAGTTAAAGCTTGCAACTAAGGGTCTGAAGCAAACCAGCAAACATTTAAGTACCATCTGAAGCATGCAGGTAGCTCCAAAGAAAAATTCCTCGACAAGTTCCTGTGCTTTGCTGGACCTGGGAGCTGGGTAAGCAGCTGAAGGAGAGCAATTCACTAGCACATGAAAGAGCTCCTGGGGGAAGAAGTAGTTTGGCGGGGACTGGAAGCAGTTTCACTTTCTTTACTTGCCCTTGACTCTAACTGCCAATTTAAATGACTTTGTGGCACATTTTCTCTTTGTTTTCAAGTTGTTTTTCTCTCATGTCAGAACAGGTAGGAGAAGAAAATGGAGAACTTGTTACCTGGAGAAATACATGCAAAGAGCTGCCAAACATACAAAGTCGGTCCACTGAAAAAAAGTTTAAAATGTTTCCCCCTAATTTCTTTAAAGTAGGATTAGTAATCTGAGGTGGCCCTGTGCTTCGCAGCAGCAGGGATGCTCAAATAACAGTGTGGTTTCTAACCTGAAGATGAAATATCCAATGACAAAAAATAAAATCTTGACTACAGCTTTCTATCAATCACATCTTTTCTTGCTATATATAACTTACCTACTTAAATTTCACATGCACATTACTTCTCTGGGGTACCCAAGGGAACAGTAATAACTTATCAAAGTATTCACCTGAAAGTTCCTAAGATTATTCAGCTATCTGTTAGGCTCAGGGTAGACTAAATATAGCCACAGGGGGCCTTTCTTTAAAATCAGTGCTGGAAGAGTAATTTCTGTTTCAGCAGCAGCCAGCGGGGCCACC
>NW_008825499.1:0-627 GCF_000699105.1 Pygoscelis adeliae
TGGGGGGCAGACCCTCACCAAGATGGCCCAAGTGCTTTGGGCTCTCATATTTCTACTGTGTATAGCAGTGGATGAAGATGTTACCTCTTCTGAAACACCTGCTGCTGACCACTTGAAATTTCAGAACTTGAGTTGTAAACCAGTTACTTCAGTCTTCCTTTCCCTCCCACTCCACTAAAGTAAAATGGGGGATAATAATGCACCATAAACTCTTTGAGGTAAATATGTCTCATATCTTTGGACAATATCTATCTAGCAGATTGCTCAGGACCTGACAGATTCCACCATGGAAAAAAAGGAAAAAAAAAATCAGTTCTGCAGCTCCTGAGGTCTTTAAACAACATGGCTTGAAATTTTTGGCAAAGGAGACAGCAGAACATCACAAAAAAGACAGTTAGCCCTTCATGTTGCAGGTATTCTGTGCCATCCTGGGAGGAGAAACAGAGATTCATGGCAATGGGTGGGGATTCAGCAGTTCCCTTTGCGAATGTTGTGGGGTTTATGTCCAGCTCTAGGTCCTGATTTAGGAAAGCCTCTTAGTCTGTTGTTCAGGCCACTTTCCTGAAGGGCTTAATTTGTGGAGCTTAGTTATCTTTTGCACTGTAGACCACTGGGGAAAGCGCTCAA
>NW_008825499.1:659-14875 GCF_000699105.1 Pygoscelis adeliae
AAAACACTAGCAGTAAGAAATTTCAGTGGGACTGTTCTGCTTAATCGAAACTAAGCACGTGCTCATAGAAACGACCAATATTATGTGGTTTGTGGCCACAAAACTGCTCTTTCTCTTGCTAGATTTAAAAGTAATAAAAAATTCACCGGAAATTTCTGGTGAGGAAACTTTTCCAGGGTAAGCAAATTCTGCAGCTGGATTTCTTGGTGTAAATGCTATTCACATCATTCCCCATGGCTACCCATTCATAAAACAGCCAGATGCTTGAGAGCAATCTTAAAATAGTCTGTTACAAGGAACAATTGCGTGGAAATTATCAAACAAGTTGTGATGGATACACTTGACCCCTAGCAGTACTTTGGTTCAGGCTCGCTAAGGAGCAACGGGCCTCATGCCTTGTGGTGAACCGGTGAGCTGGAAAGCTCCTGGCTCACGTCCATGGGAGTAAAGGTGCCTCGGAAAAATATTACAAAAGGTGGTTTCAAAGCCCAAAAATGGAAGATTACCAAATATAGAACAAGATACCAGAGCTAAAACAAAGACATCTATCTTGTCTATACTATTGACTAGGAGCCAACTACTTCACTCTATAAATATTACCATCAGGATGAGCCCAATTTGAGCTCTCCCCGAACTGCAGCTAAACTGCACACCAGGTGACTCTCCCCTTGAGCAGGGATGCCTCTCAAGGTTTGAGATCCCTTACCTGAGACTAAGAGATCCTTTCTTGCTCAAGAAGGAGAGATCCCTTACTCATGACAGATCCTTGGTAAGTGACTGATAGCATGCGGAATTAGTAGTAATGAAACATTGCTATCCATGTAGCTACTCAGTATTAATTATTATAAAATTTATATATATAATTCCATTAGACATAAACCATTGTCCAAGTCTGAGACTAAGATTGGACCTAGCCACACCTAGGCTCCGTGAGTTTAGAAAGCAAGGGGGTCCACTCTGAACCTCGTGACTCAATGGGAGGGTCTTCCTTACCCTTTGTATCTCCGGTCTCTGTGTGAATCATTCTAACTTGATTCTAACTCAATTTTCCTTTGTATGTTTCTTCCACACAGCAATTAATAAGGTGAACCTTGCCATCAAACTTATTGAGCCTTGGTAAACCACTGTTAAACTTTGTTAAATTCCATCAAATTTATTGAACTCTGTCAAATTCTTATTTTACCTCAATAAAACATATTGCTGCTTCTCTGAGTGAGGTGCATTCCACTCATCCGCGACACAGGTGGAAATCTGCCTTTCCAGCAATGTGAAGAACTTTGTATTAGTAGTTACATTTGCCTGTGTGATCATACATGGGCATGTGTATGAATGACTGTCCCTCATCGGAATGGCTCCACCCAGATAATGCCATTTTGCAGATCCTGTGGAAGTTGACTCCTCCACAGACTGAGGTTGGAAGAACTTGGGGTGAAAACTGCAACAGTCTGCTTACCAGGCAAAGGTGTGTCTTTTGGCAAGTGATGACCAAGATCACCAACTTTTTTTCTTTGTCAGATAATTTGGGGGTTTGTGTGTTAAAACAGGTAGGCTGCTTGCCTAACTCTCGTTGTGCCTATTGAAGACTTTTCAGTACCAATGGACTCTCAGTTTTATCCCTGCCCTTTCAAGCACGTAATTCTGTGTTTATATGTGATACAAATATTAGTTCATCATCAGAAAGGCAAGAAGGTAAGTCAGATTGAGACCAGCCCTATTTCTGGGGACTAGAGATATTCATGTGTTCTGCTTATTTTTAGCAGAAGATGGAGGGTAGATCTGAGCCAGCATGTTTTTCATTCAGTCTGTCCCTGGACACTAACAGATGGTGCTTCCTTGTGCCAAGCACTAATGCACTTTACATTGGCACTCACTGTCAAGACACAAAACCTGCCAAGTCCCTGCTAAATCTGCTGATGCCAGGAAAATTGATAATAAACAGCTATCCAGGGACACAGTCCCAAGTTTTTCCTCTACCTCCAAAGCAGCACAGAAACTGTACCAGTGCAATGGTGTCAGCTGCTCTCCAGCACGTGGCTATCAATGCAGCAAAGGAGGCTCCTGGACTGGGGAAAAAGGGGTCCTGAGGCCATGAACACAGTCATCTAGCTAAAGATGGAGGGAGATCCATCTGCTTCATGGGAACTAGCTGTGTGCTTAAAACTGGGCTTTGAGAACCTTGACAACTTGTGCCTTAATGCTCAAACATCTAAACCAATGACAATTAATATAAATATAAATCATTCTAAATATAAATATATATATGTATACATATCACCTGGCAGGTTGATTCTATTGTTTAGCACTCCTTAGTACCCCTTCAGCACTGAACATACTAAATTCAGTCTCACAGGTCTACTTCCTATGGCTACCAATCCTATGTATGATAAGGTCACCTACAAAAGAAAATTCCACAGACTTTTTTGAGGAGCTCACTCTGTTTTACAGGTCATTGTGTTTATTCTTTGAATACAAGCATCCAAAATTCTTGAGCTGTGAAATTTCTGTTCCTTTCCACCAGCTGCCTCAGTGCCCAAGCTTCTTTCTTGGATTGCTCGAAGCTTGGTATCCACATCTCTTGGAGAGAAGTCCAGCCAGGGTTTGAAGATGAGAACCAGAACGCCTCTGGTTTGGGGCAGCTCAGATGGTTAACCTGAGCCTTCCACCTCCGGGGCAGCCATCCCTGGCAATGGGAAGAAATAAAAGGGTTATTCAGGGACCCTGGCAGACAGAGAAGAAAGGTGCTATGCCATTAGTAAACTATCAAAGCATGTCAGTGACATTTTCCTTCCCACTACAGGCCCTAGCCATGTCCCTGTGGATGTCAGAGGGGAAGCTCTCCCCAAAATGCCCAGGACAAAGCCAGTCATGCTGACAAGAGCCAGAGACTCAGATCAGGTCTGGCTGCAAACGAGCAGCACCAGCCCACCCAAACTGAAATTCCAAGGCAAGGAATTCTATTTTCATCATTATATTCTGTTTTCATCTTAAATACGCACACACTTAATGAGATTTTTTTAAGGAGAAAAAAGAAGCCATGAATCTGACCAGGAGAGCAAACTGGTCTTCATTGTCTTCTTGACTAGAGAGCCACAAAAGCATGGGGAAAGAAAAACTGTATCTAACCTATTCTATACCTTTCATGGTTGTATTCCTAACTCAAAGAGAGCACATCTGTCCAGATTTGCACCAGATTCAAACAGGAAAGCCTGGTTAAATGTAATGCTTACCAATTTGCATTCCCCATCACTTCAGCTCACCTTAGTAACTTCAAATGCTTTCTTCATCTCCCTTCTACTGGCTGGCCACATAGTGTACTGCTCAGACTGTGAGCAGCTAAAATAGGGCCTAATGGATACAGGAGAGCTGTAGGATACTAGAGCCGTTGACCAGTTCCAGTACTGGACACAAAAAGGGTTTTTTTGATTCATGCTGATAAGTGAGCTCGTGGAGAGTTTAAAAAATGGCTACTGACTCTTGGTACGTAAACCTTGAAACCTTAAAGGAATGTGGCAATTAAAATTAGTATCCACCAACTCAGAAATGTATGTGGTGAGAGTTTTCAGCTTCAGTCTAATTCCAAGTAGTGCTCTGTTTAATACAGCCAAATCCACCACAGCTAGTAGCCTCAGGAGACTGAACAGCTCCTGGTGCCTTTGAAATGGCCTTCTGGTGTCGCGGCTGGCACCCTTGCAAGACTGCTGGGCCCTCAGCGCTGGGCTTCCTGATAAGACAGACATTTCTAGCTGGTCTGTATCAGCATAATTTCAAGAGGATTAGACTGGGAGGAACAGGTCCACTTCCTCTCACAAACGCACAACCTGTCTTGAATGTTGATGTTTCAATATTTAGTCATCAAATGTGGCCACAGACAATGGCATGTTGTCACTACAAGTTTGCATGTATGCACACATATGCAGATCCAGACAGTCATAGAGTATTTAAGTCAGGAGAGACCTCCAGTGACCATCTAGTCCAGCTCCCTCTTCCAAACAGGTCCAATCATACCTAATTGCCTAGGGAAGCACTGAGATGAGTCTTAAAACACCTCCAAGGACAGAGATCCCACAACCTCTCTGGGCAACCTGTTTCCAAATGTTCCAGGTCATCTAAAGCAAGTCGGCAAGTTAGGTTACTTTCTGTAGCCTGATAAAAACCTCCTCCCTGAACAATTCAAGCCTTCTGCTGAAATGACCACCAGCTCAATGGTCAATGTGTATGAGCTCAAGCACTGCAGCACTATGAGGAACACATGATCTGGCCATGCACCCACACCTTCTGCTACCACCTTTTGACATGAGGATGCACAACCCAATGGCATTGCAACACCAGTGGTTGTAGGCTGGCCAGAAATCTGGTAATCAAACTTCCTGGGACAAATATGAGCCTAGTGCCATTTTAAAGCCTCTCTGAGACACAAGGACAAAGTCACAAGTACCTTTTCTTTCCTTCTGATGTTTTCCCACACTCTGTTACACACCATGCACTCAAAGGTGTCAATGTAATTGTCCTGGGTGATATCTTGCACTCCCCACTTGCGTTCCTTCATCGCTGTAAGCAGCCTTGGATTGGAAATGTCCCCTTTCAGTTTCCATTGTAGGTAGGACTCATATTCTCGATCGTTTGTATCCAGTGTTTTGATATAGTGGGCCAGCTCCCGAGGGTGTGAAAAACTGGATACCAGGATTGCACTTTTGTTACTAGGAAGCCAGTCTACAATGCTGGGAGACCCAAAGTACACTGGTACTACTCCCAACTTCAGCGGCCGCCAGAGTTTTTCAGTGATGTAATCTTCACAGATAGCATTTTCAAAAGCAAGAATGAACTTGTACTGTGCCAGTATTTTATAGAAGTTCCCATCATCCATGGCAGTTGGACTTCTGAGATGCTGAGGAAGGTCTCTGTTATGCAGACATTCCCCATAAGAGTCTACTTCAATGTGGCACATCAGCTCACGCACATAGCTGTCCCGGTCAGAAGGAGGGTTGCAGTCAGACTGCACATACACAAGTGGTGCAAGCCTCTTCCTCAGGTTGTTCTTCATCTGCAGTGGGATCATGTACCTCAACGACTTCAGGACCTCTACACCCTCAAGGTACTGAGTGGTCAGCGGTAGGTGAGAATGGCGGCTAAATGTTGCAGTGTGGTTGAATAAGGCAATGGTTGGTTCATGGAACAGTTTGTAGTTGTTTTTTGGCGACTCTTCATGGAAAAGGGCCCAATCATGATAGTCTTTACGAGGGAGGGGTAGGCTGTCTATACTGAAGTCAGTACCTAGATAAAAGCAAATAGTGTTTAGTCTGCCCTTATCTATCACGCCACACTAACTACAATGACACAGAAGTCTAGTTTTACTTTAACATCAGCCCTACAACCATTGCATTTATGACATTATAAGGCAGTATTGCAAAGAGAGCAATTCATGCAAAGACAGAGGAGTGTTATGACAGATAAAATTGAATTTGGCAGCAGAAGAATCTAGAGAATGGCAATCAGTAGTTCATATTAGAAATGGTTTCCTTTCAGTTCATATTAGTTTAAAGGCCTCTCATTTCAAAGGCTCAACAGGAATTTTATATTTTAATGCACTGAAACGAGACTAATAAGATGCTTAATAATCCCCCGGTTCTGTAAATAAGAGAACAGATGGTATTACCTCTGTCTATGATGTGAGGGAAATGATTACTGCAGGGCTCAGTTTGGTTCTAGTAGCAAAACAACAAAAAGGATGCTAAAATATTGCACAGGGTTACGGAAAAAAATTACAAGAATGGCTTCAAGTCTTGAAATGACATTGTACCATAGAGACTTTGGAAGCCAATCTATTTAGTTTATCAAAGAGAGAATTAAGAGGTGATGTATCACAGCTGCCTACCAAATATATAAAGAAGTAGCATCTGGCAGAAGATGGCTCCTCAAACTAATGCCAGCAGTAGAAGAAGAACCATGTCTAAACTCTAAAAACAGACCACTGCAGCTGCTTGCGCCTCTCTGCAAGGACAGGGAGCCTCCAGAACAACTTAGGAAAGCTGTGGTGGAAGCTTTAAGACAAACCTAGAAGCCTTTTCTCTAAGGCTGATCTCTGCAAAACTTAACTCAAAATACCAGCTTGTGAATCTGACCCTTGCTCTCCCTTCAGTACCGCTGTACTACACTCATACGACTAGCCTTATTGCAAATTAAATGCAAAGCTAATTAATCTCTGTCAAGATACTTGCTCACTGCCTTATAACTGTATCTATTTTTTACTTAAGTACAAGCACTGAATATACAAAACTTTTAACTGGTATTGCCAAGCAAGGGAGGTTCATAAACTGAAACAAACAGTGAACAGCTGGTTTAGAAAACACCACAAATCCCTTCTCTTTGGACAAACTATTCTACCATCCCAGTCACACTCGTAACTTTTCACTCACTGTTCTACCCTTGACCTCAAACCACTGATCGGAAAAAAGAGGGAGCTAGCAAAAGTCTAACACAGAATTTTGACCTAAAAACTTATAAAGAAAGAAAAAAAATGCCTAGTGGTCTTTGTGGCTGCACGAGCCTGCCAAGATGACTCCAAGGATGACCTTATAAAACCAACGTAAGACTTCACTACTGCAGTGAAGATAGATGTTAGCTGCCAGTAACATAACAACCTCCTAGAGAGCAAGATCCTTCAAGAGCATCAGGTAGGTTTTTTTAAGGCCACTAAGTATTTGACATTCTGTTTTCCACTGAAGGGTGGTCCAAGCCCTCAACACTAGAAGGATGAAGGACTGTGTCACTCACTGAAAAATGCTCTTCGCTGCCTTTGGTTCTGATATGTTATAGTGATACAAGAAGGTGAGGAAAATTGAAAGTGAATCAAATTCTCACACGGAAGCTTATAAGGCCAACCAGGTTTTGAAAACACTGTTCTAAGTGATGCCCAGCAGAGAAGCAGCAGTGCACACAGACAATAATGAAATGCTGTGGATTAAACCATACCACTTCAGCCCTGCCTCTCGCAAGGGCGCTCCCTCTTTAAGGTAGTATTGCAGGGAAGAGGAAAGGAAAATGCAGGAAAGAATGAGACAAGGAAACGGATGAAAGAGAGACAAAAATGCAACATGTAAAACTTCCTAAACAAGGAGTGATTTAGGCAAAGAGAAATGTAAAAGAAAATGCACTATAGATCAGAGCACATCAGAATGACTGATTCTAATATAACAATCAATCTCAGTCCAGCAAGGAGACAAAAAGCTTTTAAGGATTAAAGGGAAGATAACATCAGCCTGCTCCCTACCCCGCAAGATGAAGGAAATAAAGGAGCTTATGAGGGGATAAAGAAAGCACAACAAGACTACAATTACAAGCAATTTCAACTTGCAAACTATTAATTAGGAAATCTTAGATATGTGGCAAAGTGCAGAAGAGAATGACAGATGCTATCAGGAGAAGTTCTGCATCTGAGGAGATATCTTTCGTTCAGGATTCATACTCCAAGGACTCAACACTCCAGCGCAGAAAAGCTGGACATCCTCCTCCCTTAGAAACAATACCCCTGAGGCTCTGACAGCATGGCACCAGATCCAGCTCATGCTGATTCAGTTGCACTGGTAGCTCATGCTACACGTAAAACTCTTGTGAAGTATGTGACACTGAAAAGGTGGAGTTGAGAATCCCTCCCAAAAAGAGAGACAAAATCTAGCAAGTGGATGGCATGTCTCACTTCCAAACAGGAGATGGTGAGACTTGACAAAGTCATCACCTACACCTAGGGGCTTCCCAAACCAGGACAGTAAGTCAGGACAAGCTGCAGAAAAGCAGGTGTTCCTAGCAAAGCAGTTCTGCTGGAAAACATCTGTAGCCCCTATTTTTGCATAGTATTTTTTCTAGGCTTTGGATCATTCTTCTCTTGACCTGCTTACTGACCAAGGGGAAAATTAATACAGTTTCTTTGGAAGGTGAAACTGTGCCCTGATCCAACCTTAGCAGGGAAATGCAGATGTTCAAGTTTTCACTCAGCAGGCTGTTTAGAGGGAAATTCTGGAACACCAAAATCTGCCTTTTTGCAGGCCCACGGCTCAGTGCATCAAGGTCAGGGCGTGTGTGAAGCTTTTCTGTATTGATGCAGCATTTTTTTTCACCTTCAATACCATCTATGACCTTTGTCTCTGCAGATTTTCGTATTGTGAGATTGTTTATTGTGGTTTAAAAATAAGTAACATTTTTGCATATTTTGACACTTGTCTTTACACAGTTCAGAGCCAGCATCACTAGAAAAAGAAAAAAACTACAGGGAGAGTCTTTTGCCCGGTATAGATAATCTTTTAAAAATAAGTAAGTAAACCACATCCACAAGCCTGCTAAAAATTAACAGTAATAGTCTTCCCAATGCTGAAACAGACAAACAGAATTACTACCAGAGACCAAAACCACCAGACTACAGCTTTCATGAGATGCAAACCCAGCTTTCCTTGCCTTTAATTGGGTCAGCTTCTCATTCCTTTGCTGTTACTCCTCTGCTTTCATGCTTGACCACTATATTATTAACTGACAAAGCTGACCTACTTGGAGCTCTGAAAAGATCAGTGATGAGAAGTTTTTGGTTCACTGTTAACAACCAAGCTAAAGGCCCTTCTTTACTATATTTCCAGTTCACCTGTATCCTGACTGAGTGAATGAGATTCAGGACTCTCTTTTATTTTGTTTTGTTTCCAGACAAAGGAGCTGAACCTACCAGTCACAGAAAAGCATTTGGCTTTATTTTTCCACCTAAAATTCACTTTTTCTCTTAAAAGCAATTGTGTGGGGAAAAACAACAAAATTTAAAAAAAATAAGGCCTACTTTTAAAAGATGCATATTTTGTGTGCATGTAGTGGGAAGTTTGAGGCAGCAGAGCCAGAGCAGCTCAGAAGGTTGCACTAGCTGCTGCTCCCTGTGCAGAATCAATAGGTTTCTTTCACTAGTTTCCATTTACAGTCTGCTAGCAATCTCCCGGCACATGAGGCAGGGGAGTTGCACAGTTACCAGCGAGGGCATTATTTTGAGACAAAAGACATGCACAAGTGCAACAAAAACCTTGCAGAACCTCTGCTAGGGGTGACAAGCCAGAAGACTGGAAAAAGCTGGCTTGATCTCAGACTGACTTTTCATCACTTGGCAGCTTCGGGAAATGATCTTTTCTCCCATAAACAGGGAGCACATGTGATTGGAAAACAGCATGAGACAAGGCAACAGTCATCCCACAGACGTGCGCGGTCACTTTTCAGAGTACTTTTACAGAGAACATGCATCTCTGGATCTCTGCTGATGGTATTCAGCACCAGGCAAAGTTTAGCATAATGAGCTGCGTAAGTTTCCTGCTCTCAGTGATTGCCGCCTAGAATATTTAATCTCTAAAGGAAAATAGCTGGGCAGGAGGGAAAGTTACTCCCTTAAAAAGAAACAGATCCTTACCATAGAACAGAAATGCTCTCGTCATCTGATTGTGCTGGTAGGTCTTGTTGATAGTAAAGAAGCAAACATCCTCTCCACACTGACCCAATCTCCCTGTCTCTCCAGTCAGGGGAGACCACCAGAGCAGGATGGGGTAGTGATTTACATCAGACTCTGTCTTCAAGCTGCTGTGAAGTTCCTGCTTCTTAAACTGAAAAGCGTGTCTCTCCACAGGCTTTAATGGGCCACTGTGTAAACTGGAGATTACTGCCACCTTATTCTCTGAATTGCCCAGTTCAGTGATAACCTTCAGGGAAATAAACATACATATCACAGTGCATCACTGTCATTAGCCAGGACATCTGCTTGACAAATCAGTTTAAGCATCCAGCACTGTCTGCATGTGAAGTTTCTGTCAGTGAAAGTGGATGCATTTCACTGACTGCAGCCACCATCCAGGTGATCTTACGTCAGAACAGCAAAAGCTTTAATTTGAATTTGTAAGGAGGAGGCAGGAAATACATTTCTGTACTGAGACATGACCACATCACGTGTGATTTAACAACACAACTTCTGCTTTCTCCCTGGAAAAAGCACAAAACAGAGAACAGCCCTTCAGTAGCCAGGTTTCTTCTGGAAATTAGCTGTAAAAAAAAATAAATTTTCATGTCTCTGTGTGGCCATCTGTACTCACCCCTATTAATTTTTACACCACTGACTAAATAAACTGGGTGCAGACAGGTCTTAAAGACAATGTAACTACAACTTCATGGCTAAGTAGAGGAGAAAAATCCCATCTGTATGCAGAGAAGTGAAAGACCTACCAGTATTAACCATCATTTACATATCTGAAACCCTATGAGGAACCGTAAAAACTCTCCACCCATAGGAGAAACCTCTAACACTGCCCACCATCAGCCATGAAGTCCCCAGAAAATCTGGGGGGGGGTTTGGTGCCCATGAAGCCACCACTCTTTTCTACAGGTAGTACCTGCCATAAAAGTGTCCTAGGGCAGAGAAGTCTGTGAGCAAAGTGACAGAAATGGTGGCAGCAGGTTACATAGTTCCTGCTCTTAGCTTTAGTGGGGCAAAGACCTTCCTGCTACCATGCAAATGGCTTTTTGTGCATGCACCTTCATAGTGCATAATGCCACCCCAGGAACAGCTGCAAAAATGATGGAGGAACTCAAACCCACCAGACAGCTTTGGCCACAGCACTTGCACTTGTCGGATGGCTCTGAAGGAGGATATTGGAAAGCGAGAGAGTGTTGTTTATATTAAGTTGTTTGAAGACATTTATCTCCCCTGATAGCTCTACTGCATGCATTCATTTTGCTGTTTGCTGTGTCATTCACTCTCCCTGTGTAGCAAAATACACTGATTGTAGCTAGACTAAATAGGCTCTGTGCAGCACGGGATACTGGAACAGCACACACAGGAGGCTGTGCAAAGTGCAGCTGTACGGAAAAATACAGAAAACACTCCGCGCTGGCGAGTCAACAAGATACTAGCTGGGGAAAAGATTCATATGTCTAATAGTTTGACAAGATATAACTGCAGCAATATAACTGAAGCAAGTCTATAACTACCTCACGTTCAGGTTACCAGCTTAGCTGTGGAGGTGCAGCAGAGTCACAAACCCTCCCAATAAAGGTCCTAAAGACTTGCTAGCATTGCTTCTATGCTAGGGCAGCCATATCACCTTTGGATGCCTTGTTCAGGGGAACAGAACTGAAAGTGACCATTGAGTGTCAGTGACTGCCCCCAAGAAATGGCTCCAATTTGGAGTAGGCAGCTGGCCTGGGAGAGCTTCAGAGGTCCTCCTGCTGGCTCCACTGGGAGTTAACCAAGGTACTAGTCTGAACCAAAGCCTTAGTTCAGAGCACAGCCCAAGCAGAAAGACATCTCTGGGGCAGATCCTGAAGTCTCCTACAGTCCCATGACTGCCAGCCAAGGCCAATTAAATTTGTCTAAAAGTTGTTCTCTTCCAATGAAAATCTAGGGTAACCTGCACCAGACACAAATTAATATGCCTCCACATTGATTTTTCTCTCATGCATTTTTTTACTGACCAGCTACTAGACTTCCCAATGCAAAGAATGGCCTTTGAGTCAGGACTGATGGACAGATTTCCATCACCACTTACTGATGTGCTCAGATTTCCATGGTCTGTCTGCCACATTAGTATGAAATGGGTCCAGCCTTGCCTCCCTGCCTAATATGTTCAAACACATGAACAGAGGAGGCAACGCTGGATGGAGGCAACGCGACATGGTATGGTATGGTACACCACTCCTGAGAAACTCCTCCAGGAGCTGAGAAGCTATGCAAGAAAGGTGTTCTCTGTGTAATGTCACTTCTGGAGTCAGCTATTACCACCAGGCCAATGTTGCTGACAGTTTCTTTAAACGCTCCTCTTAAAGCACAGACTTATAGGGAAAACGTCTGATGCCTTCAATGCTCTCTCTCATCTGCCAGAATTGTGTCATACTTTGAGAGCGATCTCATGCATACCCCCCACCCTTGTCCCTGTACCTGGAGTGTCACCACAAGGAAAAAGGCAGCTGCAAAGCAGAAGCAAGATGCCCACAGTTTCTTCCTTCTCATCCTAATCATGCTGCACTGCTAGGCCTGCCAGAGCAGTTAGAGCTAGGCATCAGGAAGGCCAGCTTGTCTAAAGTCTTCAGCCTTTGCTGCAGGTTTTTCCCACTGCATTCTTACTCCTCTTCATGGTGACCGCTGCTGAAAAAGGGTACAGCATCAATAAAGACCGCTCCTCAAGCTCAGTGGTTACTTGTTGTCTACCCATGGCTTTCTATAGGTGCTAGAGCCACATTTTGAGCCAGGTATCCAGAAAACAGCCTGCACAAAACAGCACCTACATGCACAGCCCCAGGCATCTACTCTCCCTCTGGTCATCCTGGACTTGGGCATCCTTTCTAAGCAGGGTCACACATCCTCTCATCCTTGTAGTCAGTGTAGAGAGACACTGATGGGCCTGGCTCAGTCCTGTGTGGGAAGGGCAGCTCTTTTCCTGCATTTCAGATGGCAAAATGTGCTGCTTTTCAGCAGACTCACAAACAGGTGAGCGATGACAGACTTTCCTTCCCTGGGCAAGCCCTGAAAATGCTCCTGGAAGAAGCACACAACTATCTGGCCTTGGGACTTACTACACTGCAGTCTTCTGGGACTTCTGTTCACCAGCATATCGAGCCCAATGCATAGAGAAAGTAATCATACAGCACACACACACAAACGCTCTCCACACCTAAAAACATTTACATTTAACAAGTTCCCCTTCCCCTGTAATCTACACCTGTGCCGGTCTGCCCCTCCTCAAATAACTCTTCCCCTTCCCCGGAGCTTTTTTTGGCTTTCACAGAGTCCTACTGTTTTGCTGGATGTTACTGTGTGAAAATCCCAACTCCTGCAACAGGAGTGGATGCAAATTCCAGCTTCGTCTTAAAAACAAAACAAAAAAAAAGAGGATGGGAGAAAGAGAAGACTCTATCTCTCAATGCAGAGGAGTAAAGTTTGAAAATGTGGGTATTCTGAAAGCTCAGAAAGCAGAAACACACACCAAAAAATGTTTCATAAATTGCTGTTTTAAAACTCATCTCTTTCAGAGATGTGCCTCCTGTAATTTAGGCTGCTTTTCTATGAAAAGAAGGTGTATGTGATTGTATTGTCTCCATGTGCACGCACCTGCCAGCTTTCCCTCTGTCCTAATCCCACCCACATAGTTCCAAAAACCTGACAAAGAGGGATGGGTCCCAAAACCACTGCCTGGCGTAGTACTACCTCTGTGGTGCTGGCAGCTAGAGACAAAAAAAACTGATCCTGTTTCTGTTTCCACTGCAAGAAGAGTTCATCCCTTCCCATCGACCATCAGAAAAGCCTCTTTAGTAAAACCTCGCACGAAACCATGCTGTGTGAGTTCTGCTCTGCGTGGGACAGCTGCTTTTGAAGGTTTTGTGTGGGCACAAAAGTGCACGGCTGCCAACTGAGCACTGCCAAAATGGGGCACCAGGAGGGGCAGGGGCTGAATTCTGCCCACAACTGTGTTGGTGAAAATCTACTCAAGGCACACCCTAGAGCAGAACAGTATCTTTAATACCACACGTCTTACCCCGTGCAGGGCAAAAAGTAAGACTCTGATGACCCACTGAACGTCCCCCTACTCCCTGACTGGGTAAAAGAGTAGTAATCGTCCCATTTTTGGGTATTCTTCTAGAGGGGGAACTGCCCACACCATGGGTGTGCTGTACCAATTGCCCTAGGGTATTGCACTGGGTCATGGCTTCTTGCTTGCATTTGCAGAACCCAACACTCAGTACTTTTTCCCCAGCTGTGCGGTGCGGTGCGGTGCGGTCCGTCCCTGCAGTGGGCCACACACGCCTCAGTCCTGTCCCAGCTCCGCTGGCAAAGATGACCTTGCAGCCCTTTCCCACCTCGGTGAGGCCGAGCGGAGGCCCTGAGGACTTGAGGGAAGGAGGACAGATCACCACCCCCGGCTGTCCTGCGAGAGCAGCACCTCCCTGCAAATCCTTCCAAACTTCCTACCGGATCCCGTGCCGCCTCTCCTTCCAGCCCTGTCTCGGGGCATTTCCCCGGGCTCAGCATCCCAGCCGGGTCTGCGCCTGCCCCCCCACCGCCGCCCCTTTCCTCCCCGAGGCTCAGCCCGTCCCGCAGCCCCGGCGGGGGCTGCAGCTCCGGCCCTGCTCCCCGCCCGCCCGTGGGTCGGGCGCCCTCCGGCCAGGCGCCCGCCGCTGTACTCCCCCCGAGACAGACGCTCCCGCCTCACCGCCGCCCC
>NW_008825499.1:15134-18908 GCF_000699105.1 Pygoscelis adeliae
CCTCCACACACACAGACGCAGAGAGAGACAAGCACAGACATACAGACAGACAGAGACACACACACCCCACCCCACCCCTGCTCTTCCTTCAAGTCCTGCTCTGCAAGACCTCACACACCCCCAAAAATACCTGTCACCGATTTCTATAGCTGTTAGCATAATTGCGCTTTTTACGGTTTTATTTTTTTACAGTGCAGTTATTTTAGCCAGTGCTATCTTGACAAGGACTCAGATTGACTGCATCAAGCCAGAAGGCTGTCAGAAAAAGATATGCATCACGGAAGTTGGGAAGCCCCGAGGCGCCTGGAGAGCTGGCTCCGGCTCACAGAGAGGGAACAAATCCCTCGTCCCTCATCCCATCCGAGACCATTCCTTGCTCCCAGCCTTGCCCAGGCGTCCCCGCAGGGCCGTGCAGAGCGACCGGGAAACAGCCCTGTCTGCCAGCTCCCTGTTCCAGAGGCTGGGCCCCTCTTCATGCAGCTCTTGGCACTGCTATTTGTAGTGAAAGACATTTGCTGTGAAAGGCTGGTTCTGCAGGCTCAGGGCAGAGCCCGTATTTATCCACCCGATACACACACGTGAACCATACGTGTTTGTGTTTATAAGACATCTATCTCATACATACAGATTTGTATTAACACAGAGATATCCGATACCTAGATGCTTCTTCATATGTACATGTATTTATACACAAACACTGGAAAGCACCATATCTGCTGCTTCTAACCCAGACGTGGAAGGCAGGGGAGGTGCAAGAGGGCGATTACCCGGGGGAGCAGAGGGAGGAAGAATCCCAGAGGACGCAAAGGGAACACCTGATGTGCCTCGATTGAAACGCATGACTGATACAAATTGTGCAAATGTTACGTACACAGCTCATCTCCTAACTCTATGGTGGGTCATGCCTGCAGCCTTCCTGAGAGGCTCATGGGGGTACCAGCGGACAACCTGAATCCAGCCCTCTGCGGCAGTTTAAGTGATCCCTGCCACGGTGGCTCTGCCCCCCTCTCCTCCACAGCTACACTGGCCTGCAGCCCATTTGGAGCAGCGCCCACCTCTTGCTGCACATACTGCACCACCAAGCTCTGATTTGTCTGAGCTACCAGGCTCCTCCTGAGACGAAAACTAGTAACTGACACTGCAGTGCTGGGACATGACAGTTATTTATCCTCCACTCTGTTCAGAGCTTCATCGCAGCTCTCATTCCATTTGTTGGTTCTTCCCAAAGGTCCTAGCTGCTGGAGTCATATTTTTAAGTAGAAGCTTCAGGTAGGGTTTTAATACTCTCTGTGAAGTGTGGTTACAGATATTAGACCTGTAACATGAACGATCTCCACTGACTCTGAGCCAGGAGGCATGCAGCAAGAACTTCCAAGTATTATTTTGTAAAGCAGATCCATGCTAAGGCAGACTCCTGCTTTTGCAGGCCTAAGGCTTTCAGAGTGCCCTGAGACTGAGAGGACTGAAGCTAGCATGCCACAAGTATGTAGTTCAGTAAATTACATCGAGCGGTTGGAGACGGATCAGAAGCCTGGTACAGTTTATGGAAGGATTTGCTGTGATCCCACTGGGTTTTGCTCTGGTCTGTCATTTTAAAACTCAGTTATACTCATGGCTTTCAAGCTTCCTCAGTTGGCGGACTCCTAAGTTGCTCTCATGAGGACACAACTTGTTGGTAACACGCTTCAGCTTCCTGCAACCGGCTTGCTTTTCTTCTCGGTTACCATCCCTCAAGCCTTTAGAAGCAGTCCACAGACCCCAACAACCCACAGGTTCTGACTGAAAACACAGAAACTAGTCCTGAGGGCAATGGAATAGCAATCCTATCTGCTGTCCCTCCCACGCCATCAGCAAGATATTCTTGGACCAGCTCCATCCAGTTAGAAAAAGCTCACTTGTTTCTTGTCCTGCTATGCCACTCTGAGGAAATAAGCTCCTACTACAGGATCTGGCCTGTCTGTAATCCATGTTAAATAGCTGGTAAAGATGATACCAGCATAAGCAACAGCAATGGCAGGTCATTATGTGTTAGTTCTGGAGGAAGCATGACAAAAAAACCCCAAATTGTTGCTCAAACAGCAGAGCTAATAAACCAGATTTCTTAAAGCTCTGTGTCTCAAGTGCCCTCTGCCCATGGAGAGCTGTTGGTATCTAACGAACTCGCAATGCAACCTCGCCCTCCAGAGGTCAGGAACAGTGACTTTCCTTTCTGCTCTGTCTCTTACAAAACAGGATTTACTGCCTTTGAGGTTTCTCTCATTCATATGTACACATTTCCTCTAATTTGTTCATAATTTTAATATACCTTGTTTCTTTTTTAGGCCCCTCGTGGTTCTTTCTCTCTTTTTTTTGAAATGTTCTGCATTTTATAACTTTTTTCTTTCACTTAGGTACTGCTAGATATAATCTCCGTCTCTAGGTACATCTTTCTCCATTTCCTTTCTGTTCTATTCATAGTCCTATAGTCCAAAGCAACCTTTCAGTAGATTGCTCTGTTTTTTTCCCTCCATTATGATATTACTATGGTCTGTATAACTGTAATACCCAGAGGCACCAACCAAACTATGCACTCCAAAGAGTCACTGTACAAACATCCTGGCAGACACAAATGAAGTCCCCAAGTGCACCATTAAAATAGGGCAGAAAAAAGGCAGAGGGGCAAGGAAAGCGCAGAGGTCAAGTGCGTTTGACCTCATTCCCAACAGAGGCAAAGCTGCTCAGCGACAGAAGAAACACCTGTGGGCCTGATTCTTCCTTGTCCTGATCTTGTGTTTCGATTTGCAGCCATGCATTTATACTTCTTCATTGTTGCTCTGGCACCATTCTTCTTTCTGTAAAATCACTGTAGAAGATGTAACACACCTACAGCATTTTCAACTCGAGCACCCCAGAATAAACGACTTTAACCCTTTCCACCACACATGGAATGATTTCCCACCTCCCTGAATATACAGCACAGATGCAGATGTGCGCATGGCCCTTACTACACACATGCTCTGCCTGTCTTTAACCCTCCCCTCTCTAAAGCATTTCAGCGTGCCCCAGATTACAAACCTGCAGCACTGGGTCAGCTGCTTTTCCTTTTCCTTTGACTATCTTCAGCTCAGCTACTTTGTCCTACTGGCCAACATCACTTTAGAGGATCTCCCGCCTTCTCCAATTTCTGGAGAAGTTTCCACTGGTCACAACTGGCAGTTTCAAAGCCTCCTCTAATTCCACCTTTCGCGGAGACCAGATTCCTCAGCCTTGCCCTGTCAGAAAGTTCGACCCCAGAACGGTGCCATTTTGCCAGTTTCCATAGGGGCGGAAACACAGCTCACTGCGCCTGCAGCACCTTAGCGCCTTATCACCACTAATGCCAGGGACCCGCTATTTGCAGCTCTGTAACTTTCCACCTCAGCTGCTGTAGCTGCATTTCCCAGAGCCTCTGTTTTCCCACGTGTTCCCATAGTGCCAGTCCCGTGCTGTCGGTATCACGGCCTTGTACCTGCAAACACTGATACTGGTGTTAGGGGGGGTTCTCACGGGACACATGCTACCGCCGGCACGAGAAACGCCTCCCTTCGCTTCCTGTATCTCAGACTTTAGTTTATGGTAGGGAAAACCAAGCATAACGCACAACAGAGCAGATAGTAGCCACCTAAATAACCGGTAAGCACCACCCCTTAACGCAAGGGCAGGGACGTGACCATCCGTCAGGGCACAACGCCGACAGAGCCTGCTGGGCCCGCAGGCTCCTCAGGGCATGGTGGAAGGGGAAGAGCGAACTGGAGA
>NW_008825499.1:19793-29122 GCF_000699105.1 Pygoscelis adeliae
CCAGCGAGGTGCTTCCAGCCGCTCCCGTCTCAAGGCGACGGTGTCGCCAGCTGGCGCAGAAAGCCTCGGGGTGAACCACGCGGCTACCTGCTTTCGCTGGGAGCCGCGGGTGTCGCCGCGTAGCGCTCAAACCCAAGTCACGGCGTTGCGGCTGTGACTGTCGGAGAGCGAGGTGACCCATTGCTTTCCTCTCCCAAGTTGTCTTGCAACTGGATTTTCTCACGGATGTCAGCTCCTCCTTTACTTGTTTATATGCTGGTCTGTGTTACAGACAGTAATATAGTGGCAGTAATAGTGACCGTCGGGAACAAGGATGTGTTGCTGGACATAGATTTGTGCGTGTAGTGGTTTGAGAAGCATTTTGTGCTGTTCAGAAGCATTGAAAAGACAAAAACCTGTATTTACAGGGACAGGAAGGAATGGGCAGATATCGAACCTGTCCCTCAAAATGATGGGCCAAATCCTGTTGTTCAGATCATCTACAGTGAAAAATGTAAGTTTTAAATATGTTCTGCACTGAAAACTTAAGGTGGTTAAATTTGTATTCTGTCCTTTGTGTTGTTAAAGCAAGACTTCATGTTTTGGAGAACGTATTTTCTATAGTAGTACTGTGAAGAAATTAACATTTATCATGTTATGGTCGTTGTGTGTGATGTTTTCACTAAGCATCTCTGAAGTTGAATCTTCACCTGAGATGTTAATAGCCAAGGTTTTATTTTAAAATCATATGGCTTAAGAGGTAGTACAACAGACAGCCTGGTTCACATAATGGGGCATTTCTAGCCTGCGAGTGGAAGAGAGACGCATGAAGCTACTGCATCTGGGGAAACAGTGTGAGTAAGCAGCAGGGAACTTTTCTGATTGTTTTGGATACTATTCAGATGGTGTATTTTTAAGATATTTTTGCAGCTTTTTAGTATACTGATATCATTTAGAGGTTTCAATCAGCAGTGCTGTCAGAGCAATATGTAGCTATCATTTTAAAGAGGTATACTTAAAGTATACAAAATAGGAAGTAACTTCAAAGGGTTATTAACCTTACCCCCTAATAGGGCCATTGTCTCATAGCCTTGGATAAGATGCTGTTATCTGTTTAGTTCGAGATGTCTACGATTACTTCCGGGCCGTTCTGCAGCGGGACGAGAGAAGCGAAAGAGCTTTCAAGCTAACAGCAGATGCCATTGAGTTAAATGCTGCAAACTACACAGTATGGTAAGTGATAATCTTGGGATTATTTCTATCGTCACTTGATTGCCGACCTCTAATGTCTCTAATAATTTTGTTAGTCTAATCAGGGCATGACTAGTTGAGTTTACACAGAGGAGTAGTGAAGAATTCGGTGAGCTTCTGAAGAAAGCCTTTGTTCAGTATTTTCTATGTCTCATTTTGATTTGGTGGTTTTCATTCCTTTGGCTTTGAGGATGTTACCAATCAAGGTCAGGATTAGCCACAAAAAGAACTTTGCTGTTTAAAATTAGATCACTTACCTGACAACGTGGCCTTGGTAAAATGCTGAAGATGCCCTCAGTTGACTTCAAGAAGAGGCATAAAAGCATGATAGCTGCTATTTCCTGCTTAAACAATTGTATACTTACTAAATAGTGCATTTTCGAAGATCTGTCAGGTTAATGTTCAGTTAGGTAATGAATAAACAGTGAATTTCTGATATTCAGAGTAGGGCCTTTTAACTTGTGAATGCCAACAAGTACCTCTTGTATATCTGTATTCCACTAACTTGCATAACATCAGAAAGTTTACATTATTTTAAGCGCATAAGTCATAGTTTCTGTGATGAAAAGATTAGTGTTGGTAGACAGAGGTTAACCTGAAACAGGATTGTTGTGATCTTAGATGACATACTCTTGTAACCAGTTGTATTCCAGTTCTCCACTGTTCGATAATTGAATGGCCTTTAACAAAACTGGATATGTGGTTTAGTTTTTTGCACTCTTTTTAACTCAGTAGCTATTAGAAGAACTGTGAACAAAGGTTCTTCTATGTTCTCCTCTGTGAATTTTAGGAAAGCTCTGTTGCAGTGTTCGAATGCTTGACTTTATACAGGCATTTCCGGAGAGTCCTCCTGCAGTCTTTGGGAAAGGATCTCCATGAGGAGCTTAAGTATATTACAGCCATCATTGAAGATCAGCCAAAGAACTACCAAGTCTGGTAAAATCATGTTTTCTTTCAGTTCTTAACGTTTTTGCAGATAATTTTTGTTTTGTGAATTGTTTAGAATAAGTTGTGATCATTGATCCTAAAAGCTGCTTCCTGCATCTACTGCAGTGGCAGTAGTGGAGGATTTAAATGGAGTGGAATCAGTATCACTGCCAAAGTCCTCTTCAGCAGTTTGTTCTAAACACATGATTATGACGTGCTGAAGAGGTCTTGTTTTCTTTTAATTTCAGTTTTTAAACTGTCAAAGTAAGTCTGACAGATCAAAAAAATGACTGATAAAAAGGCAAACAGAAAAACAAATAGAAATTAGGGTTTTTTCTTCTGTTGGCTCTTGGAGTTTGCTTGCCTGTTGTTGGGTTTTTCCCAAGTGAACGGGAATAGGCAAAACAGCAGCATTGTTATTGCTAGAGAAATTATGTAGTACTAGGAAAATCTTATTCTGCTGAAGACTTTGGCCATGAGTGTTAAAGGTGGGAACATGTTACTTCAAGTAAACATAACGTCTAAAAGGAAGTGATTGGCCAATGTGTATGTGTAGTTAGAATTTGTTATAGTATAGGTATGCATCATGTATTTCTCAGAGCCAAGTGAAATGTTTTGGTATATTTAATTTGAAGTATTTAACTAGTGGTTTTTTTCTAAGTAGTACAGTTGCTATATGCTGTTTTAATACAGACCACACGTTCACAAAAAATTTTTAGACTATTCTAAAAATATTTTCCTCCTCTTTTCATTAGGCATCACAGACGGGTGTTGGTGGAGTGGCTGCAGGATCCATCCCAAGAGCTTGAGTTCATAGCTGACATTCTTAACCAAGATGCCAAAAATTACCATGCGTGGCAACACAGACAATGGGTTATTCAGGTATTGTATCCACAGAACTCTTGAGTCACTAAATAACCTGCTCAGGTTGTGGAGTTTTGCTTCTTAAATACAATCTGAATTGCATTTGGCACTTTGTTGCTTCAGCCTTAAGAAAGGCTGAAGCAGGAAAAACAATTGCATTTTAATGTGTGGTAGAGGTTAGCTATAAACTTGCCGTTTAGGAAGCGAGTTCAAAAAGGTCTGTTGTTGGTTGCTTATTGTTATGTATGTGAATTTAATGATGAGCTAATAACATTGTGTGCAACTGAATAGTGTAGCATGTTCCTAGTGCACCCTTCCTTATTTTTCTTTGAACTTTGTTGATTTCTTTAAAAAAGTCTCTGTATCTAATGTGCAGAGAACTTAGGAGCAAGGAGAATATATTTTTAAAAATAAAAAATAAAAACTTTTGATTGTGATATTCTCTCTTCCTTCCCTTTCCATAGGAGTTCAAATTATGGGACAATGAACTGGAATACGTAGATCAGCTTTTGAGGGAAGATGTGAGAAACAACTCTGTTTGGAACCAACGACACTTCGTAATTTTCAACACCACCGGCTATGATGATCCAGCAGTCCTAGACAGAGAAGTCCAGTTAGTAATGCTGTTCATGCTCACATCAAGTATTCTCCATTACATGACAGCAAAGGAATACTTTGACAGTGCCTGTGGGCTTGTCTTTCCTGTTTTTAACGCAGTTTTTGGGCTCACTCTCATGGATAGCAGATCAAGTGTTAGTACATAGATAGATGTGTTCAGTACCACTGACTTGTCGAGTAGTACTGAAGCAAGCATGCTTACCCTGGGCAAGCTGTTCTCATGAATCTGTCTTCCCACCCTGCTATTTATTGTGCAAACAAATCTTTTGGCTTTTTATAGTCAACTAGCTATAGTGGACCAGCCTGCAGAAAATCTGTGACACTGGAACCACGTAAGTTGTGCTGTTCATTAGTATCTTACATCCTATCCCTAGAAAGCTTGGAAGGAGAGGCACTCTCAGTGTTGTACTAAAATGCTGTTTTAGTAGTACAGTAGCCACAATGATTTAAAGATAACGTGGACATGGACTGTAGGAAGAGGAATTGCCTTTTGTGAGGAATTTGATGCAGCTGGAAAAAGAAGGGAGCTTTCAGGGGTATGTGGTCAGCACAAAGACAACTGTGTGAGTTGGCTAGTTTTGAGGAAAATGAGCTTTGGAAACTGTTTTGAAGAGGTATGTTTAATGGCAGGCAAACTGGGCTTCCAGCCATTTATTTTGCTACTGATGTGGTAAGGGAAGCTTCCTTGTATGGTTTTAACATCCCAGATTGCTGATCAGGGTTGATGGTTATGAGAAGATGTTTGTCTAAAGTGAAGAAGCAATGAAAAGAAGGTACTGCAACTTTTTAGAGTTATTCTTCAGAAGAAAGACTGAGTCTCTGAATAGGTCCAGTGGTACATTGTGCATAGAGGTTCCCAGCCCCCACCATCTTTCATGGTTGTCTTTGCAAAACTGCTGTAAGTTGTACTTCTCCTTCCAGTTTATAACTTTCCTGCAGATTAATCTGAACCATTTCCGTGTCTTAGGCTTGGATATTTCCAGCTTTTTCTCTCCAGAGGTTAGATCTGACATCCTCCCTTGATCTGTTTATACGTGGTGCTATGTTCAAGATAATTGGATACCATCTTAAGAATCAGACTGTCTAAGATTTCCAAGATGTCATTATAGAACTGTAGTTGGGCTGCTTGTTGCTTGATAAACGCAGTCTTTGTCATAGTGACTGCAGAAGGTTAAAAAAGGTTTAGGGTTGGTTTTTTTTTTTTCAGTACTGCTTACAGAACTTTTTATCAGTATCTGCTGTCTCTGAAAATCAGCTGAATGCCTGGTTATGCGGGGGAAGGGCAGAAGGTAAAGTCTGTTTTGTGAAGACGAATGTGGCTTTGCGACTGTATGTCAGGTGCCTCTTGTTGCTTTGCTTTTAGAGGGGTTGCCTAACTGCTGCTTTAAAAGAACTGCTGCAGAAGGCTGTGTGAGTTGAAAGCTCAAGCTCTGCCTTTCTGTTGGTTTGCTCAAGTGCAGCCTCATGAAGAAAGTTCTGCAGATAGGTACAGAACATACCACATGCAGTCATATTAACGTAGCTCACCCTGGGCTTCAATTGCTCCAGCCCTTTTCAGCCCCTTGCCATTTCTGAGCATCAAGACACAAGTTACTCCTTTAGCATACCAGGAGAGTATGTCATGTTGTTTCTTAGTGTTATTGCTCATAATTTTGAGAACTGTTTCATTGTTGTGTAAAATGTAGCAAATCAAACACTTCAGAATTTTAAACAGTTCTCACAATGTCTGCTTCTCTGAAACTAGCGGTGATTACATTGCAAGACATTTTTGATCTATGACCCTGCTTTTTTTCTGCAAAAAGACTGAAAATATAGACTAGAGGGATGTATTTGGGAGTGTCTAAGCACATTCAGGTAATTTCTAACTGCATTGTTAGTGGTTGCATTCATGACCTTTTATCTTTTTCTCACAGATACACTCTTGAGATGATCACAGCAGTGCCACATAATGAGAGTGCTTGGAACTATTTAAAAGGGTGAGGTATCCTTCTCTGTGGGGCAACGAGAATATCTGTAGAAGGTGTTTTATGCCTAGCTTTTAACCCAAAAGAGCTTGTTGCTGTTCGTTCTAGTTTTGTGTGCTTAGGCGAGCAGGCAAAAACCTCCACAAGGGGTTAATTTCTCTGTAACTTTCCACTAAGTTTCTGGCCCTGTAGTTCTTGTGGGAGGATTGCAAGTACTTCTCGTGCTTTTAAAAACTTGACCTGTAATGTTATTGCATTCAAGAGCGTAGAGTAGGAAGTAATGAGCACGCTTTCAGTCTAATTTCTGTTCAGTTGAGCACAACTATACTAGCTTACTATAACATTAAGCTGATTATTGCTGCATGCTGCTTACTTACCTGTATTTGCACCCTTATTTCAAAACTGATCTCCAAATCAAGGAGTCATAACAAAAATATAATTCTTAACACCAGATTTCCCAGTGTTATGTTTCAAGCCTATTAACCTCTGTTCTAGGATTCTACAGGATCGTGGTCTTTCTAAATATCCAAATCTGTTAGAGCAACTGTTGAATTTACAGCCCAGCCATAGTTCACCCTATCTGATTGCCTTTCTTGTGGACATATATGAAGATATGCTTGAAAACCAGTGTGATAACAAGGAAGAAACACTAAACAAGGCATTGGAGGTACGTTTTGAGAGCTTGGTTTTGCTTCTCAGGGGTGCCATCTATTGCCCTCTTGTTTTATATCCTGACAAAATGGGATTGATTTTCATAAATAGAACAGGTTACTTGCTAATGACAGGAGCTCTATGAAGAGCTGAATGTGAAAGCCAGATAATCACAAGGGTCTCATGAATTTGTCTGTAAATAATAACTTGCCAGTTACAAAATCACTGTATGTTTTCTTCACCTGGTAGTAAAGGAAGGTTTCTAATATTGCCTGCAGAAGAAAGGACACGTTTGCACAATCGAGGAGTTTCCAATGCTAACTTTGTAGCATGAACTCACTTTGTTCTCTGTAGGTTAGTGAATCTTGTTCTCAGAGTATCTGTATCTAGACAGAATCTCAAGCTCCTTTTGCACTTCTTAGCTCTTTCTAAGAAAGCTGGCAGAATTAGCTTAGAGGCCAGCAGGCACTGGGGACATCAGTAAGGAATGTCGAGCACCATTTCCTACAGAAAATAAATGTCTTCTAGCAATGTTGTGCATCTCCCTGTGCTTCATATTTGGGCAACTCCTTGCTGTGGTTTGCAGTGTAGTTTTTACAAGAACACTTTTCATTCACTGTGGGACAGACTGGAACTTGGTGTAATTAGAGACGCAGTTCTTGCTTGGACTGTCTCTGTTCCAACATTGTTCTTTCTCAACATTTTTCCTTTGTTGTGTTCCAGGACCAGAGTGTAAATAAGTGCAGTGGTACCTCTCAGATTCATGTCCCTTTATACTATTTCACTGAGTTTGATTTCTTCATCTATTTAGGCATCGAAGCTCCTATTTCTCAACTCTGGTTTGCTAACTAAGGCAATATCATCTGCAAAATAAAAGGGAATTGACCAGAACATTTGTAGACAGTGTTCTGGTATAAATTTTACACACCATGTCCTGTGAGTAGGGTTGACTTCTGCTGTGCCTCACTCTCACCCAGATCAAAATAAAACAAAAATCAGAACATGTAGACGTATCTGTATAGCACCAACTCTAACATGTTGTGAGAGAAAGTTACTGACTTGCATGGAGAATCCTTTTGGGACAGTCTGCTAAGAGAAAAACCATAAACAAAATATCCCCTGTTAGTCCATCAGGAGTACTGAAGATTCAAGAGCAGGATGTTCCCCCACTGTTTTGAATGAAGTGGTTTACAAACAACAGGATCACTAAAAGACAATCAAGCCTGTCAGGAGGTCACAAGTATACTGTGGTATACTACAGGCTGAATAGGCTGGGGTAGATGACAAGTGGTAGGCACAGAAAGGAGTCATGGGGAAGCAGTTGTAACTGAAATAGGACTGGAGAGATTTTTGCGCAGTGTCAGATTGGTTGACTACCAGTTGGAGTTGACATCAGTTTGAGGTCATTGGACAGCTGCAAATCTGGTGATTAAAACAAATGTTGTTGCTAAGAAAGGTGTGTTTCTAATACTGGCTGAACCATATATTGTATGCATTTTATAAAGATAATTAAGGATTCCGTAAGCTTTTGGTATAACACTCCAACTCTCAATTTTCTTTCATAGTTGTGTGAAATTCTGGCTAAAGAAAAAGACACCATCCGAAAGGAATACTGGAGATACATTGGAAGGTCCCTTAAGAACAAGCATAGCTCAGGCACTGAACAGAGCACAATGACAGACAAGCAGCAGTAACTGAACATGGAAGGAAACAGTGTTAAGCTCTCAAGCTGTTCTAAAGCAGTACTAAGTAGGGTCATCCACTAGTTTAAAATCCAATGTAGTATTCCCCTGGTGAAGAGGCATTGCAATGAAAGAGGAGTGCAGAGTGCTGTATAGTCTTGGGTCGCTGCTGCTACTGGTGATAGCTCTAGTTGCAGTCAAGAAATGCTTAATTATTGAAACATACCAAATAAAGGGTTTATTTCCTAATAATAAATACATAAAGCTATACCTACTATTTATAAGGCACTAAACGAATTTCTCATGCCCTGGTTTATCCACTCGTGGCTCCTAACACAGTCACCTCAGGTGCTGCAGTAATGACTGCAGGTAACTTAGCTGTAGTGGATATAAAGTAACCTGCTCCTGGTTAGCGCAAGCAGGCACTGCAGTTGTTGCAGTATGTGGGAGCAGCTATGCAACACTGACAGCACATGCTATTGTATGTAACTAACACCAAGTGTCGTTTTGTAATAAAAACAGGTAACTTAAAGCATTTTTCTGAAATGTGAAGCACTGGAACGAGTTGCCCAGTGAGGCTGTGGATGCCCCATCCCTGGAAACATTCATGGTCAGGTTGGATGAGGCTCTGAGCAACCTGGTCTACTTGGGTTGAAAGGTCCCTTCCAACCCAAACTATTCTATGATTCTAAATTTTTTAGTGTGTTTCTTTTGGTCTTTAGATGTGCATAGTCTGTTCTTCTTAGATGCTAATAGAGATAAAAATAAAATATCCCCTTTTATGGATATTGGATTCTATTGCATTGAGATGTCTTGCACTGGAGTAGTCTCGTCCCAGAAACTTTCAATACACTTCATGTATTCAGTGGAGCCTTGAATTCTTATCTGCACAGTCAGGAAGAATGCTTTGAGGAACCTAGAAGATCTACTTAGTTTTTTCCTGGAATTCTGTTCAGACAGCTGAAAATCTAAGTTCTTTTTTTCTTCACCCTTTGTAACCAGACCAAACTGAAGTCATAGGTCAGAAGAGATTATAACTAACCGGTTGTGTTACATATCTTCACTGAACTGGAAGGGAAGGAATTGTTTTATTTGGGACCTATTTGCATTAAATGTCTTAACCTTGTTGCTCCTGTAGGCTTTTCATATCTTTTCCATGCATGTATTCAGCCAAGAAGTATTTTTCCTCCCCTTTGTGAAAGATAGAAGGCACCTGCAATACAGAACTGCAAAGGATGTGTACATACCTGTACGAGAAAACTGCTGCATCTGCCCTGTTTTCAATAAATGGCTATTGAAACTGTGTTCTTAGCATAGAGTGCTTGTCTGATATGAAGTATTTTCTTGGAAATTACCATAAAGGGAAGAAATAAATACTAGTGTTTATTCCATA
>NW_008825499.1:29142-31087 GCF_000699105.1 Pygoscelis adeliae
TTTCTGATCCTAAACATTAAAAGCTACTGCTGTAATTAAACCATAGTGGAGATTTATTTTAAACGCTTGAAATACGTTGATTCAGTGCATTCTTTAAAACGGCTCACGGGGAGTAGAATTAATATATGAAAGCTATGTAATTTTTTTAATGTTTTTGCTGCTTTCACAGCAGTAGAGAAAACATTTTTATATTGACACATGAACATTTAAAATGGACATGAACTTCAAACTTTTGGAGATTTGTTACCTGCTCTTTTTTTTTTTGCCACTTTTTTTTTTCCTGGATGCTGCTTTTTTTTTTTTGCCCCCTTTTTTTCCCCCCCTTTTTTTTTCCCCCCCCCTTTTTTTTTTTGCCGCCTTTGCCACCTTTTTTTGCCACAGTTGAAGCTCCAGCATAGAACAGAAGGTGTATGTTTCTACCCCCATGAGTTGTTCCTAATTGAGACTACACTAAATACGGAGTACTGATTAGACAGGATGTTCAAGGTTTTCAGGACAAAGTAATACATTTGCCATTACCAGTCAAGAAAGCTTGGAGAGATACAACAGACAAATGCAGTCCTTAAAATAAACATCATCAATGAAGAGGGAACAGAATTTTGCCTCTGCATATGGTGTTACTAAGTTCCCATATCTTTAATAAACAAAATTCAGAGGGCACTTGGAATAAGGCAGAGTATTCTCTATAGACACTGGCATGAATTTCAGAGAAAATAACTCATCTCAAGGTAAGATGATGAACAGTGTCCCCTGGGACAGTGTATTTTGGGATGTGACCTCTTAGTCACTTGTGGTCTCAGGAAAGATCTTGGATTTAGGCCTGTTGTGCTTCTGTGTCAAGAACAGTGGGATCCTCTGACCAGACTCTTAGACTATTTTCTTACAGCGTGGTCAACTTCTGGCCTTTCCATGCTTGAAAATTATGTCTAGGAGTAATCAGTAGAGAGTCATTTACTGGCAAGGTTAACAGGGTTGCAAGGTTAATAGGGTTATACACTGGTTATACAAGCATAGTGATAGTTGCACAGATAATGCCACTTCTGAGCTAAGTTTACCAATGAAGGAATAACCAGATATGTACTCTAACAGAAAAATATCTCATCTCATGTAAAACAAATGTGTGACCAAACAAATCGTGCAAATCCTAAGAAAAGACCATGCTGGAGACTAGAGCCCAGTTTAAAGAAAAAAAAAATTATGTTTTAACAGAAACGTTCTTTTTTTTTCTTTAAAATGTTTATATTTACTGTCATTCGCATTGCAAGGAAGCTCTAAAATTGTCTTAAAAAGGCACCTCAGTTCTGTGGTAGTCAGCCATACTCAGAAATACTGAGCTGTCAGAGTTGGGAAAACGACAGGCTACCCAGCCAGGCTGCAACTGCAGGTACCAAGCCTTTAATTTTAAAAATGTGTTTGAGACAGAATCTTTCTCATGGAAGTGGGAGCTTGACAAAATGTATGAGCTATAGAGAGAAGGGTCTTACAGTAGGAAACGTTAGATGACTTTACCCTGTAGGCATTGGTACTGAGTACCTATGATCAGGGGAAACACCAAACTGATTTGTCCTAAGGGTTCATCTGTACAAGAAAATTTACGGCTGTTACTGATTGTGTGTAGTGATGTGACTCTTGTGTACAATTTTATTACTGAAGAGCTGTGCCTAAATGGAAAACTGTATTGGTACAACTGTCCCTTGTAAATCAGCATAATTGGAACATTCAGTGGAGTACAGAGAATTATTAAAGCGTGAAATGATTTCCTATGCATGCTTTCATCAGAGACTGATGTCCTTGCCTTGGTCTAGCTGTGTCTGTCTTTCTAAGCCATTACTGACTTCCACCTTATTGTCTCTGCAGCTTGGCTGACAAAACAGTGCACAAGCCCTTCCTAATCTGTTCAGTACAAATCCACCTCAGCTAGCACAAAATGCTTCCATCAGTTGCT
>NW_008825499.1:31170-35228 GCF_000699105.1 Pygoscelis adeliae
TCCAGCAGGGAGGCAGTGAGGTTTCTAATCACTCCTGCCACATGAAACACTTCTGTCCAGGTGCTAGCAGGCAATTCATGCAGTGCAGCGGTGACAAGGCGCTTATGGAGACATGGGCCCCTACAAGACCACAAAATGCTCCTGTGGCTTTTAGAACAAAGGGGTAAGGGAACAACATTAAGCGGTGGTGTGGAGTCATCCCTTACGGGCCCACACAAAGGCTTTGCAAATGCTGGTGGACTTGCCTATGTGCAAGTTCAAAATAGGCAGGGGAGGCACCAACCTGTACTTTTCTTGCCCTGTGCACGCTAAACGGAGAGAGGATATCTTTATTAACTCCTTGAGCCACATGTCTCAGGTGTTGTCCCAGATACGGCATGGTGGATGCAATAATATGAAAAATGCTCCTCAGCCATGCCCTTTTCTGAACATCAGTGCCTTCTGCACATTACTGACTTTGTGGGATAAGGTGTGTGCTTTGCACTTTCTATTCCAAGTCTAGTTTTAGTTGGTGATTACCTGTGGCTTTTGGGTTGGCAGCAGGTTTCCCTAGTGTATCTTCTGCTTAAGGCAGATTGATTTGGAGCACTTGGGTAAGGCTGAGTTTTGGCAAGCCTGTTAATGTGGCAGTATGGCATTTTATTTCTAGTCCACAGGTGTCAAATACCCTTCAATATTTAGTTTTTCTTGTAAATAACCATCTCTATTAAATATCTCAAGTTGGAAACATTTTTTCCCCCTTTAATCATAGAATCATAGAATCATAGAATCGTTAAGGTTGGAAGAGACCTCCAAGATCATCGAGTCCAACCGTCAACCCAACAACACCATGCCCACTAAACCATGTCCCTAAGCACCTCATCTACCCGTTTTTTAAATACTTCCAGGGATGGTGACTCAACCACTTCCCTGGGCAGCCTGTTCCAATGTTTAACTACTCTTTCAGTAAAGAAATTTTTCCTTACATCCAAAAGGCTGTACCGTCAGACTTTTGGTACAATATATTCTAAGAGCAAAGGGTAAAAAAATTGCATTTGAATGTAAAAACTACATTATTTTTGTCCTATAAGAGATCCTTTCCAGAATCCCTGGCAGTCTGGACTGGTCTGTATAATTCTGGTAATGAAAACACTACCATTTTAAAGTACTCTGTGTACATTTACATGAGTACACTCCGTATGGGTGCCTACTCAATACAGCCAAACAGTGGATGAAATCTGAAGCAGAGAATAGAAATCTCTGAAGTAGACAATCATTTGTTTTTCTCCACAGTATGTTATCTAATGCTTAAGTGTTCAAATAGGGATGATCTGTACCTAGCAGAAGTCACAGTGTAAAAGTGACATGGTCATTTTCTCTATTCATGCCTCTCTGCTCTTAGCATCCTTTTATCTTAATGCATCACTCGGCTTAAGAACATACACCCTTCAGACACAAGACTTTTTGAAAAATAGGAGCCTATTCCTGGACCAGAAGTGATGCTACTGACACTTGAGAGAGGAACATGTTTGCAAGTTCTGGGCCTCCCCATGCCTGCTCTGAAAAGAATACCTTACCTTCTGCTGCTAGGGTGGGCCCTGAAATTGCAGAAAAGGAAAAAAAAGAAGAAAAAAAGCATTATAGCATGCAAAGAGGCACACAAGTGCCTGCGTGTGAACATTCAGGACAAGACCGCCAAAATGGAGAGTGAGCGCACTTATTTAGGTTTCTCTAAGTACTTGGCATGAAGAGCTAATAGAAGCTTCACCAAATTTAGCTAGGAACCCCACCTCAAGATGTCTAGATGTCTACATCAGCTGTCCTATGTAAGCTCCTTGGGGCTTGGACTCTGTGCACCATTACATGTGTCACCCATCACTGTTCCTCAAGAAGCCATGGGATATAAGCCTACCTGAGATTTCAGCCTTGGGGAATTAAATTCTTTGCTGTATCATTTTTCTGCTGCTGCGCAGCAGGGAAAGTTGACGTTAATCACTAGATGGCAGTGTGAAATTCACCCTGAGTTCACTGACGCCAGCTATGTGCAGGCAAGCAGAGGTGTAACTAGGACAACTCTTTCTCCATGCAACACCACTAATTTCGCACCTGCTAATTAAACACGGAAGAGCAACTGCTTGGTAAGTCAATACATAGCACCACAGAGGGCTCAAGCACAAGTATTCTGGGAGGGGCTTAATGGTCATCTTCACTAAAAATTGTTGGTGTTAATTGGAGAGCAATTTTTCATTAACTGAAATAATGTCTCCTCTGACACTGGACACCTTGTACCAGATCTGGACTCTGCTGAGTCCTGGTGGTCTAAAATAACTGCATGACTAAACCCCTCTGCTCAGAGTGTGGGGTTTGTGGCCAGTTCACACCTTTTGGAGACGTGCCTCCAGTCACAGTCCTACACTCATGCACCCTCACAAGCTGGACAGTTTTGGTCCCCTAAAGTCAGTCTTGTTACAGTAAGTTTCTCTGGTCCCTCTGTAATGAAGTGCTGGCCATTGCTGCCTGTTTCTGTGAATACGGGTTGAAGGACAAGAGGACCTGCTCCTGTTTCTTGGAAGTCAGGGGAGGACTTGGGCCTAATTGAGGAAATCAAGCGTGCTGTTGTAGGTCCAAATGTGGTTGCATCACTCGTTGGGAAGCACGACCAAGGACTTTGGTGAAGAAGGGCAAAGACAAACCTCTCTTCCTTATCCACTGGTTTGTCAGAACTGAGCCTTGTGGGTTGTCACCACAGTGCAGGGATTTTAAGTGAATGAAGAGATGCCATGTGTGACTTTAGCCAAGCCAGCTTGAACACCCAGGGCTACTCAGGTGCAGCTGCTTCCTATGTGGCATTGAGCTGCCAGGACATGCTACCATTACCCCCTCCCATGGGTATAATGCTAGCCCTTATCTGAAACAGTGGGGTGACAGGTATAATGCTGCCGTATCAGTACTGCTCATGAGTAGTGATCTTGCCACTGCAGAAGAGGTCTTGCTGTGCTTGGGCTTCTCATTCTTTTGGGTTTAGGTTGCTTGGTATAGGTGTATTTGGTTAATTACTTCAGTGGTTTCCTGATGTGTCCTGTTTGTTGTCCAGTCATCTCTCCAATGGACCCAAGAATAGCTGAATAAATGCTTGTGCTGCTACCAAGAAGGTGGAGGGAGGAAAAGAAAAGGAAAAGGGAACTGTGTTTGTATTGTTGATGTGCATCCCCCGTCCTTCCCCTTCTGCCAAAGCCTGTCACCAGAACAAGAAGGTGGCAGGTAGATAACCTTCTTCCCTTTTCAGAGCCATGGTGCTTACGCACATCTGCCCCTGCTCTACATTTCAGCCACACCATGAATGTGAGTTTTACTCCCGGTTTTACTAGAAGACAGTGAGAACACACTCTCCCTGTACATCATAGCATATGGTGCTCGCTGGCTCTGCTGACTGCTTCTTACACTGACAGTTTCTCTGCCGCAAAATGAGCCAAAATGACCATTTGCAGGTACCCACAGCCCAGCTGCGTGGCTGGTGTGAGGGGCTCCCAAGCATACAACCCTTTGCAGCACTGTGCCCGCACTCTGCTACCAGTTGAGTGGTAGTGCTAATCATCTTGCTAAGTTGTTTTAGAAGTCTAGCCTGCAAAGACCCTGAGCTCAGCTGAAGGCTACAATAAAAGGAGACAGTGTTCAGTATTTCAAATGGGCAAATGAAAACCAGAAACATCTGTTTTTAAAAATACATTTTCAAATGTCAATGTTGATCATTCTTTAACTGAAAAATTAAAAACTTGTAAATTGAGAATAGAAAACTGCCTGGCTTCTGACATTCTGACATAGGGAAAATGTATAGGAGAGATTTGTTTTAGGCAAGATCTAATTCTTTGTTAGAAGGGGATGTCTGGACAAAACCCCAAAAGCTGGATGAGTTCTGCCTGTTATTAGCAGTGTCCCAAGCACAGCTAGGTCCCTCTCAGAGATGAAATTTTCTCTTGTGTCATTGCGGAAGGAAGGGGAAGATGAGGGATGACTGGGCCCGAGGCAATCCAAAATCACTACTCACGCCTCACTAACAGCTAAAAATATTACAGCAAATG
>NW_008825499.1:35253-38316 GCF_000699105.1 Pygoscelis adeliae
AACCAGACAGAGCCACCTAGCACACCCAGCAGTTCTGTGCATTTGCAGTAAGAGCAGTGCCTTCTCTCCAGGTTAGTCCGTATTGGCTTTCTTATTTCTTTTTTAAATTGCTAATACATTGGTGGCTTTATGCTTGTCTGACCCATCCAGGCTAAAATTTATAGGGAGAGAAGAGGAAAGAAAAGATGAGATATAACCCATTTTACTGCAGGATTGTCACTCAGCAGCCATAGCGAGGACATGACCCTCATCCCCTTTGTATCCTATGCTGCCAGCTTTCAGCTGTCACTTTATAGCACAGATTTTTTACTGCAGAAACCACGTTTGAAAATGCCTGGTGTACACAGAAATGCCCCCACACACACTCCAACAGATGCTAGCAGTCTCTTTGTCACCAGAGGAGTTTCACCTGCTTTCTGTTCCTCTGCTCCATGCCTGCATAGCAGATACAAGCAGTGCAGGACAATGCTTTCCCGTGCTTTGCCATGCTGCACTTAGCCTGGGTAGTGCTGGAGTTGATGTGATTTTGCAGAGACTTCTAGAGAGCCCTTTTGCTCACAAGGGTCCTCATGGAAAAGGACCTAGCCATGAAGGCCCCCTGCAACCCCCCCAAGTCTTGCGCCAGTTGTGGAGACTGAGGTATGTGACTCCATTGTACCATCTCATCATAGCATCCCACCCATCATATGATCCCAGCAGGTCAGTCGAGAGGTCTAGGCATAAGGTAGCAGTCGGCTTAAATTTTACTGAAATAGAGTCATATAGATCCAAAGATTAACCACTATGTTTTGCAAAGAGCAGTTTCTCTCCTGTGTCAGGTGGCAGCATCCACTGGAAGCATAGGCACAGAGCAGCACTCAAAGAGGGTCACTCAGTGATTTGAATTCATAGGGAACCTGCCTAAGTGTGGGTATTGTTTTGAAAGAGGGCGGAGATAGCAGAGAAGAAAAGGGCAGAAAAAACAAAGGGTAATAAAAATCTAGCTCATATCCTGAACCAGTATTGTAGCATGGCCCTGAGATATGTGCATAAAATATATCTGAGCAGCAGAGGAAAGTGTGTTTACAGTGATGAGCAGATATTGTTTTATTTGCTTCCTCCTGCTTGCAGAAACAGGGCTTTGTGAGTAAACCAGATACATCCCTGATATCTCAGCCTTGCTGGAACAGTGCTTGGGATGCTGTATTTCTGATTCATTCACACAGAATGGAGTGAAAACAGCAACATTTGTGGTGATCAAGTAGAGGAACATCGGTTGGTTCAGGGAGAACCTCCAAATGAACAGTAATGATAATTTCAAGAAAGGGTAATTGTTTTTTTTGTCCTCTTCCGACAGAGAGCAGAGCTGGAATTTGAAAATTTTTTAAAGCTGTTTCTATTTCGTAGTACACTGTGACTTTAGGTCCTGTGAGAACAGTGTGCCTACTGGAACCATGCCATTACAAGGGTATGTGGTCAGTTTGGAATATTTTTGTAAGAGGACAGAATGATTTGATGAATTTTCAGTGTTTCTTTTGGCTCAAATTCTTCATAAAGGTTTGGCCAGAAAAGTAGGAAAGAGGTAGCTGGGGCACCTCTAGCTTTATATCAACGTCTGGTATCTTAACCAACATCAAAAACTGACTGCTGAGAAGGATGAAAGCTCTCAGTGGTGAAGGGTAGATCTGGGATACCTTCTGAATGCTGACTCCAAAGTGGAATGGTCTGGAAAGGTGAGGATATTAACAAGACAGTTCCTGGTTTTGCCAAGTCCAGATATATTTGCTGATAGAAGGAAAAGAGTGGCAATATATTAGAATTCTCTGCAGTGCCTGCATCTGTATGTCTGACTGTGTAAAAGTACCAATCAGCTTAACCTCTTCACGGCACCTGTCTGGCTTCCAAAAAGATTTTGGGAACATGCAAAATCTGTTACAGATGGCCTGGGGTGAAGGCAGTAGCCTCAGGGTATGTGCAGGTGAATATGGGGATGCCACTGCTCAGGAAAGATGGCAGACATGACATCTACACCTGGACTGCATGTCTGAAAAATGGAACAGCTTCTGCAACTGCTGGTTGCCAGTAAGTATGGGCATAGCAGTGTGGCATCTGCATTGCACATCCCAGCAGTGTCCAGCATTCAAAAGCAGGAGTTCTAATAAAAGTTTAAACTGACGATGAGCATTTTATAGCATATTTAGTTGTGCTTAGATCAGTTTAGCTCCAAGGCCAAATACAGTTCCCACAGGAGGGATGTGTCTGTTAAAAATTCAAGGCCCACCCTCTTCCAGTGCGATGCTTGTACTCCATTGCAAAAGCTCTAAATGAGACCCACTAAGCAAAGCCATCTGATGTTCCTGGGGACTCCGAGTTTGCTTGTGCTGTTCCTCAGTGCTTTGGGCACTTCAAGCTGGTTTGCGAGACACAGTCAGTAGGCCTGGGAACATGGAAGGATTCAGTTCACAAGGAGTATTTATGTGGAAATACCATTTCCTACCTAGCATCCAGCCACAGGAGTCCCAGAGCCTTTGTGTTTTCTGGTCCGTTAGCGTGGCAGAACAGGTGTCCTTGGTGCAGACACCAAAACAAAACAGAAGAAGGTAAGCACACAAAATTCTTTCAGGTCTTTCCTTATAAATTAGAAAGCAGCAAGACTGTCTTTCTCTGTTTGATTTTAAAAGCTTTCTTTACAGATCATGCTGAACGCAGCCAGTAAGCAGCTTTATATCACGTTGAACAACTACTGAGCAAGAAGAGGCAGAAAAGCGGCAGTTAGAAAACAAAGTGTAGTGGGAGGCCCTGACGTGTATCGGTGTACAAATTTAACGTTTGAGCATGCATGCAATCACAGTTCCATATTTATCTTATGATGACCAGACTGATCCAAGCAACTGATTTATATAAGTTTTATACCGCTGTGATGTCAGCATATCTTACCTCCAAGTGTGAAGCTGAACCATCAAACCAACAAGGAGTTAGTGTTGCATGTAGTGGGTGCCCAACCTTGGTAATGAGAAGTCCAAGCGAAGTGAAGCAGAGATCACTTTCTCAAATGGATGAAGCCTGGTAGGGATAGCACTGAAA
>NW_008825499.1:38333-41174 GCF_000699105.1 Pygoscelis adeliae
GGGCTTTCAGTAGCCCACAAAGGGGTGAAAGATTTCAAGGAGATTAATGGACTAGGTGGCTCCTAATGTAACAGTTTTACCACTCAGGAGCTCTGCTCTAGGATGTCACTATTCAGTTTAGTATCCGAACTTGACCTGCTCCGCTCCAGACACTGAACCCTTTTACAGTGGCAGGGAAAGGAACCGCACGAGGCCACAAAAGCATCTCTTCCTTATTTCAGAGGATTTTATTACGTCCAGGCACAAATTTTATCATATTATGATTTCATGTTGGGAAAATTCACACATTTTTCTGTTTCTCACTGTGGCTTATACAATGGCCTAATTAGATATGAGATCTGGGTCTCTAATCCCTTGCCTGGCTCTGACCTTCAATGACCTTGGGTAAGTAAATTTTCATTTCTCAGCTTGCATTTACCCATCGGGAAAATACTAACGTTGAAATTTTTTTCCTCACGGCTTTATAGGAAGTCTCACCTATGGATTATTCTGCTGCACAGGAGAGGAAGAATGAGAAATCCGATTACGGCAGGCTCTTCCCTTAGGAACAGAAGGATCCATCCACACCAGAATTTTATAAACCTCACTAAAATCTTTCTTTCTCATTCTGCCTGTGGAATAACAGCATGTGCGTTTGAGAAACAATATTGTTCAAAACAAGGACAGTATAGCATATTAAGTTAATGCTAAGAAGATAAGAATATTTTCTACTGCTGGCCATGACCTTGTAGAGGGCCTTCAAATTCTGTTATGCTCCTCTTTCCACACTCAGTCACAGTTGCCACATGCTTGTCTCTAGGAGCCTGGGCGTCTTACATTTGCAGTATTTGCTATATTTGCAGAGGAGGTAATCAGCAAAATTCCCACTGAAAGCTGTAACACAGGTGTGTTTTACACACTATTGCATATGCAGGCATATTGTAATGTGATTCCAGAAGTACCAAGGTTTTTATCTATACTCTCTCACTGGGTATAGATACTGGCCTTAAGGCAAGAAAACAGTATATAATAACAGGATTACAGTTTTAATTTTGGACTTGAGCCTCCAAAGATGGAGAAGAGGCTGCAGAATTCTGCTTGGCTGCCACAGGCACCAGGGGTGTTTCAGAAAAGCTGTGTGCTGAGGGGCTCACCAGCATGTGCTGGACCATGTGCACTCAAGGGATATCTATGTGAATAACACTTAACAGAGGCAGGAAAGGTTATTAAACCATTTTGCAACCGAAGCGTGGAGAGACAAGATGATTAGCCCAAGGTCTTCCGTGACCAAAGACTGAATCTTCTGGGTCCCGGCGAAATGCCTGGGTTGCAGTCTGTATTCTACCAGATGCATGGGGAGAAGCTCCTGTGGGAGGCCACTCTGCCAGAAACAGGATAAAACTGAGCACAGGCCAACACAATGTCGTAGTGCTCAGAGTGAGGCAGAGTTTCGTACACAGGGAACCACAGCCTCGCACAGAGACAAGATATTGCTAGCCAGCTGAGTTACCAGCTTGCAAGATAGCTTGCTCTTCTAGGGACTGAAAGGTAGCATCAGCCAAGAGAACCTGACGGTCTGTATTTTGCATCTGGGTGAGACAACCGCTGTTTGCATTTAAAAATGCCAGTGCTAAAGTAAAGTAGTAGGGCACACATGACCCACTGCCCCACTCTGTGCACTGTTGCTGTGCAATGCTTGCAAGATAGGCACAGCTTTGCCTCCAGAACTATCTTGGAGATTCCACTTCCATAGTTTGATAGTGAGTTTTATGACAGTTGCAGATTTCTCTTCAGTTTCTTGTCATCTGTGGTGTGCTTCTTGCAAACTCCTTGCATGGTCACCGACCCTTCCCCTGCTTTCAGAAGCAGTGAAGCCATTGGCTCCCATCGGTCAAAATGACCCCCAGTTTCTCCTACAGCTTATCCAATGCACAGGTATTGTGTGCTTCCAGTGAAAATGCCCGCAACCCACTGGACTTCTAGACAGACCGGATCCAGGTTACCCTCTTCTCAGTAGGCACTATGTTTATGAAACTGCATGTGGCCAAGGGAAAGATGGAAGTGAAGCAGGTGGCCAGAGTATAGGGGACAGAAGTGTACACATGCATGTAAGGGGAAGAAGCAGAGGCTATATAATAGAATTGGCATGGGAGGGAGGTGGTGCAAGGAATGAGGCTGGCACTTCCTCCTTTCAACACTTACTGTTTACTCCTGCCTTTCACTGCAGCTCGATGTTCAGGCCGCTCTGGCATGTGGCCCCTCACGGCCTTCAAAACAGACTAATGAGGAGGTACTTCACCAACGTGAATGCACAAGAACTGCAGGGCTGGGGGCAGACGTATGGGGGCTGCGGCGCAAGATGGTGAAGATGGAAGTTTTGGACTGGCAGAGACAAAACACAGAGGAATGCCATGAGCAGGGTAAGAGATGGAAACAGGAAAATGAAGGCAGGTGGGAGTAGCATGGACAGAGAAGGTGAGGGAGATGGTGCTATTCAGGATGAAATTTGGGGGAAGGCCAGGAAGTCATAGTAAGAAAGGCAGCACAGAATCAAGACGCTTGGTGTATGTACCCCATACACCTGGACCAGGGAAGGAATGCAGCCATGCCGCAGGTTTTTCACTCATCTCAGGACTAGCCTGCTTTCATGACAGGGCAGGAAGCAACCGTGACAGGACAAAAAGTTCTCACGGTGTGGAGAGACTAAGACACTTGTCTGGAGTGTGATGACACACAGCACGCGGGGCCTCCCCCTCCTCACGGAGCTGGAGCCTGACTGTAGGACACTTCTGGCAGGAGTACTCTGCGGGCCTGACAAAGGGGAAGGGGAAAAAATAAGAAGGAAATCAAAGCTGTGTCTGC
>NW_008825499.1:42502-99608 GCF_000699105.1 Pygoscelis adeliae
GGCGGGCGTGGAGAGGAGCCGGGCCCCGGCGCGGGCCCTGGGGGAAGAGGTGTGCGGGCAGCCTGCGTGGCCCTGCCGAGGGGTAGCTTGTGTGCTGGTAGCCCCGGGAGCTGCCTGTTTTCTCCCTGTTTTGTCCTGTGGCAGAGGAAACCGGTGCTGATGTAGTGGCATGTTTTGAGACGTTAAGAGAGGCCATCAGAGAAACGTGTTTTGTGTGTTTGCCCTGGTCTCGCTGTGTTTACTGCCGTGGGTGAGTTCAGTGGATAGTTCAGGATTAGTCAAAAGGGGCAGGATGGAGGGAGCTGGAAGCTAAGAAAGCAGTTTCTACAAGGAGGGAGATGGGAGTGTGAAAACAGGAGAGAGTCGCTTGATTTTTCTGTCTGTCCTTACCAGCGGGTAAGGTGCTTGGGCTAGTATTAAAATACTCTGTAAAACCAGGGTTTGTCACTTGAAAGGATAACTTTCTGCCATGTTAGGAACTTAATTCAGCACTTGTTTCCATTTGCTCTATCTTACCTAATTTCTCATTTCTCTGTTTAATCTTAAAATGTTTTGACAGAAATGTTATAGTAGAATTCAATATTTGTGGCTAATAATGCTGGCATCTAGTTGGTAGCTTGGTGCTGGATAATGGCATACATGATGGATTTTTGGTGTGCCGTGACAATATTTTGCAGACTTCTTTTTGTGTGCTTCTGTATCAAAAGAATTGTCTTCCCTGAATCCCCTAGCTTTTTTTTGTTTGTTAAAATTTAGTAGGGATACCAATTTCTTTCCCTCCCCCCTCCCCCCCCCCCTTAATAAAAATACATGTTTTCCCAGGAGGGTGGAGGTGCTGGATTTGTTTATGATTAAAGATGCGGTTTCTAACAATAGTGAATAAATGAGCATTGATCACAAAGTTGTTGTTAGTGACATGGGCTTATGCAGTCTGTAAGTCTCTGCTATGATGCAGAGTATCCATGATACTCTCTTACAGTAGTAGAATATAAGTTTTTCTAGCTTGAACAGGTTAAAATTACGGAAGTCACATTGTGTGTTGTTCTTCAGTGTTTTTCAGTGGTAAGCGCATGGACTGTTATAAAAGGTGGTGATGTTTGCTAAAAAGACATTTCAGTCCTGGAGCAGCCTTTTTGTTAAGACAGGGAAAATTTAAAAGTAGGTTTCCTTGTAAGTATGTTTCTGATGGAGGCTATATCACAAATTTTTCTGTTGTGTGTTAGGTTCTGTTTGTAGCAGGGAAAATTACATTCCCTTGTTTGCATATTTGTTGATATTTTTAGAAGGAGTGACTGTTAACGAAACCAGGCTTAATATTTTCTTTCAGAAGCAGATTCATCAGTGTTTGTTCTTTCTAGTTATGTTTCTAACATGCCTAGTTAGAAAAAAATGGGAATAATTGTCTGTCTTTCCTGATAAGTGAGTGTGAGTTTTGGTAATTCCGTACTGTGGATGTAGACTCCTCAGGTGTGTGTGCGTGCATACACACATGCGTGAGTGAAACCAGGAGAACACTGTGAGGTTAAAAATGACATCTGTCACTGTATCCTTGTGATATATTTTTATTAAAAATCTGGTTCGTCTCTTAATTTCTCAGTGATTCTCCTCTTACTTCATCCTCCAGATGTTTTGTTTTAGTCAACTTTAATTATAGGGTTTGAATAACTCATATTAATATGGGAGGCGTGCTTTCCCAACTTCGTGGAAAAGAGGTTTGGAGACTTCTGTTAGAAATCTGGAAATCCTCAGAAATGAAATATTAAAAAAAAAAAGTAATTCTTGTTTTAGATCTGTATGGTGTCATTCACAGCTGACAGTTTTTGATCCAATGTGACTAGTTTGGGAAGGGCTGTCGTGGAATAATATGGTATAGGGAAAAAACAAGCTTTAATCATGTTTAATAAGTGATATTTCTTCTGTGTGTTTCCTTTAAAATGGTCCGTCCTCAAAGTTACAAACAAGATTTACTGATTGCTCCTGACAGAATCTGGATGCTGTACTAGTTTTATGATGTAAAGGATGTCTCTGGAAGGGTAAATGCTGGAGAATTTGGAATTCCAAAGTCTTGGGACTTTAAACAGGCCATGAAGCATCTTATGGAGATTTAAGCTTACTTTCTATCAGGATTTCTTGACTGTTTTCTATGGTGTAATAATCCATAAAATACAATCGGTTGTTTAAAAAAAAAAAAAAAATAGAGATTTTGTTATCCTGCAGAAAAAGTCTGACCACAGCCCGCCTTTTCACTGTGCTCTCATTTCACACATGAGCTCTGGGCTCACATTTCTCTTGAATTCAGGAAAATGGGCACAACTAGAACTTGAATTATTGTTGCTTTTTCTTGAAATGTTCATTCAGTGTTTAAGAGACTTTGTTGGTAATACTGTCAAGAGTAGCTGCTAGTGTTTATCCACCTCTTGCTATTGCTACTTGTTTCTAACTTTTCAAAACCGGTTTTGTTCTGTGATTTGGTGTTAAGAGACTAGCTATTCTCTGCCTTTGGTTTTCTAGAATGCAACATGAGGTCATCCCCTGGTCTTGGATTTCATGTTGTTCCCTTTATAGGAGCAACATGCTGTGTTTCTCTGGGTTAGCCCCTCTGTTGAGGAGTATGTGGTGGTGTAATATTTGGCAGACTACAAGGAGCAGGTAGGTAATCTTTTTTTAAACTCTAGAAAGTATACCAGAAGATATTTTGCATATTACAGATTTTCTTTCTGTGGATGTGTATCTGGCAATGATTCTCTCATATGGTAGTAGACACCACCCAGGACAGCAGAAAAAGAGAGAATCACAATTTCAGGGATATCATTAGAAGACCATTTTTTGCAACTTTTGTGAAACCAGGTTGCTGCACAGTTGCATGCATACAAGGGCCTGGCTTCAGGTTCTAGTCTGAGCCTAAGAAGAGCATAAGCCACACTGCCTGCACCGCTTAGTTCTTGGTCTTGCATACTCTGTACCCCACTCCCAGCCCTAGTTCCATATTTTGTTTCTTATTTTCACTAAGGGATGTATTCTTTTAGCTTCAAAGAGCTAGCAGAAGTGCAAGTGGTGGTTGTTTTTGACAGTGCCCATCTGTCAGCATTTCTTATGAATCAGCAAAGCTCTGCAGTTAATCCTAGTCCCATGTGAAGTAAATTGTGCATGGATGGTGGTAACAAAGCTAGGAAGGGAGAGCAGTGACTGTCAGGACCATGTGGAGTTTCCAAATGTTCTCTGCTGGCTTCAAGCTCCTTGTATTCAAGGGAGCTGGACTCTCAGTGCTCCCCTTTTTTGTGTGTGTATGTATAAATGTCTTGCATAGAGATCTTTAAATCAAGTGCTTATTTGTAATAGAAGGGTAAATAAGTACATCTTAAAAAGAAATACACAGAACTTGGTCTTTGAAATTCCAGAAATCCTAGAGTTACACTTGAATACATACCAACCAATTGAAAACAGCTAATGTAAGGGTCATGTTAGCTCTAGTCTTCTAATTGTACAATGAACAGATTGGGAGTCTGAGCTGATGACACTTTCTCTATGATCACGATACAAAACATAAACAAAACTTTATCCATAACAAACTTTTGAAAACTTTAAAAACAAGTAATTTCTGCCCCTCAAAATTGTGCAATAGCTGTGTCATACTTGAGCTGCAGAAGGGTACTATGAACTTCTGTCAAGACAAATAATACTCAGCAGGTGATGTGTAACTTTTAATATTTCATGTAGTTTCAGTTATAGAATTGCCACTAAATGCAGAATTAATCTATTTTTGCATGTAAAGCTTTTAATTCAGGTAACAAGACTACATATTTTTCATACGAAGTACTCAAGATGCTGTGTTGGTGAAGTATTACATTTGATAATGAAACATGCACCTGTGAGACCAGTTATAACTTGCTGCCTTCTGATGCATTATAATACATTGCTTATGTCTTCTCCAAACATGGAATTTTGCTATTCCACAATACAGAATAATCACAAATTATTTCAGATGTTGCTGCTACTTAGATCTGTTTTGTAGAAAATAAATCCAGATTAAGTTGTACATGTAACATAAAACAGTGTGGTTTTTTTAATTTTCACTAACATTTGACTCTGACAAAGCATTTTCTGACTGTATATGTCAAAGTGTTGCTTACTGTTGTTAGTCGTACTCTATGGTAACATATTAATGCATATAACTACAGGTGTAGTGCAGTATCTGAAAACAAGTTAGTGTAATAATTTAACTAGCGAGAGCTATGTTTAGGACACAAAAAATGTTAATGTTAAATATAAACAGCTGCAAATGTTATTAGAAACATTGTAACACAGTAATTTGCTTTATTATTAAACTGTTGTTTGCTTTTAGTAAGAAACTGAATCATCATTTAATAATAAAAAGAGCTGGACACATCAGTGATATTTTAACTGGCAAGATACTTACTGGTTTTGAGGAAGCTAGGTTTTCATTTTAAAAAAAGGTTTCTGGCTCTGATGGTTTAGGAAACACACTGTGTGTGAACCAATATGCTGCTGTCCCTGCAGGGTCTGTGAACAAGGTCCTCCAAAAATATGTGTGAAGAGAGACCATTTTTTCTCTCAGGTTTGTGATACGAAGTAGTGCCATAGATCAAATATTCTTTAGGAAACAAGAGAAAAAGATTAGATTTAAATGATCAATGTTGAAAGGTGGATAGCCAGTATCTTAAGCAGAAAAACTGGAACAGAACTGTTGTACTTTTAACATCATTGGGTGGGGGTGAAGCGAGAAGACAATGGTGAAATAACTCTTACTTCCAAATGTTTGTTTGAACTAGTGGTGACTAGAAGGGATTCAGGGGAGGTTTAGAGCGCCATGCAAGTTGCTTGAGCAGTTCTGGACAAATAAGATTCATACACGTTAAATAAAAGGAAGAAAGTTTTTCAAATACCTTTGCATGTTTACATTGCTGATAACATTTGAGGAAGGGTTGTGGGTGTCACTGTTGATAGTTGCGTCTTTATTGTTGTTACTTCAGTTACTGTTAAGAAATACAAAAAGTGTTACTACATTCAAGAAGCTGCTGGACACAGCAGCAGATTTGAAGAACAGCACTCAGGAGTTGGGATGTGCCAGAATTTAGTTTCAGAGACAGCCCTAATTCAACCTCCTTTGAGTATCTGCCTTGTGTAATTACACAGCTGCATATTGTCTACTCCATAGCACCCCTGCCTCCTTTAGGGTGTGCAGGAGGGGTTCGTATGTTAGACCACTGCTCTGTGTTTGGGAGTGTATAGCAAATGAGCAGGTAGAGGCATTACAGAAAGAAAGGATGGTCGAGGTGTTGACAGTGGAGTTTTGTTGTGGAGAGTTGGATCAACCCTCCTCTCGTCTGCTGCAGAGTTATGTGAACTGCTAGGCAAATCACTTCAGCAAGAATTCACAGGTGGCTGTTAGCTGTTTGTTCCTTATGTTATGAAGGCCTGATCTGGGATTTTGAGATCTGAGCATTCATGACTGCAGCTGTAGTAACTGAGTGATAAGCTTTGAAAAAACAGTTAACTCCAGAAAATCAAAGATTCTGAAAAATCCATCCTTTGGCATCTCAGATTGGGCAACTGGATTCAGTGGACTTGCAGTTTTAATCTTTACATGCCTTGGTTTCCCTCTATTTCAAGAGAAGGAAAATACTGCTTAGAAGTGCTGTTAAAGTTGATTCATTGATATTTGTGCTGCACTGAAATGCTATAGTGAAATACTTGCAGGGAAAAGGCAGTGAGAAAATCCGTAGTCAATGCAAATTTTTCAAAGTGTGTGATAAAGGCTCAGGCTGACCAGTGATGATAAAACAAATGGAGACTTTTCTGTTTGTTTACTGAACACCATATACCCTGGTGCACTGAGTAAGGTGGTATTTTTCTAGAAAGGAATGTAATCGTGTTAGATTGCATTTCCTATGTATTCTGATCATGGATCAATACTAGAAATGTATATTTTAATATGAGCAAGGTTGTGAGTTTTCATGGTTTTTGTTCTTGGAATCACATGGGCTAAATCCTCCATACACAACGCATTCTTCCCTTTACAGGATTTAGAATAGATAAGCAGATTTGGTAGCTGTAGGTTCTGAAAATGGAGTCATAATGGAAAGAGGTAGACAAGCTTAACTATAGGCAGCAATGTTGCTCACCCATTCAGAAACAGCATTATAAGGCGCTGTGAGCAGCTCAGGCACATTGAGTTTGGAGAACTCAAAAAGAGTGCTGTTAGTGACCCAGGACACATGTGAGGGAGAATTACTGCATGGATGGAAATGGAAAAGGAGTTTACCTCAGGCTGATAGGGAGAGGGAATCTGAAAGAAAGGCATCATCTGCATAAGAGTCTGAAATCTCCCTTTCCAAATACAAGAAGATGTTTCATTAATTCAAGAGGGTGATTAAAACTGAAGTGTTTTTTCATACAGTATGTAATGAGATTGTGGAGAACTTTTTCACTGAAGGTTCTTGAGGCTACCTCATATCCAGATTAGACAGTTAAATCTTTGGATTTTATCTTAAACTTTATACGCTAGGTCTCTTAACTGTTTCAGATTTGAATGTGGCTGTCAGGTATCTCAAATCTTATGTCCCATTTGGTTCCTACACCTTTCCCTGAAGCATCACCTGAACATCTGGTTTGAAATTACTCCTATTGTTTTTTGTACATATGGTCCTTACAGTTATCTACATTTTTATCTCTGCGTAGCATTATTACAATTAATTTTGACACAATGAAGTAAGACCATTTTGAATTCAGTTTGGAGCATAGACACAAGCTCATTACTTTCACTGTTTTAGAATATATGTATAAACCCAAGGTTTCAGTTTAGAGCTATTTAAAAAGTTTTATTCGGCTTATTGACATTTACTAAGTTGGTAAGTTAGGTCTGTACGAAGTGAAAATTGTGGGGCATAATCATAGAAGTGTCTTTGGCTTTAATACGATTTTTATCACTCACATAAGTGCTCTTTCTCCATAGGTCTCAGAATTGTATTTCAGAGGTGTGTGCAGGTGATGGCTTGATTCTGCCACTTGAAGTCATTGGTTCTAGTTTGGAATTAATTTTTAAGTACGCATAGAAGTCACTGGAGCCTCCAACATACTTGGAAAAATTTATTTTTGTTTTCAGCCCCCTAGGTTTGCTCTGAGAATGTAGTTTGAATGAGTGTTAAGGGGAGGATGGATTTGTTTGACATAATTTTTATCTTTTTTTAATGTTAAAATATTTAAATAATTGTTTTAGGCTTAGTCTATGATTTGCCTTTGTACGAGAATTCCTCTTTTTATTGCCCATTTGTCACCCTGCAGTGGATTTCATTAGTGTGTTAATTCTTTCTATGGTGGTTGCTTTACTTGGAGCTTCTAGGAGACTTTCCCTAAAAGTCACCCCATTTTCAGTTGGAGACCTGGGTAAAACTCTTTTATTACAACTAAACAGGGAACCTGAACACAGGAGGCCATGATGTTTCTCCCATTTGCACGTGGGATATCAGGTGGAGATTTTATGTCTTGCCAGAAGGCACTCAGGAAACTTTCATAAAGATAGGAATTAGTGGTCTTGTGCTCCGTTGCAGTGAGTTTTATAGGTGCAAGTCCATTGTTCCAAATTTTTGACTCATTGGGACATTTCAGTGGCATATACTGTTTGCAGCTATCACTGCATACAGCTTCCCTATAGTATTTTAAATTTGTTTTTATTTTCAGTATTTGCGTAGAATTTCACATTTTTATCAAAATGCTACTGATCCTGTTCCACATTTGATTTGGATCATCCCACTGTCATCACTGACAAAATCCAGCTGAAAAAAAATCCAGTTTTTTAAAAATATATTGCAAAAGTAAGATGAAGCAACAGACAAAGTTTAAAAAAAAAAAATCATAACTCCATTTTTTTTTTCTTACCTCAGGTCAGATTTGGTCTTCCCCCATCACTTCTGCCACTTCCTGGTGCCAGATTCTTTTTGGGAGGCAATGTTTCTTGTCTTGACTGACAAGAGGTGCTGTCTCTGGTAGGATAAATTATCTTCTTTCCTTCTTTTTGTCTTTGATCTCTTGTCTTGAACCCTCTTATTTCCTTGTCATTGTTATTCCTTCCCTTTGCTGTGTTCTCCCTCTCCCACTTTCCTCCTTAGAGTGCTCTAGGGTGGGATTTTCAAAAACACCTGGGGAAGCTGTAGACCCACGTTGGGTTCAAGTGCAACAGATGTTTAATGCCTGCCTCTGTAAGCCTCTGAAAAGCAAAGCTCTGGTGTTTCTTGGTAGCACAACTAGCTCTCGCTTATTTCAGAAGATGGCTATTGCTGAAAATGTTTTTAGGCAGCTGTTTCTCTGACCTATTAGAGAGAATTTGTGTTTTGTTTTTGTTTGTTAGATGAGACTAGGTGGCTTTAGTAGTGAAAATTTTACTTACTAGTCTAGGTTATGACTGATGAATTCTTTAATTATTTGTTGAGGAGAGTAATTGTTTACAAAACTCTTCAGTAACAGTTGATTCCTAGTATAAATGTTATTTAAGCTCTGACTTCTGTTAGCTTATTGATACTAAAGCAGCCAGTATTCTTGGCTGAAGGCCATTACTATTGGCCAGCTCCCTTAAACTGTATTTACCCTAAAGAATTGAAAGGATGAGGTGAAGTCTTTATGTATAAACAGTTAGTGTAGAAATTAGCATGAATTAATATGACAGATGGGATAAAGAATATCAATATTCGTTTTGAGAATATCAATATTCATATTAGGATTGTAATTTTAAACCAATTTCTGAAAAAATTCTGCACCTCCACGGACGAACAGAGTTGCTCTCCAGATGCTTGATAGTATGGCAGGAACTTCATGGAAGCTTCTGCAAGTAAACATCTGGGTGTGTGCCTAGAACAACAGTAGAGTTACTTGGAGGCTGAATGGAGACGTCCTGAAGGTGGCTGGTTGGAGAGCAGTGCTGTGAGCTGTTAAACAGGTGATATTCGCTGGATACCTATCTCAAGTATCCTAGCTCCAGCAGCAGTAGATCATACGAAATTCTCAAGGTCGGAAATGCCTTAGGGTATAGTCATGTAAGGACTTCTTGTGTGATTGTCAGTAACTTCTGTCTTTACTTCCAAATAAATAATTTTGGTAAGAAACAATGTTCAGTTTTACTGGTAACATATTTTTTGCATAACTTAACAGTTTGTGTGTGTATTAGCTGTACATGCCTAGAAATTGTTGTTCACCTGGAATGAATTTGAAACTGCTGGGAGTCTGACTATAAACTTTTGTCCGTTGGACTTTCTTTTGTGATACTTAGAATGAAATTAGCTCTGAAGAAATCTGTGGTTTGGGCACAAAGGCTTGTCTGTGCTCAGGATACCATCACCTCACTTTCACTTCAACAAAGCAAATGTTTGAATTATTGCAAATACTTGCAAATGCTTTTAATATAGGCAGTAATGATGAGATGTGCCTAACACAAATGGTAGTTAGTGTACAGGTATTATATGTATATCAGTATGCAAGCTGAGGTGTGGATTGTGTCTGCAAGTGGAAAATCTCTGTAGTGAGAAACACCTTGTGATTCACTGATGAAATCGGGTCTGAGAGCAGCTTCACTAAGAGTAATAGTTGTGGAACATAGGTCGCAAGTGGACAGACGTAGTTCTACCACTGCAGTTTCCAAAGTTTCTTCTGACTTTATTTCTTTACTTTCCAAAAGTAAATAAGGCCACTAACTTCAGCACCTGAATTATTGTTAGTATTATTTTTTCACATGTCCAGAGTATTCTCTCCCTAAACCTAGCTGTGGAAAATGAGGTAAGATTGGGAAAGAGAACTCAGGATGCCCTTGAATAAAGACATCTAAGTTTTGCAAAAGTAAGCTGTAGAGAATGCAGAGCTTTCTATGTCATGACTAAACTTTTTTCAATCTAGATGTGCATAAGATAGCTCAGATGATCTTAATTCCATACCTGTCCCCTGCTATCATTTGTACTATTCTGATAAGATGAAAATGTCAGTAAGTGTAGTTTGATCTGCGACTGTACAGATGGAAGTCGGTTAATTCTGCTGTAAACCATGACCAATTTTTTTTATTGTTTAGACTTGTATTTGTTAATTATATTAATTAGATAACCATACGGATTTAAGAAGACGGAGTAGAAGCTGTGCAGAGTGTCTTGACTCAGGAGAAGGTCAGATACATTTTCCAGCTCTCTTCTCCCTTGGTTATCTTTAATTTTGGAAAACTGCAAAGGTGAATAAACCTATTTGTGCTCCTGAATGCAGAAAGAATGAATGCTATGATCTGCCAGTATGTTCTCCCAGGTTGTTTTGGCGTAAGGCCTGTGAATTGCCAGGCAGGAAATGACAGCTTACCAAGTGTTCCTTATTCTGGAAGACTTTTGTGAGGAGCTGAGAAAACAGCTTGAGATTTTGCTATAGAAGAGTGGCTTTATAAGTGAAGATTTAGAAGTGAAGATTCCTTAGAATATAACCTTCACTTTATAAGTGAAGATTTCCTTAGAATAATTGACTGTTATTAGTCAAATTTGTAGTGGTAGAGGTTGCTATAGATAGCAGTTTGGAATAACACAAGCATATTATCTGAAGTTTATTTAGAAGCAGAGGATCTGCAGGATGCAAATTCTCAAGTTTAACTGATGATGTCACATTAAAAAAAATATATATAAATGGAGGCTTTTAATAGGTTTTGGGGTTGTTTTGTAGTCTGTTGTATTATCCAGCTCTTAAGTATTGGAGCAGTTACTGGGAGGTATCATTCTCATCGTATCTCAAAGCTCAGTTAATATTTTGTTCCTGGAAGCATTAGGAATTCAAGGAAGTGACCAGAAAGCTGAAGGAGTGGATTGTTAAGAATTACATGCCAGAATACAGTTATCTAGCCAAGAATAAAGTACTTCGGGGTGATAATTGATTGAGATGCAGGACTCCAGACACTAGCTTTCAGGAATACCATGATGTATTTTTTCAGAGCAAATATTTTATGTCAACAGCTGATGAATACTGTTTGTAGTGCTTGCATTAAACTTTGTGTTGAGCTTCTTCCAAACCTATTTCTCCTTTCTTCTGATGTCCTTATTCACAAATTAATGCTTTTGAAGAAAGCAGACACTTTCTTAAGTTGTGTAAAATGACATTGCATTAAATGTCCCTAATCTCTAAGATGACACTGCCTGCACGCTCTTTCATGGTGCTAAGCATTTGGAGATCTTGGCAGTGTATAGCAATTGTAAAGGTCCATACCGTTCTTCTAGTTAATCCAGGAACTCTAGAGAAGCTGCTGAGACTCTGAGGAATGTCTCAGAAATGAGAAACTACAGAGGAAATACTTTGAATGATCTTATGAGCTATATTCAAGATAAAGCAGACCTTATGGGTAAAGAAGACTAAAGAGGTTGTGTGTAAGTAATAGGGTTGTGAATCCTTTTGTTTTCCTCCTGCAACAATTGTAAGGCGTCTTCTAATTGTACACAAGAAAAATGGACTCACTGTTGGCTGGCTGTATTGTAGGCTCTAAGTTGCTTCATGTGGGTCTGTTACCTGTACTAAAAGATGTCTGCAAATCCAAAAAAAAAGCTTCAAAACTCTACGTGTAAAATACATTTTATGTGGACAGTATTTCAGGTGCAGTGTCATACGTCTTTCTTCCTGAAAAATTAACGCAGAATTGTAAACTTCAGGAAGGTAAGAGGTGCTGAATTGCTTCTGAGTTTCATTGATCTGCTGAGAGGTTTATCAGTGAAGTAAGGTAGCCGCCAGCTCTAGTACATGCGGAAGAATCTGGAAGGAAAGTAGTTAACACTTACTGTTTCCTGTAGGAGCTGGTGTGTTCTAACAGTCGATAGAGAGCTCAGAAAAGCTGTTAAAATAATAGTTGGCTTAAAGTTGTACCAGGAGTGTGGACATTCTGTTCTGCTGAATGGGCTGAAGGTCTCTCTTCATCCCTGCTCCCCAGTGATGCCACCTTGAAGACTGCCAAGGTAAATGGATAGAGTTTCACGCTCATACCTAACATCACTTGTGAGTATCTGTACACTAGAAGGCTGTGCTATTTTCGTGGTAAAACTGGTTGCATATTTGACATGCATTCCCAAATCAAACTTGATAATCCAACACAGTGTGCAGTGACGCAGTCTTAAAAAAAATTTGTGTTTAAAGAAGGTACTAACTACAGAAGATGCAAGTATGAGAGTGAGTGTTTTTGCTCATAAACATCTGAACTTGAAATAGCTCAGCAGTTCAGTGGGCGAAAACTACCTTTCTGTGTAGAATTCAAGCAGAGTCCAGTGGGAAATGGAGAACAGAGCTAATAAGTTAGTCTGAAAATGTGAAGAAAAAGTTGTGGTTTTCAGTGTTATGAATGCACTATGTCTGTGCTTCCAAGATGCAGAAATGGAGGTAAAACAGTGAAAATATCTCTGGTGTCTCCACCTTCCCCAGCTTCATTATCTAGGTTTTCTTCAGTAGTAGCTTTACATTATAGTACTCTTTTTTTTTTTTTTCTAATATGCAGCTCATTTAAAAACTTCTTTCAGTGAAGATCTGTCAGTTTTGTTTGTACGGTTGATTTTTGCCTTATCCTTAAAATACTGTTTCATGCATTTTGTAACTGCAGCATGGCATCTGAGCCTATAGTAAGGAGTAGTGAGACCTAATGGGTTTTGACGCTCCCTCTCCTTGTTTCTTAAATTACGAAGTGAGGTATGTTTTATCTGTTTTGATAAAATGCTGTATTATTAGGCACCTGCTTTATTCTTGTAGTTCAGCAAATGAAAATAAACATCTCTATAAATCACTGTCTTATTTTAATTTAGAAAAATGTCTTTTGTTAAAGCTCAATTTCAAAATTTTTAGAACTCTGTGGGGAGTAAGATTTTTTTTGTTTGTTTGTTTTGGAGTTGTCCTTCAATCATTGAATTAGGTTCCTATACTAAGTATTCCTCTGCAACTGTAAGTTTCAGACTGTTTTCATCTGGCTGTTGATCCTTTGTGCAAATGCAGTTTTCCAAATGTTTTTGACATGGTTTAATTCTGAATGTCTTGTTTGAGAGCAAGGCTGAATGACTCTGACTGTCTCCTATTCAGAGCAAGGATGAGGGGCTGCAGAAGGGTTTTGTCTGAAGCAAGGTGATGGGAATTGTGGTACCTGTCTGACTCCTGAATCACAGTGCTTGGCGGTTTGCTTCATTAAAGTTTAACATGAGGATTTGAGAGATCCGAGTTTTGGCAGGATAGAACAAAAATCTCATTTTTTGGTCTTTATTCTGCCTTTTAGTGTTTCTACCTGCAACAAAACATTTACATTGAAACCACAGTGATTGTTCTGTTCAAAGTTGTTTCCCCCTCCAATTGAAAATAGGAGCTCTAAATACTGACCTTAATGTATCTTCAGTTTCTACAGATAAAAATAGCGATTGTTTTTTTCCTCTTTGAAATTGTAGGTAGCTGCTTTCAGTTCTAGGAATAAAAATGAACTCTCCTTTCCTGTCCTTAAATTTTTTTAAGATTATTTTGATTTTATGGCAAAATAATAGTGAAGCAGATGGACTTACATTTCATGTTTTCTGCAGTAAATTGATCCCTTGTTATCTGGTTTGACAGACTTCCAATTTTTTTTCATACTTGTCCCAAATGATGCTTTCCTTTTTAGTGTGTTTGATTAAAAATCCAATTGTGTAGTTTTTTTCCTGAGAATCGGGTTTCCTTTGAGGACAGGTTTGAACAGAAGTATTTTTTAAAGCCGTTTTTCTTAAATTAAAAAAAAAGTCTTGTTTAAGAGATTGAGCTAATTACACAAAAAAGACTAAGTACTGTGATCTGTATCAGTGATGGCTTTTAGTGTTTAGTGATAGATTGAAAGCTATTTAGGAAAATTATCTGACTCATTATTTTCAAATAGGGTGGTTAGTAAATTATTCTGGAAAGTAAGTTGGATATATGTGTAAAGGATGGATGGGACTGTCAGGGAAGTGTTCAGAAGGTAATATTCTGATAATCTTTGGTTCTTTAGGCATATCTGGTATAAGAGGAGAAGAAAAAAGAAACTACAAGTAATAAAGCTAAATTAAACTCTTCCTAATGAGAGGAAGAGAGAGAAAGATAGGTATTTGGTACAGCTGGCAAATGGCTGGGTTGCCAATCCAGGGGACATACGAGCAATTAGCAAAGAAGTATGTGCCATGGAGAATCAGAAAGGAGAGAGGAATGGAACAAACTAAAAGCCTGACCAAAGTAGGCATGAAACCTTTTTTGCTTTAGGTTACTGCGTTTCCCACAGCACTTTTCTGGTGTAGCTTTCACATTATCAGCGATTGTAGTTTCTGCAGGCATGTTCTCTGTAACAGTGTGGGAGTAAAAGTGGTTGCCAAGGCAGTCTGTTTATGTTCATAGTAAGAAAAATGCCTGAGAAAGCCCAGGGTAGAACATTGCTACTACTTAAATGTATACATTTTAGGTTTTTAACCTCCTATTGTCATTTTTTAAAACAAATTTATGTTATCATTCTGTTCTGTGTTCAGAGAAATTCAATTATTTTTACAAGTTCCTAGACCTCTTGTGGTGTTAAGGAAAGATAAATTCCTTTTGTGACATTGTGGTGCCATTCAAAATGGTGATTCTGAAGGTAGGCTGTAAGTTTGAAAGTGTTTTTGTGCTCCTCACTGTAAACTTAGTTGGGTGATAGGGAGGAATCTAGGTATGGCTAAGTCTGTGTATTTCCAGACCACCTTGTGCAGGTCTTTACTGTAAGTTTCAGCTATTGCGAGGTATGTTGTAATCACAAGGCATGACTGCGAGAGCTGGAACACTTGCTGCATGAAAACTTTTTTGTCTTTCACTTCTAGCTCTGTGGTTGCCCAGCTAGTGCTGCCTTGCTTCCTGCGTTGCTGCCTGTGCTAAATCTTACCTCTTCTCTGCTGCAGGGGAGAAGAGCTTGCCACATTTGCCTATTTGGGGAATGTTTAAGTATAAGAGGGTCAGGAATGAGTCTGATAGTGCAAAAGGAAGTAAAGCTGAGTGTGTATTCCGGACACCAGACCTATGCATAGGGTGTACCGAAATAGAGTATTTAATTTCTGCTAAGTGTTTTGCAAATGTAAGAATTTACAAGGAAAACTGATGAATTTTGCCTGCGCCAGGTGTGTTGAGTGTTGATGTTTTTCTCTTATCTGCCTGAAACAGTGGCTCAGAAAAAGGAGTCAAGACTATCGAGTCTTCAAGCAGTCTAACTTCTCTGCTCAGTTGAGCCATACTACTCAGTTCTCTCCCATGCCTGATTGGACATGTGTCTTGTTCTCGTCATTTGTTTTTCCTTTTTTTGTCACTCTTCTTAAATAACATGCTAAACCAAAATATGCAAAGGTTTATTTTCTGAGAAGACTACCTCAACTCTTGCAGGGCTCAACAGAGAAGTACCAGTTCTTCTGTTTAATTTCTTTTTAGGATTTTCTCAGTGTTTCTTCATGTTTCTTACACTATAAAACTAATTCGTGTGTGATGTTCTTCCCCCCAGCCCAGTTCTCTTTCAATTGGTGTTTGCCGGAGCTGCATATTTCTGTTGTCTCTTTAGTCCTGAAAGAAACTCAGGAACCTGGTCCTGTCCTATTAAATGAGAAACTTTGCCATTAATTTTATTAGATACAGAACTTAGCCCAGTGCTGTTACTGTTATTGTCTTGCCCTGGCACTGTTTACAACTTCCTCAGTTTAAGTATTTTTCTGTTAATAGAATTCACATGCTGTTTGCCATTTTCCAGATTAACAGAGCTGTTAAATAAGATCATGTCTGGTGCCAGTTCCCTTTGCTGCCACATTACAAACTTTCTGCGCTCTGATAAATGTGTTGCAATTTGTTTAATTTTAATGTGTTTACAGTACGTTAGCAGGCTTTTATGTCATGATGGTTTTGATGGTCAAATTAAATTATATTAATTGAATGATAAGAGACATGTGAGACAGTATCAAATATTAAATTAGAGATCCAAATAGACTTGATCAAAAATCCTTGCAATGTTTGCTGTTTCTAATTCTACTTTAAAAGTCTTAAACATGTCCGGCAAAACCTTTCACTGTGAATCAGTTCTCATGATACGTTAATAACTCTGCTGGTTTCTAAATGTTTAGATATGTTAAATGTAATATGCTATTCAGAGAAGATACCTGACACTTTTTGTTGAAAGTATAGAAGTCTATGGTACTCTGAGTGAAAGCATCTTTGTGCTGTAGGAGGCCAAACTGTAACCTAGTTTTCTCTGTCTGAATTTAAGGAACAATTAGTGAAGAGTCTGATCAGAATATGAAGCCTAGAAAACACTATTTAGATTGTCAGTAACTATTTAATATGCTGGGGTTTTTTTGCTAATATATCTGGAGAAAGTGGTTTGTTTCTGTTTTGTGGTGTTTGCAGTAACTTGCAAAAGTAATAAATCAGAAAATAGAAGGCGTAGCAAATATTATTCTAGGAGGTATCAAATGTAATAGCTGTCCTCCAGTAGAAGTGGATTCCACATCTATATTTTGCTAAACAAAGTTCCTTAGATAGAAACAGGGTAGGCTAGTTAAAAAATGTGTTTTGAGAATTGGTCTCCTGCAGCTGCTTTCTCATCTTATCTGAAGGAGTTTCCCAGGACTCCTATGAACTTGTTAAAATCCTTTTTTCATTCATGCTTGCTTTCTGTATTTTGGCACAGGGATGTGCATTATTTTGTCTGTCTTTTCAATGTAGACAAGTTTGTTCTCTATGGAGGATGGGAAGCTTGTCAGGAAAGGATTTTTGCATCGTATAGTGATTCTTGGTAAAATGATGCCTAGATACTAAGTCCAAATTTTTCAGCAGCATCTAGAGCAGTTTTTGCTTTATGTGTGTGGTGTTCCAGCAGTGTATTTAGAGACGTGAAAGAATCTGCAGATTTGTATGTAAAATGTTTACAAAGAAAGTGTTTGCTCTTTTTATTGTGTAGAGAGAATATATGTTTAATATTGACAAGAACTGATTGAGGTTATGTGTGTGTGCTTGTACAGAACCTATTTTGGCCTATTTCAGGTCAGAATAAATAAGCAATATTTAAACCTCATCTTACAGAAGTATTTGTATAGTATCTCCTTTTTCAGTGATTTGGTACTTGGGCAAATTAATTTTACAACGATTTTTGGACAGTGATCAATAAATTTATATTGATGGTTTTTTGTTTTGTTGGAATTCTTTTGGAAAAGGTGATATGTAAAAGAAAGTTGCATGCACAGGGTTTACCAGTTGGCTGTTATGTCATCCATGTGGGGTTGTAAGAAAACAACTTCCCTCTTTCAGCCAGTTTCAGCTAAGGTGGTAGTAAAACCACCAGTGTTTGAGACCTATTTTAAAAAAATTAAAATGTTCACTTGGTGTTTGTATTTGTATTGATGGTGGCAAAGTTGTTCTTGGACTTGCTGTATAAATGTCATTGGTGTCATGGGATGCCATCTACTGGGGGGCAGTATGATTGGTACATATGAGATGTGTAGAACCTGCCTGTGAGAGCAGTAAATCCTAAAGTAAGACTACTTAGGAATTTTTGGTTAAGATGTTGAAGAACTACAAATACTTTGTTAGCATTTCAGTATGTTTTTTGAAGGAGTAAAAACAGCCCGACTTCTTATGTTAGACATTGTGGCCTTCCTCTCAAAGTTGGATCTGGAGAAGAGATGTTAAGTGACTTTTTCAGTATTCAGTGAATTTTTGGTTGTGTTTTAGGGAAATATAAATGGTTGTAATGGTCGTCTTGTTCTTTGGCTGATTTTAGTACTACATTATTAAAATAATCTGTGTAATCAAATAGAAATGGATGGACTGACCTATAAAGGTTACAAATTCAAGTTAGGAAGTAGCAAAATGAACCTAACTAGCACAACTTTATTTCATCCCTTACATATAAGCCTTAAGATAAGTTTAATTACTTGGCCGTATACTAGTTGGTGTCTGGGACACTCCTCCCTGAGTGCCTCGGTGCACAGGATGGGCTGCCCTGAGGGTGAAATAGAGAGAGACATGTATTCTGTTGCACATCTGAAACAGAGATATGAGACAGTCAGCTGTGTGAGGTTCTTGTTGTGGTGTCAGAATTGGAAGGCATGAGGAATGAATGAATTGGGGAATTCCAGAGAGAAAAGGACAGTTTCATGGGAAAGGCAGGTGGCTGTTGCTGTGGGGAGCCATCTCTCTCTCTCTCCCCTGCATGACTCCTGTATAGTTGGGCGTGTTTTGCAGTGCTTACTAATCACTTGTTCCTGATGCCCTAGATGACTGAAACCATTCTGTGTATAACTTCCACAACTTGGGATGCGACAGCAAAAATGGAAAAACTCCTTTTGGTAGCAGGCTGACTGACTCTCACGCATTAGGACCAAGGCTGGAATTTGCTGGGTCAGCCGTACTGCTTGATTCTTTCTTTTTGGACCAGCTCTAGACAAGTACCAGACACTGTGCAAGTGGGCTTCACAAAACTTGTTGACGACAGGGAGATGACAAGATTCAGGGGGGTCTATTTCTACTCCAAACTCTGGAGAGGAAGGAGGAGTGCTGTTCAGAAAACAAAAGCCTTTTTGCCCTTCTGCTCTCATGTAGGCCTGATTCCCTCCCTTTCCTCCCCCCTTTCTTTCCAATTCCAAGTCAACATCATCTCTGCCTGCAGCTTTAATCCTACTAGTTCTTTTTGCAGACATGCTAGTCCGGTTGCTGCTTCTTCCACTCTGCTATGGGAAGATATTGCATGTTCAGCTCTGTTGCACACAGGATGTGTGAGGGGATGGAGCATTTTTAGCTACTTCAGGGGTATAGTGTGTGAATTTTCTGTTCAGCACTTGGAGCTGCAAGGGTGATGGAGTATGCTCTGCATTGTAGGTCTCCTTGATGTTTGTTTTCCCAATCTGCTTTAGTAAACACGTGAGGAAAAAAAACCCAAAAATCAAAGTTTTGTGGTTTGGCTGAATTCTGGTGAAATTTTCACAGAAACAACAGAGTTTTCTGTTCCTAGAAATTAACCTCTCAAATTAGGCAGTAGTCTGCATTAAGAGGTGAGGCTATTAAAGTAAGAAACATTTGGCATTTCTTTTTTTTAATGTTATCAAATGGCCTATATTTTCCTGTCTTCAGTCTTAGAAACAACTGAACCACTTAACTAGAATGTCTTACTTTAAGGCCTGGGGTTGCCATGTGGCATGTAGACTACAGATGAGAGTGTTGATGTCAAGCAAATTTATTTAAAAAAAAAACAAACAACAAACCCCAAAACAACAAACTAACCAACCCACTGAAAGAGCATCTTACACTGAAATGTGTCAGATGTGTATTAAAAGTAGTGTTACTTATGATCTTCAGAATATAAAAATAAAGTGCAGTACACAGGTTGCAATCTTTTGTACCACAAAAGAGGCAGCACAGCTTTTTAATTTTCACTTGCATGCTTAAGTTTGGGTTTTTGTAAGGTAATTTTGAAAGGTAGAAACCTTAGTTTGTCCAGTCCCCTTGAAATTCAGTGGTACTCTTGCGTGTAGCTCTGTCAGCCTTTAAGAAGGGTCAACCCCTTTAGTACTTCAGGTAAGGTAGGACGAAATGCTTAAGTAATGGGCACTTTCATTCTGGAGAAGAAATCATTGACAGGTTAATTTTGTATTTATGTTGGACATCAAAGAAATTCAGTGATCCTCACTCTGAGCACTGATGAATTAAAAACTGTACCTGAATTACAGGCCAGAAGGTTGGTTTTCAGACATTTAGCTGCTGACAGGAATGTTAAATGGTGAAACTACCCATGAACCTAATGTCTTCCAATGTGTTGCTAAAACAAAGGAGTTTAATTCTCAGGGATAGCACAAGGATTAAATACTGCTCTCAGGAGCTAAATATTGCTGTCTTCACTGTTTGAATACTTCAGATGTAGGCTTCATGTGTGTGTTAAATGTTTTCTAGTGATTGGTGGATGACGTTTTCTCTGAAATTTCTAAAAATTAAACGATATATCCAAAGTATTTATAAAGTTTAGCAGCTTTGTTTGAGGCAGGAACGTATTCCAGTGTCTCTATATAGCTTATCTTTGACCATATGTTCTTCATAAGAAAAAAACCTCCTGAGTTCTCCACAGTTTCTCAGGTCATTTTTATCTGGGTCAGATTATTGGGATATTATTATTATTTATTTATTTATTATTGCCCTTGGTATCTGAGGAGGCCAAGGGCGGGAGGGGGGGGAACCCTTTGCTCTGTTACAAATCCAAGACAGTAATGGCTTGGGACATTAAGGACACTTTAGTTGATATTATACCTTAGCTTTGCTTGTAATTGTAAAAACAAATTAATCTTGATGTATGTAGTATTTGAACCACCTGTCTGTCCAGCATTAGTCTCTCCATTATGAAATTAGATTATGTGTTCCCTTTGGTCTCTCTGTTAAACCCAGGAGAAGTTGCTTTCATTTTAGTTAGTTCCTAGCAAAAACAATTCTGTGTCGTAAGAGCAAATTATATTTGGCTATTGGGATCAAAGTATGAAAGGTGTTGGAGAGTGGGGTTGTTTGGGTTTGTTTGTTTTTTTTTAAATCACTATTCAGCGTGCTACATATAAAATGCCTGTATGATAATAACTTCCCTGAAGTCATTGGCCTGGATTAGGTGAAGATGTGGGATGACTTGACATAAAAGTAGTAAGAATCTTGTATTGAAGGGGTAAAACATATTTTATTGATGGGACTGTTACGTATCTCCTGATTCATTTCACTCAAAATGTGAAGCTGGAGGGACTGAGACTGTTGATATTGCAAGGGAATACTGCTGAAGAAACTTTCAGAACTTGGAAGTTTGATAATTAAAGTGAACCGAAACTTGTTAGCCTTTTAGCACAATGCTACCCTCTAGTGGAATAGTGTTGCATTAAAAAACCCCAACATCTCTTTGTCAGTGAGCAGCAAGGTTTTAATTAGACATGATATCTGTTGTGCAGTATATGTGGGTACTTGTATAGCAGTAAAAAGTAGAAGAAAATTTGAGGAAGCTACCTCTATCATCTATGATAATGAAGATGTAATCTGTAACTAAAATGGATATTTCTTACTCTGATCATTCCAAATTGTTGCTTTGCAGAAGGTGAATCAGAAGTCTCATTGAATAGCAATTCATTCAGGGTTAATAGGATTTCATTCAAGGATTCTTTTAAAAGTCAGTAGTGTTTCATGCAAGTCAGAAATGCATGCTGAGTATCTAAATCCTTGTCACACATTGTTCAGGCTCTTTTGGTTGGTTGTTTGCTTTTGTTCCCTGCTCCAAAGTGAACCCCTCCAGGCCATATTTTCTTGTCAAAACCTGTGATTAATATGGATGCATCCAGTTTAATCTGACATTATTGAACCTGCAACATACCTGCTGTATTTGCAAATGTAAGGTAAATGCAGGGAAATGTTGGATAAGCATCTGGTGAAAGACATGCTTTGCTGACTGGAATATGTTATCTTTGAGTGTTTGGGGTTTATGCAGGGAAAAGAAATGAACTTTTGGAATTTAAGTTGATGTAAATATTAAAGTAGAGAAAAATTAAAAACAAAAAGCTTTGATAAGAAAGTAAGTGTCTACTATGGTAGAAAGAATAGGGTGGGAGGAGGTTATTTGCCTTGGTATTTCAATTTCCAGATCCCAGGTTGGATAGATGGGTGAGGTTTTGGCAGCCAAGTAAAAGGCTTTAAGAAGAACAGGAAAAGCTGTAATGGACCTGACTTTGACACTGTTGTAAAAAGGGAAGAATAAGTGATGTAACTTCTGGAAAAGAGGTCCTACTGGATTCAGGGGGAGGTCTGGGGATTAAAGCATGGGTTTAGCTCCCAAACTGAGGCTTTTAATTTAATTATCTTTTTCCCTTTTGTGGTTTGCATTCTCTGCTACACAAAAGGATATAAAAGTAACATGGTACATCCCCTGCTGTCAGCCTGTTGGTCAAAGGGGAGGATGTGGTAGTTGTGGCAAAATATTAACATTGAGAGATCTAGAAAGCATGCTGTCTCTGTAACTTTGTTATTCTCTTGGTCTGACTTTGCCAGCCATAGTGATGTTAGTTTTTCATGTTAGAATCAGATTGTAGAGTTTCTAATAATTGATCATAAGAAGCAAAATTCATTTGTTGTTTGAAGACCTTGTACATTTCCACTGGAAATGTTCTTAAGTTTTAAATACAAACATTATGTTGTGATTTATGTTTATGGCTGAATTTCTCCAAAGTTAATATCACAAAGTGTATGGGGATTGCAGTTTGGAATAATATGGAGGAGTATTGGCATGGAGAAAACGTGTAAATGAAAACTTCTTAAAAACATCTGTCTTCAAGTAGGAATGATCTAGATGTTTGAGAGAACATGTGACAGGAGTTTGACTGTTGCAAAGAGGCTTACATCTGCATTAAATCAACTGATTTGAGCTTAAAGGAAAAAAGGGGGGGAAATATGACTTACTGGAGCACCATGGCTTAATACTTCATCTGGAAAACTGTTAGTGCCTGAGATAGGCTCTAGGTTAAACTAGTCTGCTTATTTCAGTGTTATGTCTAACTTGCTGATCAACTGTTTTCTAGGAAGTTTAGTAAAAGACTTGCAGTGCTGCCAGTAACTGATAAGTGTTTTGTGTATAACATGCATTGTTGGGGATATATGGGTGCTGCATAGGTAAAATTTTGGAGATCTCTATATGGGGAAAAAAGCAAGCAAACCAACTGAAGCAATGAAATTCATTCTACAGAGTTAACAAGCAGGTGTTCTCAGAAGTTAGGTCCCTCTCAGTGTCCAAATCATCAAAGATTGTTACAGATCCTTCAGAGTTTGTGGATGAAACTTCAGAGAAAAGCATGTCAAGTGAGAAAGACTTAAAAAACCCGAAACTTTGAAGATGCTAACAGGACCATCCTCAAAATGTAGCTCTTTGAGGCTACTTACAAAGATTCTTGAAATATTTTCTTCTAATACACTATTCCATGTAGAGTGATGCTTTCAAAGTAGATACTGAGTGAGGCAACTAAAGAAATAGGTTCAGTATTCATATAAGCACGGTGCTTAGACATTAGAAGTGATTAGATAATGCCTTAAGCTATTCCTGTAGGTAAAGAAACTAAAGGAAGAAATGATGAAATAATTTTGTCCACTGTTCTAAATGTGATGATGCAATTGTTTGAACAAGTGGCAGAGATTTAAAATAAAATACTTATTGTTGCATTCCTGTATTACATGCAGTAAAGCTTCTGTTCAGATGCTACAGAGTGGAGTAGCACAATAAAAAATGCAAAAAACCTGTCATTAACACCAGTCCTCTGGCAGTTAGGCTTAAAAAAAATAGGGAGGTGGCTAATGTGACTATTTCGTTCTGGTAGTTTTATTTCTCTAAAGTAGTCTGTTCTTGTACCATGCTATGAAGAACATGTCTTAGCTGATGCTGAAAAGAGGGTGTTGATCAAAATCCTGCCTTAATTGTATACACTGGTTTCTTTTGTGGAAGCCCTTAATTTGCTGCTGCAATTGAAGGAAGTTTGTGTTAGACTTGACAGATTACAAGATGATGACATTTCTCCTGTGCTTAACTAAGTAAGCAAGAGAGAACTGAAACCACACAGAGAAAAATGAAAACCTTTGGAAGCTATAAAGCCTTTCTCTGACACATGCAGTGTGACTACCTTACAGTGCAAAGATTGAGCTTAAGAAAGAAATAGGGTGGAGAGAACTGATGCAGCCTAACTTCAAAAAACAGCTTAACTTTTTTCTGTTACTTAAAATGGAAAAAGGTCCTAATTTCTACCCCACGTATAATGTCAGGGATGGTTATGGTGTTCTTCAGAATTAAAGTATTAGGAAGTGTGAAAGTAAAGGCTGAAAAGCTAGTGGATTTTTGTCAGTGGTTGGTTTGCTTATTGTTGTTTTTCCGTCTTGATTAGCCATTATACTGTTCAGCTTTTAAGAGTGTTTGGCCCAAGATTTCTAATCAAACAGTCAAAATACCAGTCAATACTACCAGGTAAAGGTGCCTGTAGGAAGGTGTGTCCAAAGAGATTTTATAACTTAACCTATTATTATTTCAGGTGCTTGAGCTTGCCCTTATTTTACTTTAAGAATTCAAGATTCTAATTTTGGGACAGCAGTGTCTTTTAAAGACATAAATACATTTAAAAATTGAGTCTTGTCAGCTGCGCATGTCAGAGATGGCTGGCTCCTTCTAGTTGTTGAGAGGCAACAGCAACAAATCTGCCTCTTATAAAAAAAAAAAAGTTGCATTCATTGCTGTGTTAAAGTAATTTTATTTGTTTACAGGTGTCAGCTGTGATGCATGTTTAAAAGGAAATTTTCGAGGTCGCCGATACAAGTGTTTAATTTGCTACGATTACGATCTATGTGCAACTTGTTATGAAAGTGGTGCAACGACAACAAGGCATACAACTGACCATCCAATGCAGTGCATACTAACAAGAGTAGATTTTGGTAAGTGATAATTTCAAACTCTAGTAATTTGTTGCTATGTTGTGTCTACAAACATAATATGGTTTTTCATGTTTCTACTTACTAATCACTTCCCCCATTAGCACACTGAAAATAAGAACAAGTTCTTGTCTTCTAAAAAACAGGTGCATTTTCTTTGATTTTAGCATACAAGAACTGATTTATATATTTCTTTTTAATTGGTGCACATATATTTTTAATCTTTTTTTATTTTGGTCTGATAGCAGCAGGTTATCAGACTAATAAATATACTTAATAACAACGACTACTCCGATAATTAACTTCCAATTCAGAAGATGTGGCAACCTTCTCCCCCAAGTATGCTTTACTTAAGTGCCACAGTGTACAAGCAGAAAAATCTTGGTGAGATTTTGTAGGAATGGTATTCATTGGTGGCTTATGTGGGACTGTAGGTACAGCAGGGGTATAAGTACTGTACTGAGCATAAAAGATTAGTGGCAAGGACTAGCATGTAGTCGTCTTGGAACTCATTTGAAGATCTACTAATTTAAGAATTATTTCTGGCTGTAAAGCCATCTCAATATTTAAAATAAAAAATAATTGTTCTTGTCTCCTATCCTGCTTGTTGTTTCTATTGCATCATATTTGTAACAGGTTGTAACTCACGAGATACTTCTGTGACAAACCACTGTTCTAAGATGTTGCTGATGCTGGACATGCATTTCATTTTTATGTTAAGCCCACGGGGCTAGTGTTTTAATAAAATTTTTTTAGCGATTCCAGCTGTATTGTTCTTTGTTTTGAATTCTTTAAATATGATGATTTCTTAAAAGCTGAAGTCTTATGAATTGTAAATTACTTCTTTACCTTTTTGATTAAAACAGTAGTAAAATCTACTTCTTTATTGCTTTAAAGATTAGAGAATAGCTATATATAGAAACATGCAGTTGGTTTCTCAAAGTGGCCTTTGAATGAAGATGTCTTTTTCATTTTCTTTTAATTCTCAGGCCTCCGGTTGCCCTAAGACTTGCCCATGACTTCAAAAATCCAGGCCCTGGGAATCCAGGGTTTGGAAGGAAGTAACTTAGTGCATTATCAAAAATGCGCACCACCATTTTAGCTTGCATATGTTTCTTCTCGGGATTCTTTTTTTTGGTCTCACTAATGAGGTAAAATTCTCTGTGTACAGTATATTAATTCAGGATTCCGGTCACTGTTTGAGATGCACGGTTCAAACTCCTTAGCCCCTTAGCAACAGTTATTCTTGGACATTACACATGGGCTGAAAGGACAGCATTGCCGTAAATATCAAATGCTCATCATAGGGGTAAGAGGACTGAAACATGCTTGCTATGAAGCCTTAAGCTAACATTAAAAGTCAAAGCTTTCAGTGTACTGCAATGAGGAAACTTGTTCTAAACACTACTCTCTTAAAAAATGCCTATCATCAGAACCTAAGAACATCTAGGAAATAATATTTTTTTTCCTTGCAACTTAGATATTTCTCTTTTGGAAGTCGTATCTTTTGGTTTAATGCATTTTATTTGTGTATGTTGTGGGGCAGAGAGGGGTTATTTTGTACTATTTAAGTCTGCATGAAGGATAGAGATGGTGAGGTGGAAGAAGATTCACAGTGCAGTATTGAGATGGGTAATAGGATTCCAAGGGCTACTTGTGCATTGCTTGGTGTTTATGCTACTGTGGCTTCTTTAAATAAGAAAAATAAGAAAACAAGCTCTAGAAATTTCATATGGCCTGATATCTGAGCATTGCTCCCACAGAACCAGTGTAAGGGAAAAAAATACTGCAGCTCAGCTCTGCAGCAAGACTCCTGGTTTGATTAACACTGTAGAACAAGAACAGGAAAGAATACATCACCACCAGATTGTGAACCACAGCAAAGGTTGATGGCACCCGAGTACTAGTGACCTTCTAAGCTTATACACTGGAGAATCAGTTAGGGAATATTTATAAATGTTCCTTAGGGCTCAGGAAGGTCTGTGATGTCATTCTTAAAATGTTTTTATTTCAGTTCCCTGTAGAATGTAAGACACAAAGGAGTGTGCTTTTACAGTATTGTACAGATGCTTAGAGAAACTACAGTAACTTTTCAAAGGGCCTTGTGTAGCCAAGGAGATCATATGACTTTGAGGAACATGAAAAAAATTAGGAGCTAAGGAATGTTAAGTTTTTAATTAGAAAATCAGTAAAGAATGGTAGAACTAGTCTAGAATGACCTGTTTCAGAGTTGTCAGGATAGCTGTACTACTGAATATTAAAATCACCAAGGAAGCAGATATTAATGGATTAAAAGAAAATAATTTCAAGGGGAAGACTAAATGGCATAGAAATAATGAAGTCTTCAGTCACTTCCTAGCGATATGGGAAGTCAAATGAAAGGAGAATGTTTTCTAACGTATGACAGTATGAGTAGGGAGTTTTCCTAAGTCAGGAAAACTTCAGTAGAAGCACAGAATGGAAGGCTGTTGGTATAGGTAGGTGTGTGAATTGTAGTTTACCTGGCCATTGACAAACTTCAATACTGTTGTCTGTAATCAGGTTTGATTCAAAGGTATGGAAACTGTTTTTAATAGGAGTAAATTTCCAGTTTTTGCTGATGGTGGGAAGGGGACAGCTGGTAAAAGATGAGTATTTTACCAAGGAGAAGAAAGCGGAATGGGGGATCCTTCCATTGGAAAACTGATGCAAGCACTTCAGAGGAAGTTAGTGTCATTTTTCTGATTTTTAAAAGTGCCTGTGGGGATCAGTGAGTCACTTGCTCAAGGTCCATCTGCAGCTGATGAAAAGGACGCTGTACCTCTAGTTCCCATCACCATTCTGGCCAGCACTGTCTATATGCAGATAACTGTGGAGTTTGCTTAAGTACTCTGTGCTTAAAGCTGTGACCAAATTCAGGTTTGTGGTGGACAACTAATCACACGGATGATCCTATGTGTCTGGGATTGTTTCAGCATAGAAAAAGTTAACATTGTTTACCTTAATGAAAATTCTGATCAGTTTTTTAGGCTTCCTAGGTACTGTAATAACGTTGCAGAGTATACTGCAAGAAGATGGACTTCTTCAGGTGCTCTGAAGGAGCTTTTGTTGTCGTCTTGATTTTTTTTTTTTATTTATTCCGCACCCCTACCCCACAAGACTTGGACTAGTATAGGAGCCTGTATGAGAACACTGAAAACAAATAAAAAGTCCTAGTGATTTCTCACTACACGTGTTCAGTCTTGTACCATCTGGTTGCATCTTTGTCTTTCAGGAGTCAGTGTATGACCTAGTATTAATTTTGAAGCAAGATGGGATCCAGAACAATGGCAGTGCTATTGTTCTTCAGTCCCCACAAGAGACACTGGAAAGAATGCTTTAACACACACACCAAGAGTGATATGCTGCTGTAACAGGGACAGAGCTTAAAATAAAATATGAAGTCTCATATGTAATGACAAGTGGCCTTTAAAGCACAAATCCAATTAGTTTATTACTGAGGGGTCAAAGAGTAGAATTGCAATAGGCCTGTGTAAAGAACAGGAATGTGCTTACCAGGCAGTCGTTGTACTTTTGTGCTTTTTGTAGGACAGTGTGTCAGGACAATGAAGTTCAGAGCAAATTTTCCAGTTTTCTTTCTCCTGAAAAAGAATCCTAAGCTGTTAGGATGCTTTATGATTTTAAGCATGTGGCTTGCACATTACTGCTGCCATTTTAAAGAGGTTATACTGACAAAGAAAGTAATACAAATTGTTAGTAGAATTCTCTGCCAAAGTCATATTGTGTTATTTTTATCAAAGTACAGAACAAGTGTACCTCCACTTGTAAGCTCAGGTGCTTATGTGACAGAAGATCCTGCCACCTTTTGTACCTAATTCTTAGACAAAGGGAGCTACTTAAATAATAGTTACCTTGATAATATGTAGTGTGAGGTCCAACTGGATTAATCAGAACTCGGCTTGAGGCTTTTGTGATTTTTTCAGCTGCTAGAACAAGGTCTGTCTGGTAAGTGCGTATCTTGCTAAGTCGGAGTATCATAGTAGTTTGTTTGGAAGGGGACTCTGGAGATCATCTGATCCAACCTTCTTTTGGAAGCAGGGACATAAGTTGGGCTATCCCATCAAGCCAAGTCTTGAATATTTCCCTCAAGGGATGTTTCACCACTTCTGGGCCACCTATTCCAGCGTTTAGTTCCTGCAGTGAATGTTGTGGGGGTTTTTTGTTTGTTTCCCTTTATCCAAGCGGAATTTCCTCTGAAGCAGCTTGTGCCTGCAGCCTGTCACCATGCTTCCTTTTGAAGAGCATACCTCTATTTCCTCTGCAACTACTTTTTCAGTATAAGAAGTTGGACATGAGATGCACCTTGAGCTGTCTCTGTGGTGGATGAACCTCAGTCATTCAGTCATTCTCACGTCACGTTTTCCAACCCTCTAACTGTCTTGGTGGACACAAATGCACACACAACACATGCAAAAAAAATCCTAGATCCTCTCCATTTCATTTCAATATCTGGCTTGAATTGGAGAGATCAAAACTGAACACTGTTGCTGGTGTTGCCTAACAAGTGCCAAGTAACATGGGATAATCACATCCCTTGATTTGATGGCCATTTTCTTACTGATTTAGCCTAGGTCATCATTTGCCTTCAGTGATGCAAGGACATGCTACTGGCTCATGTTTGGCTTGCTGTCCGCTTGGGTCCCCTGGTCCTTTTCAGCAGAGCTGCTCCCCAGCTAGTTGACCCTGCCTTTGATCAGCAGCTGCTGTTTTGGCACTGCTGAGTATTGGCAGACAGGCTGCAAATCCCCTCTCACATTCATTAGCATCTGTGCTCGTTCATGGCTTCAGCATGTGGTTCTTATTGTTGGGGAGCAGCAAGAGCAAGGCTGCTCCACAAGGAATAACAAACCAGGAGCTGAGGGTGACCACAGCACAGGCAGGGGCAGTGTCCTCACTGACAGGGTGTGTGGGGCAGGGTTGGTAACAGGAGCAGGTCCTGTTGACAGTTCCAGACAAAGCAAGTATAACAAGTCAGCTTTGGGGTCTGTGCAGGAAACCCATCTAAGGCAGGAGGAGGGCTGGGTGCAGCTGCAGCACAGCTCATGGCCAGATGGTCAGACCTTAGATGTAGCCCATGGGCAAAGGGTGTGTGTGGAGGTCTGCTTTGAGGCTGATCAAGGCAGCTAAGGCCTATTGGTCAGCTCAGGGCCCTTACACCTGCTGGGGAAACAAAACATCCAGCTACTGCTGGACAAACAACTGAATACCTGCCATATAATCGTTGTCAGCCCCAGCAGTGTGTGTCTCTCACTGAAGCAGTTAGCCCAGTGCTATCTGGCTGTGAGGTTGAATACTGGGATTGGCAGCTGAGGAAACTACATGAAGAAAAATGGAGGATGTGCTGTTTCCTCCTGCTAGACGTAGCTGTACTGGAAACTTGCTGAAAGATTGCAATAGTGATGCTCTGGCTGGAAGGAATGAGCAACTGTTTGCAGATTCAACTGAGCTGGCATTTTACTCTAGAAAACGTGGTTCTTTCACTGCCTTTGTAGTGAAAGGGAAGAGTTCCAAGTGAGGTGAGTAGAGATGCCACCTGTTAAGAATAGATCCCTTCAGTCTGTGAAGCAGGACAACATTGGTGAATAACAGAATATTACAGTCTAGATGAGTATTACAGCTATATCACTGTGTATCTTAGTTTCATAGGATCAGTCATAAGATAATTCTGGTTGGAAGGTATCTCTGGAGATCTCTGGTCTAACCTTCTGCTCCAAGCTGTGAGGTCAGACCAGGTTAGTCAGGGCTTTGCCCACTTGGGTCTTGAAAACCTCCAGGAACAGAGATGGCACAGGGGCTGTTTGGGTATCCTGTTCCACTGCCTGTCTACATGGGGAAAATGTTTTTCCTTACATCCTCTTGTCCTCCTGTACTGTAGCACTGTGAAGAGCCTGGCAACGTCTCCTTGATCCTATCTCTGTAGGTATGGGGGCAGCTGTTACATGACCCAAAGCTGTCTGCTCCAGGCTGAACCAGTGCTGGCCCTGCAGCCTCTCCTCGCAGGGTGAGTGCTCTAGCCCTGCCATCTTAATGGCCTTCTGCTGAACTCACTTCAATCTGATGTCTCCCCTGTACTAGGAGGCCCCTAATGAGATGCAGTGCCTGAATGAGGCTGATGGGTGCTGAGCTAAGGGGATCACCCCTACTCATATTGCTCTAGGCATATGGCTGGCCCCTGCTCAGCTTGCTGCCCTCCCTGCAACCAGCACCATCTCCTCAGAGCTGCTCCCTGGCCCTGCTGGCATTGCTGCAGGTCATAGTCTGCCCTCCTGGGGCAGGGCTGGGCTGAATTTTGTAAGATTCCTGTTGGCCCATTCCTTTATGCAAATGTTTATAAATAGAGGGTAGGTAAGCATTATTTCTTTAACTTTTATAGCAGAGTATCTAGCAGGTTTTAGAATGTTTTTTGTTCAGAAAATCTGCAGCAAAGCAGAACTAACAGCAGTTTTAAGGGTAATACTGTTTTGAATAGCATGGCTGCTTGATCAGTGATACAGGAATATATATACTTTGGTAAAATCTGGTGTGTTGTCACCATTTAGTTTCTTCAAACACTGAAAAAAAATTCAAACAAATACACTATGACTTGTATAATACCAACATTTTTATCTATAGTATATATCAAATTGAAATTACATTATTCATGAAGAAAAGGGAGACTAAGATTCCTGACTGCTGTGTACCCTTGTAGAGAAATATGTCTTAACAGAAAGCAAGGACAAGCTGTTATAAAATGTAGTCCTGAATCATCTCTTTGAAAGATTGATTTTAATCTAAGGAATCCTACTGTACTTCTGTCTCATTACTAACCTCCTGCCAAGTTTAAGAATGTGTTAGATTTAAACATTAAATACAAGCAGTCTGTAGCTATAGATGGCTAACAAAGCAAAACTGCTCATATTTTTGGTTGAGTTTTCACATTAAATTTGTGTGGGGTTTTTTTCCCCAGAAAAGCTGTAATGTCTAAACACTGTTGAACTTGAAATCTAGCTTCATAAACTATTGTTGAGTCCTCTTTAGACAGTATTCTGATCCTTTCACTCCTTTGAATTCATCCTCTAATTGATAAGCAGTGTGGGTAATGAATCTTCTCCTAGAGGGATGTGATTTAGTCCAGTTTTCGTTTTTTACTAAGCAACCATGTCTTCCTAGCTACTTTGAAAAGAGGGCTTTAGAGGTCCAGAGGAGTTTGAAGAGTTACGGACTCCTGCTTTTGTGTAGAAAGGTATTTGGGAAGAACTAAAATACATTATCTGAAAGAGTTCTTTGTGGCCAGAAGGGATAATTCTTTGGTCATGGGCCAGTTGCATCATAACAGTAAAACAACTGTAAATGAAAGCAGTAATACAATTGTAGGTTGCCTCGCTCCTTGCAGGCATGGAGGTGTGCCCTTTTCATTTTTTCCCATACTACCCCTAATTGTTAGGGTCTTCCTTGGCAAATGAGCCTTTGATAGTCAATAGCATGACTGTGTTCATAATTTCTAGGATTTATGATGTCCTTGTAAAAATGAAACTGGTGGAGAAATACCCATTCACTAACTTCAACGCTAAAATTTACACACAAAGATTCATTGTATCACTTAATTACTATAGTTTAAAAGAACACTTGTGTGGTGACCTGTATTTCAGTTTAGAAAAGGGACAGATTTTAACTGTAAGAGGTGGAGAAAGATTGGGGGGGGAGGGAAGGGGGGTATTAATTTCCAAAGGAAAAATATTTGGATTTGCCAGTGACCAATTTCACTTCTGACAGGTGCATTTTTTTTTTCCCCAGATAAAGGCATATTTATTTGGCATGTGCATGTACCTTTGCTGGGTATTATGAGAAAGATGTGGAAGGAGGTATGAGTGGGAGAATATGCAGGAGTATAACCAGGAGGCTGGAAAGAACTCAGTTTTTGTTTTTGTTTTTGTTTAATTAATAAATGGCTTGTTTCATATTCTCTAAAAGCAAGGAGCAGAAACACAGAATTTGACAGTACTCGTCAAACCTCTCCCCTCTGTGATAGAACAGTGTGTACTGCTGGAATTCTTGACATCTGGACTGACCTAACAACATAATCTAAGGAAAGGATATTTTTTACCTGCATGCTAATGTAGTTACCGTTCTCTTCAGATTTGCTGTGGCCCTGTGCCCTTTGCTCAGCTGGGAAGTTGGAGTTGGTACTTTTGCCTTACTTGAAAATACTTACATTCATGAAGTAGTGAGGCTTATAGGTAGAGGTTTTTAGACCACCTGATAATTTTGAGGGTTTTTTTCTTTTTAGATAGATGCAGAAGTTACTTTTATATGCAAATCCTCTAAAGAATAAAGACAATTTGCCCCTTTTTTCATTAGCTTGCCCCTTTGAGTCATCATCTTCTTGTTTTATCTAGATCAGTATATAAGATGCCAGGACTTGGAAAATTTCCAGAAATGAGTCTGCTCAGATAGAAAGAGTCCTCAAAGGAAAGTTTGACTTGGTGTTCTTGCATGTGTGTGTGTATGTTTGCAGTGATGGAGAATTTCAGTTTTCCAATCAGTAAATAGGTATTTAATCATCATCATGAGGCTCATACCAAAGCTTGAGGGAAATCAGAGGATCAACTAAACAAACTGTCATTAGCTTTTGATGTGTTTGTGACTGGCATTCTTGCTATTCCCATAGGTATGCAGAATTTTTTTGCAGAAGTTCTTGTTGAATTACTGAGTTTCAGAGAACAACACTTTGTTTGCATGTGCTGTTTTGGGCAGATTAAATGCAGTTAAATTTGGAATTCTTCTTATCTATTCAGTTCAAAAGTTTGGCCATCTTACTTTGTTCCCAGAATCTTTATTTAAGTTCCAACTCTGTTATATCTTTAGGACACTGAAAAAGTGGGAACTGAAGTTTACATTTCCTCTGTGCAATGACACTGCAGAAGTAAGAATGCTTTTAAAGCTTTCCTTTTTGCTATATACTGTAACAACCTGTGTAATGAGCTGCTTTAATGAGAATTTTTCTTCATATAATTGCAAGGAGGATTCTTTCATCTGTCTTCATTGAAACATTTTGCATTTATCTGTTCTAGACAACCATCATTTTGAATCCTTTGCCTTACTGATATATTTTTCTGAAAGAATATCTGTTCCAGAGTATGGCTTATCCATTCAGAGACTGTTTAGTTACTGCTTAGAACTTTGTCCCATGTAAACCTTGTTCAGGCTTTCCTCATTTGAAACCATGACATATGTAAATTCTTCATATTTGAGTATGCTGCAGCGTATTGGTAATTTTTTTTACCCCCACACAGGTTTTTTGCTACATCAGAATAGGAGTCTGAATGTGGTTCTTGGAGAAACTTTCAGAGGAGTACTTAGTGAAGTATGTACTGAAGTGGCACTGGTTAGGAGCTTCAAAATCTTGAAGTTCTGTGAATTATGTAGATCTTCTGAGTGTTGTATCTGAAACAGTCTCTGGAGCAGGTTAATTTTCATGTAAGTCTTTATTGCATATTGTGTAAATAAGAGGAGAATGGAGGACTTTGAAACAAGACTGATCACCACCTGCAAAACATGTGTGCTTTAATTTTAGAGAAGCTATTCAAGTCAAAAGATAGTTGTGCATGTAAGTAAATCTAATTGGTTCATCCTGTAGGATGATGTTGCTTAACACCTGTACATAGGGACTGTCAGAGTTCTGAATGCTAATGGTGTAATCCTGCCTCAGACCCACTATTTCTGGTCACCTGCCAGAGTAATTGTAGTACCAATCTACTCATATAGAATAAATGCAAGCTTACTGTGAGTAATGGATAAGAACTACAGATCGTTTTAAAGCTTTGACATGGGGGAATTTGCTGTTGTTCCTGGTTTTGAGCATTCAGAACACTCTAAAGCTGATTGATACTTAGCTTATAAACCAAGCAAGCAGATTTAAGAGTTTGTAAGAAGCTTTCTTCCAATCTGGTAGTATTGTCGTCTTCAGTTGAATATGGTATATTTAAGTGTTGGCCAGCAACCTCTCCTGCAAATGTGGGAAGGTAGACCTTCTTCCTGTAGAGTTATAGGAGATCAGGTAAGGACACATGTTTTGAATTAAGACATACCACATGTCTGCCAGCTGAATGCCTGACAACCTGTCAAGGAAATGCCCATTGTTCATGTGTTGGGTCACTCAGATGCATTCAGAACTGAGTCCTGATACATGTTGTGCCAAGGACCTTTGGGATTTCCATCTAGTAATAATTCCAGGCATCTGTTTGTGTCAGTACTATATAAATGACTTCCAGGTTGGGGGGTGGGGGGTGCTAATCTTTTGGGCATGTCTTCCAGCTTGCATTCATACTGACTTTCAGTCTGTATAGTTCTCCACTTCAATCATATCTGATGTGCAATTCCATTCTCTAATGAAAAGTTACTTCTGTGCCTTATTGTATAAAACATTTAGTGGAACCTCAAATGCTGCTTTGGAGAACTAAGACTTAATTGGCTTAGGACTTTTTACTTTGGATAGTTGGACTTAATGTTTTCCTTGTGTATGTGAATAAATGAACCTAGATTCAGGATGGTACTCAAACTTAGTGTGATAGTTAATTTGATGAACCAGTTAAAATGCTCAGTGTGTCAGGTAGTGTTTCTTCTTTGGCAAGGCTGTCTGTCTACTTGGGTATTTCTTACCATGCCTGTTAAAGTGGTATCTTTCTCTCATCGTCCAGCATTTAAATTCTCTGGAGGCAGTTTACAAATAAGGGAACAGGGACTTACTGAACATAAACTTTATTCTGCAGTGTATTTAATCTGATTCTGTACCTTTAACTCCACATATTAGTGTGTTACTAAGAAGCTGGTTTGCTGTATTGGTCTTGGAGTATTAGCCCTCAAAACCTAATTATATGTAAAATACTTTCTGTTAATATAGTGGATTATAGATATGTACATTTTTAGCTTAAGCATCATCTTTTGTAAGGCTGCAGAAGCAAAAATGTTGTTCTGTTCTTCCTAGTCATGTCCTGAAGAGACATCAGTAGCAGAAGATGTCATAAACCTTAGGAAGCTGTGACTTAAGCCGTCAGAAGGACATATTCCTAACACATTAGATAGATAGTGCCTTGTGGTGCAGAACATGAGTTCTAGTATCTGGTCAGACTTGTCCAATTCTTAATTTATAGCAGAATATTCACAATTCTATGAAAATATTTTTCAGTTACTTATCAGTGAGTCCTAGAAAAAACGTCAGTGAAAAGATTTTAAATTACTTGCTGGAGAAAATCACACTTTTTATCTTGATGTGAATGTGAAGTTTATTCATGTTTCCTGTAGAATACATAATACCTGCAGAGGACGAGTGAGAAAAGCATTCTTTTCTTGCACGGTTTGATAAATTTTCATGTTAAGTTTGGGGAACTTCTATGTTAGCAACTTAAAAGTGCCTGCTTTTCATCAGTAGTGCAAAAGTACTCAAATTCAGCAGACCTAAAAGTTGCAACCAGTGTGAAACAGATAATCAGATTCCTTTTTCACTATCAGTCTTTTATATTATATATTTGAGACTTTTCTAAAACTGCTTATTGCAAAGCAGTGGTTCAGCTATGGCATAAATATTGATGTATGGTATCACTGAGGACTTCTAAATTTTAATTAAATTTTTGAGGCACTGTTGAGAGTTCAGCTTTTGAAAACTCATGTTTGAAAAATACCATAGGTGACCCTGTATGTGGGATAGAAGGGTGGTGGAAAAGTGAAGGTTTGGCAGTATCAGCATCATCATCATAGGAGTCTTTGCTATGTCTGCTCAATCTACTAAGTATTAGAAAACTATGTTACGTTTGCTAATGAAAATGAAATGTAGTCTGTCTGGTTTTTGTCATCAGTAATTGAACACTTCTTGAATATCAGCCTATGGCCTTTTTACAAAATTAAAATAGCCATTTCATTTAAATACCAGATTAATTTGGCAGTGATTACACTGAACTACATTTATAAACAGAGGTTTACATGAACAAAATAAGTGATGCTACTGCTTTGAAGTAACCTCTATTTAAACACTTTCTGTTCCAGATTTGTACTATGGTGGAGAAGCTTTCTCTGTAGAGCAGCCACAGTCTTTTACTTGTCCTTATTGTGGGAAAATGGGTTATACGGAAACATCTCTTCAAGAACATGTTACTTCTGAGCATGCAGAAACATCAACAGAAGTGGTAAGAAGCTTCAGAATTGGCTTTCAGTTGTGGAAATACTAAAAAGAGTCTGTCTTCTGGAAAATTGGTATCCTCCTGTTCTTTTTCTTCTTGAAGCATGAGTTCGTTTAAATGCTTTGTAAGAAGACATACCTACATTTGACGGTGACATCAAAATTCTTCTATGTTTCATGGATATAGTAATATAATGAGCTTGCTTTCTTATTTTATGATTGTTGTTTGGTTGTTCTGATGTAAAGGCTGCTGCAATGCTTAGGAGTTTATTATCCTGTAAGACAAAACTTAGAATGTTCTCATGGTTATTCTGTGTAGCCGTGTCTCCCTTCTCACTACCAGTATTTAATTGTCCTGGAAGCTCATAGCTGTGCCAGTCGTTTGTAACTGTGAGAGAGGAAGACATGCAGACAGTTTGGTGTGTGTTTTTCAAATAGCTTTTGTAATGGACCTGGTATATTTATGCAGCGGAAGGTGTCATTCTTTTAAAACTATTGCTGTTAAAGCAGGGCGTTTTCCCCCATCCCTAACCATTAGGACCCTTGACATGGTTAAAAACGCACTTCTTTAAAGTATTTCTCCTGACACTTGTTTATCTGAGGTGTTAGCTCCTGCTATCCTGATTGTCTTTGGGAGTAGGAGAAACTAGGTTAGCAGAACGACATCCAGGGTGCACTTGTCTGGTTAACTGTTGCACCATAGATTCCGAGAAAAATGTGAATGCTTGAAGTGGATTACTCATCACTAATACATTGTGAAGAAATTATAAATAGGTTCTCTATTCTAATCTCTTAGTTTTCTTAACTTCCAGTGAATTCTGTGGAAGAAAATGAACCTTTCCTCTCCAAGCCTATTAAGGATCTTGTGTGAAGGAATGATGGGAGAGGTAGTTTGTCCACCTTTCTGAGACTCGAAGGTGTTCTGATCTTTCTTAAAAACATATGAAGTGAAACAGTTTACTTCACAATCAGTTGCACTGTAGGATCATAATTTAACTTAGTGACACACTGCAATTTTTATCATCTCCTTGAGTTTTTCTTTAACATTGCAACTTTCAAACATAGTGGCAACCATTGAAATTTCCACGTTTGGATGAGTTTCTTTGGAGGCTTAGTATTGCAATTCTGATTTGCACCACTTGATGTCAGTGATACGTTCCTGACACAGAATGTTAAGATTTCGGGTTTTTAAATTTGAAACATCCTTGTTTGCAGCTGTGATTTCTAGAACTCAGTATGTAAAGCCTAAATTTGTTATTCTAAGCACCTGCTACTCCACTGATTGCTGAAAGTTGTATGTCTAAAAAAAAAAAAAAAAGATTATTTCCTTTTTGTGAGTCAGTCTGCAAATATTGTTATATCTTTGTTGCAAACAATGATGAAGGACAATGTTTTAATCCTTGAATATGGTTGTACGTATTTGTGCCAAGCTTTGAATCTAGGTTTTGTGATAACTGTTTAGTGTGCGTGCACATAAAACTACTTGGGTACTGCAGTCTTACTGTAGATAGTGAAAGGCTATATTACTAAAGAGGAAAATATTATGGATTCTAAATTTTTGTGGTCTTAGGCTTTCAAGCAATTATTTCTGTTTAGATACTAAACTTGTAGTCCTTGTAGTATCTCTGCCAGTCTAAAGATGTGTTTTATTTTAGATATTTATTTTTAGATCTTTAAGGGAAGTTCACAGGCATGGCATCACTTTTATTTTACAGCCTGCTCCCCCCCCCCGCCCCATTTTTCAAAGAATAAGTCAAAGAATTTTTGGTCCATTAAATGTTGCCATTTTTATGTTCAGTGATGCAGATAAAAGTTTACTTTCTGCTGATTTTGTATGTATGTTCTGATCTGAACATACATACAGCAACGTTAGGTACTTGCAGGTAGGAATCACAGACCGACTGAGGTTGGAAGGGACCTCTGGTGGTCAACTTGTCCAACCTCCTGCTCAAACAGGGCCACCTACAGTTGGTTGCCCAGAACCACGTCCAGACAGCTTTTTAATATTTGTGAGGATAGAGACTCCACAGCCTCTCTGGGCAACCTGTGCCAGCGCTCAGTCACGCTCACAGTGAAAAAATGTTTCCTGATGTTCATGAGGAACCTCCTGTGTTTGAATTTGTGCCCACTGCCTCTGGTCCTGTTACTGTGCACCACTAAAAAGAACCTGGCTCTGTCCTCCTTTCACCCTCCCTTCAGGTATTCACGTACATTAGTAAGATCCACCCCCCCCGAGTCTGCTCTCTCCAAGCTGAACAGTCACAGCTTTCTCAGCCTTTCCTCATAGGAGAGATGCTCCAGTCCCATAATCATCTTTGTAGACCTTTGCTGCACTCTCTCCAGTATATGCATGTGTCTCTTGTATGCAGAGCCCAGAACTGGGCACGGTAGTCCAGGTGTGGCCTCACCAGTGCTGGACAGAGGCAAAGGATCACCGCCCTTGACCTGCTGGCAACGTTCTTCCTAATGCAGGCCAGGACATCATTAGCTTTCTTTGCTGCAGGGGCATATTGCTGGCTCATAGTCCACCCTGACCCCCAGGTCCTTTTCTGCAAAGCTGCTTTCCAGCTGGGTGGCCTCCAGTGCATGCTGATGCCTGGGGTTGTTCCTCCCCAGGTGCAGGACTTTGGACTTCCCCCTGTTGGAACTTCATGAGGTTCCAGTTGGCCCACCTCTCCAGCCTGAATGGTAGCACAGCTCTCTGGGAAGAGTGGCTGATATGCCGGTTTTGTGTCATCAGCAAAATTCCCACTGATCACCACCCTCCGAGCCCAGCCATTAAGCCAGTTTTCACTCCACCTCGCTGTCTGCTCATCCAGCCTGTGTATCAACAGCTTGTCTATGAGGATCCTATGGGAGACAGTGTCAAAGGCTGTACTGAAGTCCAGGTTGACAATATCCACTGCTCTGCAGTCATCTACCAGGCCAGTCACTTCATCACAGAAGTTTATCAAGTTGGCCAAGTGTGACTTCCCCTCTGTGAAGCCAGGCTGACTACTCTTGATGATTTTTTTGTCTTCAATGTTCCTGGACATTAAATGTCCAGGATTAGCTGCTCCATCACCTTCCCAGGGATTGAGGTGAGCTGACCAGCCTGTAGTTCCCCAGGTCCTCCTTCTTACCCTTCTTTAAGATAGGAGTGGCATTTGCTTTACTCCAGTCCTTAGGCACCTCTCCCAGTCGCCATGATTGATCAAAGATTGAGAGCAGCCTCACAATGGCATCTGCCATCTCCCTCAGTATTTGTGGGTGCATCCCATCACAGCCCATGGACTTAACTGTGTCCAGTTCACTTAAGTATTCTCTAACCTAATCCTCTTCCACCAGGGGAATGTCTTCCTTGCTCCAGACTTTCCCCATGGTCTCTGGGGCCTGGAATTCCTGAAGGCCGGTCTTGCTAGTAAAGTCTGAGGCAAAGGAGGCATTCAGTACTTCAACCTCTTCTGTGTCCTGTGTAACCAGGTGCCCCATCTTTTGAGCAATGGGCCCACATTTTCCCTAGTCATCTTTTTGTTGCCTATGTACTTCTAGAAGCCCTTCTTGTTGTCTTTGACATTGCTCACTGCATTCAATTCCATTTGGGCTTTAGCTTTCCTTACTTTGTCCTGGGATGCTCGGATAATGTTTCTGTATTACTCCAAGGTTACCCTAGGAGGGTAACCTATGTATGGTTCCTTTTTGTGTTTGAGTTTGGCGAGAAGCATCTTGTTCATCCACACAGGCCTCCTGGCATTTTTGCCTGACTTCATATTCATTGGGATGGGGCACTCTTGAGCTTGGAGGGGATGATCCTTGAAAATTAACAAGCCTTCTTGGGGCCACTCTACTCTCCAGGGCCTTATCCTATGGGACTCCTCCAAGCAAATATTTGAAGAGGCCAAAGTCTGCTCTTCTGAAGTCCAGGGTTGTGAGCTTGTTTTTCATCTTCCTCCCTGCCCTCAGGATCCTGAACTCCACCATCTCAAGGTCACTGCAGCCAGGGCTGCCTTTGACCTTCACATCCTGAATGAGCCCCTCCTTGTTGGTGAGTATGAAGTCCAGCAGAGCACCTCTCCTCATTGGCTTCTCCCTCACTTGGAGGAGGAAGTTATCATCAGTGCACTCCAGGAACTTCCTGGATTGCTGTCATGCTGTGTTGTCCTTCCAGGAGATATCGGGGTGGTTGAAGAACCCCATGAGGACCAGGGTCTGCAAGTGTGAGGCAGCTCCTATATGTCTGTAGAGGGCCTGATCCATTTGTTATTCCTGGTCAGGTGGCCTATAGTAGACACCCACTATAATGTAACCTTTGCCTGTCCTCTCTTTAATACCAACCCATAAGCTCTCCATCAGCTCTTCTTCCATCCCCACACAAAGTTTCATGCACTTCAGCTGCTCTCTCACATAAAGGGCAAGCCCTGCTTCCTCTTCTAAAGAGCCCCCTTCCTCTCCTTTCTGAAGAGCCCGTATCCCTCCATTGCAGCACTCCAGTCGTGGGAGCCATCCCACCATGTCTTTCTGATCCCGAGAAGATCATAGCCCTGCAACTGCTTGCAGATCTCTAACTCATCATGGTTATTCTCCATGTTGTGTGCATTAGTATACAGGCACTTTGGAGAGGTACCCAAGCATGTTGAGGTCCTGGAGAGGAACTCCAGGAGGAGAGTTTGATGATGTTTCCTTGAAGGTGATTGTTTTAATTTTGGGTACTTTAATTGAAAATTATACTGGCGTCTATGGGAGTAGGCATAAGTTTTGTGATTAAGTCTCTAAGGTTACACACTAAAAAGAATTAACGATATGATTTTGGTGAGTACTAAAACCTCAGTTACCAGTATTTCCTCACCAGTAAATGTCTGAGGTAATGGTAAGCTTTATAAGGCAAGTGCAGAAGATGGCTGTCAGTATGATGGCTGCTACTGTTGGTGTTAGGTTTCAGGTCAGTTGACTGTTCCAAATAAAATGCAGCATTCAGCTAGAAGTCTGCTAGCATTGTAAATACAAAAATTTTGTGAAACTTCATCAAATGTCATCTTTTGAATCTCATTTCAGAACAGAGACACACATTTTCTACTATTACATTGCACTGTAGCAACTTTCTCACATTTAGCAAGGCAGTAACTAGGCTCCTTGTATATGAACTGTAAGGACTAGGTTGTTGATACATTGCTGATAAAATTGAGGAGAGCTTTTCGTGCAGTAATGAAATGGACAATCTGAGGCAGTCTGAATGGTTCCTGTTTCATTCTTGAAGATTACAGTGTCTCTTGTTGAGGTTACAGAAATACTGTCACTTGAAGTGGTTACCTTGTATGTAAATAGGGAGGTAGTGGTAATAGGAGCACACTTCTGGAAAGTGGCAGGGATTCTGTGAGCATGATTGTCTTAGGACTTTGCAGTCATCTTCTAGACGTCATTCAGGGTTACATGATGATTTTTTTAACACAAATGATCGTAACTTCAGGAGAAACTTCTAACAATGTTTTCCTTTCATCTGCACCATTTGTTCATGCATGTTCTGTTAACAATGATTTTTAGCTGTGTCACACTTAATCAGTGATGCTGCACTCTTTGTTGTGATTTTGCCAGAGCTTATGCTTAACTAAATTTTTGTTTGTGTAACGATGCTTCAGTAACTTTTCCCAGTCAGAGAGTTCTTGGAAGTTTAGTTGATGTTTAGATTTAGGGTTAGGATACTTAGATTCCCTTCTTCTCATTGTTCCTTACAACTTAGCTGATGTTTTTCTGAGGACTGTGTCTCTTCTTTTCAGGCAAATACACACAGTTCATAACGCCTTTGTCCTGTTAGCAGAAGAACTTTCTTTTGCGTTGCTGCTTTCAGAATGTGTTGTTCTTCTCATGTTGGGGTTTTGCTTCCTCAGAATACCTTAAATGAAAAAAGATTGCTTTGAAGGTGGTGTCTCCTGTTGGTATGAAGCATATTCTTGAAGATTAAATAGCTTATAAATAAGTTTATGGACTTTAGAACCATCAGTCCGATATACATCCATTCCTATGTCCCTACAGGGTAGCTGGATGATATGTTGGCATAGTTGAGTATTTATTATATTACGCTGTAATGAGATGTCTTTGCTCTGTAGTGTGTCTGCTTGTATGGCTTCTGTAGTGGTGAAAAATCTGGGAAGAGTAGTTCTGTGAAGAGAAATGCTGAACACTGAAAACAAAAGGGAAGGGGTTGTAGCAAAAAGCTTCTAAAATGCCTGGTTTTCTGCTCAGAGCTGACTACTATTAAAGCGGCATTAAAGATGTAGCAGCTGCTCTCAAAAGCAGCTGAGATTTTACAGTAAACTTATTCAAGACCACGTCCTCACTTCCATAAGAGCAAGACAGATGTGTGTGCTACTATATAGGTGTTCTTAATGTCCACAGTCTTTTGAGATCTACTGTCAACAACTTGCGCATATACATGAAGAGCACTGGGAACCTGGGCTTATGTTGCAGCCAGAGTTGCTCCATAAAGACAAGATTATTTGACTGTGAGGAACAGAGAGATAAATTCATAGACAGCAGTTGCTTTTAACTGTCAAAGTGCTGTCTAATTTGAGCACTTAACATTTGGGGGAACAATTTTGTGGAATGGATTTTTTTTTTCATCTGCCATATGTAAAACTTTAAACCAGTCTGCAAAACTACTGTAAAGAAAAATGGAAGATGCTTTTCAAGCTGTTTGTGGAGCCGTTCAAAAAACAAGTCATAATTATGGCAATTGTAATGACATTGTTTGTCTACTTAGTTAACTTGTGTTTTGGGTTAAAAACAAAAACAACAAACCAAACACAGACAGACATCAGTGCCTTCTCACGAAATACTGTTGTGTAGGGATATGGAGATCAGCCCTTCTCTGCCAAACCTGTAGTTATTCACTGCCTGGATGGATGGTCTCAGTTTGATACTTCAGTAAATACTTACGTGTGGTTTCGTTCTGATTCCTCTCCTGGGATGAGTGTCAAGCAGCCAAATAGTAATCCTGTGTAATCAGACTCTACTGTCAGTGGCAGAATTGGCATACAAAGACTAATTTGCAAGACATTGCAAATTGAATTTGAAAATTCTAGCTCTGGTTTTCATAGCATTCTGAAAATCATAAAGTAAAAGAAGTCTAAATTAATGTCTGCACTTGAATACATTTTCTGGGTTTTTTGAATATGTTGCTATCCAGGTGTTTTTGAATACCTAGAATGTGATTTTAAAGCATAAAAATCAATGTCTAATGATTGACTCAATAATACGAGTTCTGTCTTGTGTAAAATTTGTAAAGTTGGGGTTTTTCTCACTTTGTCATTTCAGATTTGTCCAATATGTGCAGCATTACCTGGAGGGGATCCGAATCATGTCACAGATGACTTTGCAGCTCATCTTACACTGGAACACAGAGCTCCTAGAGATTTAATATCCTTTCCAAGTTGAGGCAAAGAGGCTAGACTGTGTCATGTAGTAGCCATGATGACTTGTTTTGATTTTTATAGTCAAAGGGTCATACCTCTGGTTTTCCTCAAACCTAAGTTGCTAAAGATCTGTATGTAAAAAATAAAAAGGTTCGTTTGCTAGTTTAAAAAAGTATAAACACCAGATTGTGAACAAACTGTAGGATACTTGACAGTGCTTTTTGCTCTAACAACAAAAACATTTAAAGAACTTTGACACTGAGAGATTTTTCTACTTGCACTGTGGTTTATCCTGCCTGATCATTGGTCTTCGTGCTGGTTTATCCTGATTCAGTAGTGTGCTGTAAGTATTCGTGACATGAAGGTAGTGATCTGAGGATGACCTGAGCTTAGCTGGTTTTGACAAATGATTTTGAACTTGCTTAACTACTTTCAACACCATGTTTTAATAACATAATTTCATAGTGTTACTGACATTTTGTAATATAACTTTGAAAACTTTCAGATTTCCTGGGAAATAGGATGTTGTCTTTCAGTTACCTTAGCAGCAGGTTATGCAGATTTATCTACATGTGATGGCTGAAGAGCTGGAACTATTGGGTTTTTTAATCCTTGTTCTAGGAATATTTTTCTTTTTTTAACACCACCACCCCCCAGCTCCCGATTAACTGATGAAATGTATATTGGTTTGGGCTTTTTATTCAATGACATGCAGGCTATGTAGCCTCCTACAGTAAGTAATCTCTCTGAAGTATACCTTTGTGTCTCATTTAAACAAACAGACAAAAAGACTACATTATTACTTTGATAGTAGCTTTTTTGTTTAAAAAAAACAGGTTTTTAAAAGGAAAAAAAATTCCAAGCCCTAGCAGCTGGAGTTCGTTATGCTAACAGAAGGGAGACAGCATTTAAGGAGATGGCTCCATTTCAGTTATGATTGTGTTTGATTGCATTTAAGTTTGTTAGTGTCACCATGGTTTAGGGTCAGGACAGACTAAGTGCACATGTTAATTACTACACAATAATTGGATCAGTGTAAAGGAGTTTGGGTGTTTATTGGCTCTGTGAAGGAGTAATTAATAATGCAAAGAACACTACAAAGTTAGATAAAAGCAGTTATCTCTACTTCACCTTTCCTTGTGGACAGGAGCAGGGCTCTCAGCAGTTGGGAGGAGCAGGACGCTGAGTGCGGTGGCTCTGGCCATGAGAGCTCGGCCCCAGGCATCCAGGGAGGTCCTCCATGGTCAGGTGTCCACCAAGGCAGAGTTGTGCCATCCTCCTTTTCGGGTGGAGGTGGGTTGAGGGGAGAGCATCTTCCAGACCATTGGGTCTTTCCTGGCCTTTGGATGGCTCTGAGATGTTGCTTGATGACTGGTGTAGTGAGTCACTGAGCAATTTTTCTTGTTATCAGTTTAGTTCTGCTCTTCCTACCAATTGTTAGTTTTTCATAGCACCTGCATAATACGCTTTTTCTAACAAAATTTACATCCTTAGTAACTACATAGCAGTGTACCAAAGGTCAAACTGTGGGCCCCTGACATTGGCTTAACTGCTCTGTAGGCCACAAAGTTTGAATTTTCCCAGTTATAGAATGAAATTAATTTCCTACTGAAATGAACAAGATGTTTGATTCGAGTTCATGCTTCTGCAGCTTTTTCTCCCCCTCCAGTATCAGAGATGCCACCAGATTACTTTTAATTTAGGAATGTTTGAACTAGAAAAATAATCTTTTCAAGTACAGAGTAAGGCTTCAATGTCAGTCATCCCAAAAATCCCCAGATACTGGCCTTTTCTACCAGGTCTAGTTATGAAAAGCTTGCCAAACTGCTTGGGGGCAGTAGTCCATCTAATACAGTGTCTTGTCTCCAGCAGCATCCAGTTTTATCACGCTGAGAGGTGCTAGGCAAAGTGCGTTCTGTGCCAGGGGAGATTTTCCTCTTACACCCCAGATGTTAAGTGTTTTACACTGTAGCATAACTAATAGGTTTGAAAGAGGCAAATGTTCGGTAAAATCTTTTTGTAACAGCCAGAAGTTCTTTCTTGCCATGAGAAGTCTAGTCATTTCTTTCAGTCTTAAGTTCTTGACTTCCATGACATTGAGGTTCTTTACTGTAACTTGTGTTTATGAAAAGTTTATGAACGCTACTCTTATGCAGTAATGGATACCTTAAGAGTGATAAGCATACTGTCGTAACATGGGAGATAGGAGGATCTAAGCTAAATGTCTAGTAACAGGAAAATAAAATATTCAAGCCTATGCTATTTCATTTTGCACTAGTGAATTATACTAGTGATCTTTAAAATAAAAGGAAGCCTTATCTGGACTGTCTTGGAGGAGTGAATGTTAACAACTTTCTGACAGAAATAATCTTTAAATAATTTGTTGATTGTCTCTTATTTGAGAAAATGTATAAAAGGTATGACTTGAAATATAAGTGTCTGATATGGAGAAGTAGGGGGAAATGGGAAAATGAAAGGCATCATTGTCATAACTGGAATTAGTAGTATTTCTTTGGCTAAAAGAGGAAAGTTGAAACAAAGGGGTGTGGTGAAAGTGCTGAATACTTCGGGAACCTGCAATTATTTAAGGACTGAAGTGATGAAATTTCTTGGTTAAAAGCATGAAGTTCAAAAGTCAAAAGGAATACAGTAATTATGTACTTTTTATAGGAACAGCAATAAACTTCTTTATTATTTTCAATACTTAACATAAGAATTGGGGAGGGAGAATAAAATCCCTATGTCTCTGTAGTAAGCTTGGCTGAACATGCATTTGTCAGAATTTTCAGATTACTGAGTAGAAAACTTTGATCTAAAAAACCCAAGAAATTAATCCTGATGTTTCTTAGACATCATAAAAAGCTGGAGAAGTACAGGGAGTTTGATGTACGCAGCACTGGGTATCTTGAGTTCAGATCGGTAAGTTTGACTTGCACCATAGCTACAGTGTACTTCAGCTTTGCTTCAGACGTTGAATTGTTATTTTATGAATGAATAACAGTGTCCATCTGAGTGTTTCACCCATCAAATGTCCTTGTCATTTAATACTCAATGCCAAACAGTTCTGTTTTCTTAACTTCTTGATTACGATGAATCCAGCGGTGTTCGGCATGTACGTAGGATGTTCCACCCAGGCCGGGGTTTGGGAGGCCCTCGTGCACGCAGATCAAACATGCACTTTACTACCAGTTCCCCTGGTGGGCTTTCATCTTCTCAGAGTTCGTATTCTCCAAGCAATAGAGAAGCCATGGATCCTATAGCTGGTAAGAGCTGTAACTGCGAATTTTACCCTGGTGTCCCTCTTAAACGGAGGAGGTAAAATTCAAGAGAATAATAGTTGCCCTGCTTTCTGTTGTCATGAAGCTGCATGTGTAAGTATGCCCCACAGTGCAAGTATGATTGATGGCTGCTTGCAGGTGAGCAGTGTGCTTGACTGGATTGTCACAGGGCCTGTGCATGGAGATGCTGAAGCTGAAACTGCTGCCTGTAGCTTGTGCTTTTAATTCTAGATGGTGTAGGGCTTATTCCTAAACCTAATCTATGCACAGGTTGGTGTGTATTTTTTACAAGTGATTGTGTCCAATTTCCATCACCTGCTTTAGTGCATCTCATTTTAATTTGCCATGTGGCTAAAAGTGTTTATAGAGGAGAGTATCTGTCTCAATGAAGATGAAATTAGCTGAATTTGAATATTAATGGCTGTTTAAAATATCTTCAGTTTGCATTCAGGCTGCTGTTTGAATACCAGACTTGCTAATACCACGTTGTTGAATTTTTTTAAATGTAAATTCTTGTATAAATGTACTGTTGCAAGTATGTGCAGTGTATTTTGGTCAAGTTTAGAAAAACTGAGGGGGGGAAGGGTGTCTCATTTTCAACATCAGAAAATAATGAAGATTTGTCTTTAGGATCCCCAGGAATAACTTGTTTGGCATATGTTTAGCTTTGATGTAAAAATAACTTCTTTTTACAGGAAAGAAAAAATAGAGAATTGAGACAATTCTGAAAACAAAAATAACTTTCCCTAAGGGGAAATCTAAACTTCTTTATGCAGTGGTCTTTGACCATGCCAGAGTAAGTGTCAGGGAAATCTCAGAACTTCAGCCATAATCCACCTTTGCTTCAGATGCCGGGAAGGCATAATGCTTAAACTGGAGCTTCCTACTGTTGTGTTGTGACTCCTTCAGAGGGAGGTAGCCAGCCAGCCAGCTTAATGAGGCATTGCCCCTGAAAGGGAAGCTGTGGCTCCACTGCCTTCCTTCATCATGGTCCCCTTGCCTGCCTTCTGCTGGCTCTGGTGCTCTGCTGGCTTGCTGTGACCTGATTTAACTCATTAAATTAGCTGGGAAGAAGTAGCCTATAGAGAAAGGCTGAGAGAGTTGGGGTTGTTCAGCCTGGAGAAGAGAAGGCTTCGGGGAGACCTTATTGCAGCCTATCAGTACTTAAAGGGGACTTATAAAAAAGGTAGCGGCAGACTTTTTAGCAGGGCCTGTTGCAACAGGACAAGGGGGAATGGCTTTCAACTAAAGGGGGGGGGGTGTAGATTTAGGCTAGATATAAGGAAGAAATTTTTTACGCTGAGGGTGGTGAAACACTGGCACAGGTTGCCCAGAGAGGTGGTGGACGCCCCATCCCCAGAAACATTCAAGGTCAGGTTGGACGGGGCTCTGAGCAACCTGATCTAGTTGAAGATGTCCCTGCCCATGGCAGGGGGGTTGGACTAGATGAACTTTAGAGGTCCCTTCCAACACAAACTATTCTATGATTCTATGATAAGAGAAGAAAATAAGTTAAGTGAGGTCACAGGAGGTTCTGAAAAGGACTAGAGTTTGTTCAAGGAGGGACGATGTTTGTGAAGCCTCCAGTGCAAGACCCTCGTCTCTCTCAAGGGCAGCTATTTCCGCTCAGTTAAATGTGGAGTGGCTGCTGAGGTTTGTTTTCAGCCTCACAAGGCCTTACTGCTTAACAGCATTAAATCTGGGATAAAATGGCATTCTGAATCTTTTCATTTTTGGTGGAAGCTGTGTTTTTGCATTTAGAGTTCAGTTGCACACTGAGCTGGGTGTCCTTCTTATACCAAGACTGTGTCTTGAGCTCACATCTGCTCCCAAAATATGGTTTCTCTATACTCTAAGCTTTAAGTTATGCTTTAACTTACAGTGAGAATAAGTACATCTAAATCTTGTCTGGAAGTTTGATATGTCTTCCCTTTTACTGGAGTAATAAATAGGAAAGACAACCAGAATTTTTCTGTTTAAAATAAATGAAGTTTATAGCGTATTACATTTTTACATGCCCCCCTCCCCCCGTGGTGTTTTCTAGTAATTACAATGGAATTAAAAGTTACTTAATTTTGGTATTGCTGTCAGTGCTGGTAAAAATGGCTTGATCATTCTGAGTTCCTGACATGGAAAACAACTGCATTTTGCTTTATTAGCTCAAAGAAAGCCTTATTCAGAAGGATTATATTTTGTTAATGCAGTGGAAGGAAAATTGTCATGACCTAAATAGTAACTTTGTGATGTAGAGGGTGAGGGGCAGGAGCAGTATCGTCCCCTACTTCCTCTGCCTTTGCATCAGCTACAGCAAGCAGGTGATATAAGAAGTACCTTCTACACAGGGTGCAGAAGAGATTCTGTAGTAATGTGCTGAGCAGTAATTTGCTGCTAATATTTATTTCAAAAAGTTCTTTGTGGATTAAACTTGCTGTAAGTATTCCATCCCTTGAATTGGAATACTTAAGAACAGAGTTTTTTTTAATTGCTAGGCCTTCTCTGTACTTATGGCAGAAATAAAAATTCATACAGCAAAAATGCTTGACCACTTCAGTTTTGATGTGAGGCAATACTTCAATATGTTTTCTTAATTAAATATTTTTTTCTTAAATGTTTGAAGCAACAGTACACTATTTCCCACTTTGCTACAGCACAGCTTCCCCCTGGGATATTGGGAAGGTGAAGCCTGTGTTTTGAGGGAACATTTGTTGAGAGGATGATAAAATCACCAGCCAAAGCCAAAATGAAGTAGTTTCTTAGCCAGTTGCAATTTTGACTTGAAGTTTAAGAGAACTGCTGCAGAGGACATCATTTGCCAAGCATTACCTGTAGATTGGCTCTCCTGTTATTTTGAAGGCATTAAACTTTGACTTCTTATTTGGAATAAATCTGCATAAATGAGTCTTAATCTTCCTTACCCTTTGAGACATTGAATGCTAGGACTTTTTTCAGGAGCTTCGTGGGCTCTTCACCATTATTCTTTGATTTTTATTGATTGAAAAAAGGAATTGATGCGCTGGAATTCAGTGTGTATTCATTCTATTGTGTAATGCTCATTTAAGATCTTTCATCATAGAAACTTTCTCTTCTCTGGCAGAGCTTTTATCTCAGCTATCAGGCGTGAGGCGTTCTGCAGGAGGACAGCTCAACTCCTCTGGCCCTTCTGCTTCTCAGTTACAGCAGCTGCAGATGCAACTGCAGTTGGAACGACAACATGCGCAGGCAGCAAGACAACAACTGGAGACTGCACGCAATGCAACTAGACGCACCAACACGATCAATGTCAACACCACTATGACACAATCTACAACAACAACCAACACATCTAACACAGAAAACAGTCAGCAGACTATCCAGAATTCCCAGTTTCTTCTCACAAGGTAACTTGTTCTGTGTATTTACTTGTATTTACCTTTTACCATTTCTGTTTGCCTTAGTCCTGATGGAGACGTAGAGCTCAGTGAAATTTAAGTGTTTGGAGTAAACCGGTGTCTGATCAAATATATCTCAGAGTTAACAGGCTAATTAATTATACAGAATATATTCACGGTAGACGTCAACAGTGGTCACAGAATGTGTAATACATAAAACTTGCTTCATCCACATTTATAGCATGAAAGTAAAACTGGTAGTTTAATATCCAAGAGTAGCAGTTTATAGCTGGCCCAAAGGGAATTACTCTGCTTTTGGAAAGCCAACTCCAGGAGCTGGCTGCAGGAATATCCTGTGGTGGTCTAGTGTTTGCAAAAAGGGGAGGCAATCTCACAAGTGCACTCTACTTTTTCTGACGCACCTAGGAATGTGTTTAAAGGATTAGACTAGAGTATGGATTTCTGCAAACCCTGAAAAGGGGGCTGGCTTTGAGTTTTGGCTGAGTTAAGTTACTCAGACTCCAGGCAGGGGACTTCTGCCAGATCGTTCATCAAGTCTGTAGCCAACATACTGCTCTTTTGTTTGCATTTGTAACGTCTTTTCAAACCTACTGTCTGTCTGCTCCTAAGCAATGAGTAAACATTAGTTGCTGCATCTCAACTTCAAGAGGAACAAAAGGAATATTTCTTGACTAAGTTGTGCTTGTTTCCCCTACTACTTCCAACAAAACAAGTGCATTTCCAATGATACAAGCATATAGACTTGAGCCGTAATGGAGAGGGAGAGAGTCAGAAGATAGTATTGTTTATTAAGAAACTAATCTTTAGTAAAAGCTGAAGGTTGAATAGGAGTTTATATATTAATTACTTTATTTGCTTTGTTATCCAGTCTCTAAAGGATGCCATTAATTAGCAGAATACTTACCTGGTTTAGAAATTGTACTTAGATCCCAGGGTTATTTTAAAGAGGAGTCACCCACTATGTCATTCCAATTCTTCTAGAAGGTTGGCTGTTGACCTGAAATAAAAATGTTTTCCACATCTCCCCTGCCATGCCCCCCCCATGCATACTCTTGTTTTTCTGTTTGGTTTTGTGAAAGAGGAAAGAGTGTGGGCACTTTAACAGCTCCTGTGTCAAGAAACCTGGATTTGAGTCAATCTGATCTTTAAGTGCAAAATCTTTCGATCTTTCTGATCTTTCAATCAGAAACCCATTATTATTTGAGAAACTTAATCAAAGTACTTGCAAGTGTCACAGATTGCGACTTTCAGAGTTGGAGTGAGCAATTTCCTTGCCTATCGGGGCATGCACTGTAAGCTAGGGGAAGTGGTGGAATCAACGTCCTATTGTGCTTTGGGAATCCCTAGGCTTCACAGGTGCAGTAATGCGTTTTGTGGCATATGTGAACTTCGAAGTTGACCTAAAAACAAAACAGGCACGTAACGAGTGTCTAGGAAATCACAACGGCCCTCCCTAAAAGACTCCTGAATAGCAGGAAACCTCACAAATAGTTTTTTGTTTTCCTCTAGCTTTAGCCTCCGCTTTGAATGCTGTTGTAGCAGCAGGGAAGGGGTGGTTTGTTAAATGCGCGCCTGTTGTACTGAGGTGTCGCAGGTTGCCAGAGCTGAACGTGTCAAAGCAAGCAGGACTGTCCTGAAGGGGAGTGGTTTTTCGAGTGTCTTTCAGCACCTGTCAGTAGTGTCATTGGTGAAATGGGTTTTCACCAACTGCCTGTCTTCTCTTCCCTTGCTGCTGTACAGGTTGAATGATCCGAAGATGTCGGAAGCAGAGCGTCAGTCAATGGAAAGCGAACGGGCAGACTGCAGCCTGTTTGTTCAGGAGCTTCTACTGTCCACCTTGATGCGGGAAGAAAGTTCCTCCTCAGATGAGGATGAGCGGGGGGAGATTGCAGATTTTGGTGCTATGGGCTGTGTAGATATTATGCCTCTAGATGTTGCTTTAGAAAACCTAAATTTAAAAGAGAGTAATAAAGGAAACGAGCCTCCTCCACCTCCTCTTTGATGACATCCCACTTTGCAGACAATGTCCTCTGTGCTGTATTTGCCAATGAAAGTGGACAACAACTATCTTGGGTTTGTTTTGGTGATTGTAATTTCAGGTCTGTCACTCTTGTTACATTGTGTACATTCAAAAGAAAGAGAGAAAAGATATATATGATAATCATTTCCACTTAACTAATTTTTACTTCTAGCAGGTAAATGTAGGTTGCAGTGCAGAGCAAAAAGCTCTGTGTCCTGTACCTTGACATGCAAAAGGCTCTCCTAATACTCCACATTCAAACTGAAGAGGAAAAAAATGAAAAATCTCTAATGAAGCTGCTGTGTGTATTTATGAATATTAATGAATAAAAACTGCTTGGATGGTTTACCTTAACTACTGCATGACGTTTTTTGCAGCGTGCATGAGTTTTAGTGACCTTGTCATTTAAAAATTTAAATACAAGGAGTAAAACTATAAAACCCAAAGCTTTCCCATTATTCAAAGGTTAGGTGACAAAAAGGTTAGTGCTGACTAGCAGTTTGTGGCCACAAAGTAGCTTTTGAATAATATGTGACAGAATGACATCTTTATGTGCTGTTCCCGCACAGGATGGAAACTCTGCAGTGGGATATATTGTCGTGACCAGGGTGTGGCAGTTTGCTGTATGTGACCATTATGTTGCCCTGTTAGCCATCGCCTCGATGTGGAGTTGAACTTCATTTTATGCATCTGTAGGAGACACAACAGTAAGGCCACTGCTGGAAGCTACTGCAAGGGGCTTTTGTGTGCCCTAAAATCAAATGATGTTCACTTTTGTTTAAAGTTTTTCCTTTTTTGTGGTTGTTAAAATTTTTTAATTGTTAAATATGTTTTATTCAGGTGTAGACAATTCATATATTCACTGTGTTTAAAAAAAAAAGTTAACCTGGATCATGTTGTCTTGGTTTAAAAAGCCTTTCACAGTCTCAATCATATTTTGAGTTATTTATGTATTTGCTTCATAGTTTGCAGAGACCTGTTGGTATCAGGAGAGCTTGAGGATTTGGATTCCCAGATTGTCAGTAAATTACAATTTAATTCTTAATGCTAACTTTAGCACCTTTTATTTATTGTTTTTTTTTTGGTTATTTTTGCTGGTATAAAAAAGTTGAAAAAGCTTTTTAGTTGAATCGTGCCACCTACATGCCTATACTGTTAACCCTACTGGTTTGGAAAAGAAGAGAGTATGGTGTTCTTGTGCATAGAAGTTTGTAACAGCCCCAGGACAAGGACAGAAGGGGTGTTGTTCGGTTTTGGTTTCCTGCCCCCCACCCCCCTTTTTTTTATTTTTTGGTGGGTTTTTTGAATGTAAGGTTAGATTATAAAAACAAAAGTGCACACAGCTTCTGATGAAAATTTAAACTAGGCTTATATCATAATGGTGTCTTTCCAGATCTTTCTCACCTCACCCCCTCTCTCTTTCTCTGTATCCTTCCATCTCTGCAGCATTGCTAGCGTTTTAGAGTAAATTTACAGACTTGAACACCAGATGGTGTTCTCAGCAGAACTGTGATGTGTATGCTAATCCAAAATAACAGCAGCAAAAGAAGCAACCCCATAGACTGAAGTTTAAGTTCCACTCCTTTTTTCTTTTTTTTTTTGTTTTAAATCCTCAAATCCTGATTGTTTCCACATAGAGCAGTACTAGCGTCGTTTTCTTTTAGTCTCTGCAACAGAAAATGTTTCAAGGGAAACTTTACATGAGGCCTTTGGTTATCTTGAGAGTTACCCCCCGTAGGGACTTTTTTTATTGATTGTTGAGGATTTTCAAAAATTTTTCAAGCTGTAGTCTTTTCAAACACATCTTCTGCACATTACAATAAGACACACGGTTCAATAAAGCATTTTCAAGACTGTTGTTCAGTTGATTTTCTTTGGTTTTGATGTATTTTCCAGACAGTTTTGTTCCAGAAATTTCTGCAGCTGTATACAAAATCGGTTCATGTAGAAATCCTGGGTGGTTTACATAAACACGTTTTAAAACCACGTGCTCTGGCAGGTGATGAAGTATGTAACCCTAAACTCTTCACAGGTAGGTGGATTCAAGTTTCCGTAGAACAAGATGCATGTAAAATAGGCTCCTCGCAGTGTGGTGTTACTTGGAATCGGTGTATGGCTGGTCTCCAGAGGACGCTGGCATTGTGTGACTTCCAGACTCTGCTCCGCTTGCTTTGAAGGGGATGCAAACCAGTATTATCCATGTTTATTTAGAGACTGAATATATGCTGACTTAGATTTAAAGGTTTTCTTGGGCATTGTGTTAACTCTTACAAACCTAAAAAAAACCCCAAATTTAGATTTTGAAATAATATGAAATGGCTACTAGGAAGGTGTTTATTCTAGTAGTCTGTCAATTCCTATTTGCAGGGCAGTGTGTTTACTTCACAGAGAAAGCTTTGTCAGGGTAGTATTTTTGGGGCTATTTCCAAAACACTTGTGTTTATTTTCGAGGTGATCTGGGCTACGATGAAAATGGCCTTCAGGAACTTCGCAGGAGAATTTCATAGGGGGTTATTGCCTTCTCCCTGTGAGGGGACAAAAAACAAACCCCAAAACCCCCGAACCCCATCCCAACAGCCAACACAAACACGACCATTTCAGAAAAGGGATGCGTAGTACTTGGCACTTCCAAAATTCTCGGAGTGCAGCGAAACCTCTATCAGACACCAGTGCGTGTTTGTAAATCCTTGGTGCGGCTGGTGGGAGCCTTCGCAGAGGTTTTGATGCTGAATGTGGGCCCCTTGACGTGCAGGTCCCGAGCTGCCCGCGAGGTGCATGGGATCGGCCGCTCTGGCACGTGGCATCCCCCCTGTGGCTGATAGTGCAGCAGGGGCTGCGTTGTCTTTCGGTGCGCTCTCCGCGCAGAGCGTGCCGGCTTTCATTCTGGTGTCGGCCTTGAGCCAGTAAGGGCTGCCGAAGAGCTTTTTTGGGGGAGGGGGCAGGCAGAAGGGCGTATATGCGTTGCCAATATTTTATAGCAGTTGAAGGGATATGCAGACTTGTTTGAAGGTGTTGGGGAACAAGTCCCACCAGACCGTCCGTGCTAAACTTAACTTGGAATTGCACTGTGTTCTGTTTGTGACTTGTGATCTGCTTTAATCAGGGGTCTGTTATATTTTAAATGCCAAAGAAAGACGCTTACACAAGGTGGTGTGATAAACAAAGAAAATGCATTTTACCATCCACCCCGAGTTTTACTTGCGGTTGTTACGACTGCTTTCATCAGTTCCCTGTCACGTTCAGGGGGTGGGGTTGGTTGCATTTCGGAGCTTTTCCCCCCCCCCCCCCCCTTTCGTCTGCCCTTGTCTCAGGAGGGGCTTTAAGACCTTCCTTCTGGGCGTGGGGTTATGCTCCCAGGCAGCTTGTGGGCATTGCAGCTTGGCCCAGAAACCAAACATCTAGATGTATGCACGTTTTGCAGTTTTGAGATGCTTGTCTGTTGGGAAGGAGTAAAGGCAATTCTCTCTTACCAGCCAGAAGCCCTAAGAGGCAGAGATGCCCGCTGCCTCTGGGGCTCTCGGAAGACCTGAAACAGGGAAGCAGTGGATGGATTTGGTATGTGAAGACTCTTCCAGTTACATTGCTTGTATCTTTCTTTCCTCTTCCCCGACATACCTGACCTTTGCTTCTGGATCTACCTGCTTTGCCAAATAAACGGGACACCTTGCTGTTATGAGGCCATTTTATTCTTTTAGCTCCTAAGGAAAAGGAACTAAGTCCACATGCCTAGCACTGGTGGAAACTCCCCTCCGCTGTGCCGTGTCCTGTGCTGAAGGGCAGAGTGACGATACCCGCGGTCCTTGCAGCCGGCCTGCTGGCTCCTGCTTGCAGAGCACAGTGGATACAAATGTGCTGGGCTCTGCTTTGTTGCACAAAGGATCTCAAGACAGGCCTATGTGCACAAAGGTTTATTTACAGGTATTTATGTGCACAGCATAGTGCTCAAAGTTACTTGTGGGTAAAAAAAAACGGCAAAGGGGAACTGTGCAGCTTCTAGCTTGTGCTTCCCCTACATGTCCTCTTAACACAGCAGTGGCCATTGCCTCTGCAAGAACATCTAATAAAAGACAAGGATAAACACCCTTAGGATACAGTGGTAAAAGCTGTGGGGCATGCAGGAGAGGTTCCAGTGGATGGCAACCTGCAGTGCTGCATCCTTGCTGTGGGGCCAGCAGGGTGAGGGGTGGGGTGGGCCACAGTTATGGCTCACAGTTACCCCTGTGGGGCATAAGGAAGGGGGTAAATGGTGTAGGGAGGTGACCGTGGCCTTGCAGGAGTTGATGTGGAGGAGTCTGAGGGACAGGGAAGGGATGGGGGAGGCAGGAACAAGGGATGCTAATGTGGGTCTCAGCACACTGGGGGGTGGGGGGGGCTGGGAAGGAAAAAAAGGA